>NW_025728088.1:2400000-2736250 GCF_021461385.2 Schistocerca piceifrons
GCAGATATCTATCCAAACCATCACACAGGAATTCCCAACTGCATTATGATCCACTGCAAGTACTATGACAGTTAGGCAGGAGGTGAGAAAACTTGGAATTCATGGTGATAAGCCGCACATCACACTGGTAAATGGCAAACAACGCCTTGCTCGGTGTAAGGAGCATAAACATACAATGGACGATTGAACAGTGGAAAAACATTGTGTGGAGTGACAAATCACGGTATGCAATGTGGCGATCCGATGGCAGGGTGTGGGTATGGCGAATGCCCAGTGAACGTCATCTACCAGCGTGTGTAGTGGCAACAGTAAAATTTATAGCTCGTGGTGTTATAGTGTGGACGTGTTTTTCATGGAATGGACTTGCACCCCTTGTTGTTTTGAGTGGCACTATCACAGTACAGGCCTACATTGACGTTTTAAGCACCTTCTTGCTTCCCACTGTTGAAGAGCAATTCAAGGATGGCGATTGTATCTTTCGACATGATCGAGCACCTGTTCATAATGCACCGCCTATGGCGGAGTGGTTACATGACAATAACATCCCTGTAATGGACTGGCCTGCACAGAGTCCTGACCTGAATCCTATAGAACACCTATGGGATGTTTTGGAGCACTGACTTCATGCCAGGCCTTACTACTGCCATCGATACCTCTTCTCAGTGCAGTGCTCTGTGGTGAAGAATGGGCTGTCATTCCCCAAGAAACCTTCCAGCACCTGATTGGACGTTTGCCTGCAAGAGTGGATGGTGTCATCAAGACTAAGGGTGGGCCAACAACAAAGTGAATGCCAGAATTACTGATGGAGGGTTCCACAAACTTGTAAGTCATTTTTAGTCAGGTGTCCAGATACATTTGATCACATAGTCTATCTTACAACCTGCCTCATAACTGCTTGACAGAAAGTCACCTCAATTTTCTGCTCGGTCTATGTGACTAAATAATCTTAATCGGGGGCCAGTAAGCTCTATCTCACACAGCAATCCACACCTTTTATTTCTTCGCTTATGCTGTTATTGTCAATTATCGACACTTCTGAGCACTAGACTTTCTCTCATCTCTCACAGTTGGTCCCGTTCAACTCGATGTATTTCTCTTTAACAGCAGCATTTCTCCTGGAAGCAAAGAAGTACTGAGTTTTGATGTCGTCTACTAAAATGCTCAACTCTTCTGCTTTCTTTTCTAGTCTGCCAAATACTTGTTCCAGTTCTTTCAATTTTCTGGACAACATGCAATCATCATAGGGATATGCTTGGTTTTGGTTCACATGGTTAAACAGAGTACCACATGGGTTATTGATCTTTCCCCTTCTCATCACTTTCTCCAACACTATGTTGAAAGGTAGTGCAGATAGTAGATCCCCCTGTCATAACTCTTGGTTAACTTCAAATTTTTAGAAGAATTTCTTTCTATTTGCACTTGGCATTTCATGCTGGTGAGGACCAATTGTACCAATCTCATTAGTTTATAATGAAATTTCATACCCATTACAATCTGATATAGCTTCTTCCTTTTAAAGCTATTGTAAGCCTTTTTGAAACCTACAATGAGCTGATGTACATCCACATTATGTTCATAGTGCTTCTCCATTATTTGCCTTATAGTAAATATACAGTCAGTCACTGATCTGCCCTGTCAGAAATCACACTGATGGTCTCCAAGTATCTCTTCTGCAAATGGAATGAGTCTCACAGGAATGACTTTGGCTAAGACTTTGTACACAACATCAAATAAGGCGATACCACAGTAATTTTCACAATCTGCTTTCTCCTTCTTCTTATAAATCGGGCAAATAATGGCCAAGTTCCACTGGTCTGACATCACTTCTTTTTCTCATATTTCAAAGATCAGCTGGTGGACAGGGTGTGTCAGATGTTCACCACCACCTTCAGTCATCTCTGCTGAAATGTTATTGTTCTCCGAGACCCCATTATTCTTCAGGCTTTTAACTGGCAACCTAATTTTCTCTACTATTGTTGTGGGTGCAAATATTTCATCCTAGCTACCACTGTGCATGGCCGACTGTGCCCTGTTTCATTTTCTTCCAGTATTACTACAGTGAAATCTCTCTATGATATTTTTTTTCAAGGGACCACGAATTCTCAACACTGCATCGAGGTAAACACTGTAAAGGTGAAGACTTCTAATTGATGATTATAAAAGTTGAGTCAAATTTTACTGAGGTTATACTACACAAGAAGACAGTAAATAGTAAAAATTAAAAAAGAATTAGCTACAAATAATTACTTTAATAATGAACTTGTAAAATACAACTTCAGTCACACTTTCGCAAAAATCTATGAACTGACACAAATTGAACATCCTGTACCCAGGGTTCTTTGAAGTAATCAAGCAAACATGTTTGCTTCCTATTTCCTCTGGGCTGTATTAGAACCATTTCTTGCTCCAAATGAGAAAGTTGTGCTATTGTTGTACCCGAGGGGTCATCATAAATCTTCTGAATGTTTTGAATGTTTCAAATCCTTCAGCCACCTTTGTATAAATGGATCTTCAGGCCCCAGATTCCTTCTTCCCATCCAGGGTGAACCCAAAAACGTTTGTTTTTTTCATCACAGTCATTGACATCATCATCCTGCCCTCATCCTAATGGTTACAGGCACTGCCAGGGAAATATTCGAAAAACGGCTACGTCTACCGTGTGTAAATTTATGGCCTGTGTGGTTGTGTGTGCTACTGCTGGAAGAAGAGTAAATGCTCAAAAGCTAGGATGAATGTTGTTGCTTTTAAGTGTTTCTATGTTCCACATACCAATCTGTTAGACCGTAGGTAATTGCCTTTCCCTTATTTTACGTATTGCTCCATCCTGGAATTTCCATTATTGTTATAAATTTAGATAAAGTGTCCTTGAGCAAACAACCATTATAATACAAAACAGTTGGGTCATAATTCAGAACAGTAATAAAATAATTTTGTGCTAGCTACATAACAGAACAACAATTACTTTAAAAAATAGGAACCTCAAGGTCACACCTGTCAGAAATTTTTAATTCAAATGAATTATGTTACGAAAAATCACTAATTCTCCTTCCATTTTCACATTTTATTCCATCTAGTGTAAACACGCAGATTCGTGCCAGGGATACCCTGTGTGTACTGTGTAATTGGTTGACGTGAACCAATCTGCAGTTCCAAACATGTATGCCTGCAGTGCACCTCAGGTGTATAGTGTAATTGAGGTGGAGTGTTAAACACACCGTACAGCTGTTCACCGTTTGCTCACACGAAAAACAAAAAAACAGTGCCGACGAGACAAACGACAAGCACAATGTGTGTCACATCTCACATCACGCAGGCACTGACGCTGACGTGTGACTCACGCCCAGTGTGACCTTTCAGAGCTTGTGCAAATACACAGGACGGGAAATGAAGCACCTCCACCAAAGGCTTAAATGCTATGAGGAGAGAAATAATTGGTTAGGGTTCCAAAAATATGAATGTTACATGGAGGAAAGTGTTGTACAGAGTAAACATACCAAAGAGGAAACTTTAGCAGTGGGCAAATGGGCTTTTCGTCGGGACTGGAAAAGAAAGACAGAACACGGGGGAAACATTATCTGAGGGAAAGTTATAAAGAGGTTTCCGTATATCTCTGATCAGCAGTTTACTAAAATATTCAGCCCACCATTCTAGAATCTGTTCTTCTCCTCCTATAAAATTTCCTTCTTTAGCACTGCAGAATACAGTACACGAATAAAAGCCTTTATTTAGTTCACGAACCCTTTCATAGAATTTTCTTACTTCTTGGCCGTTACATTTTTATTCTAGCTCCATAATTCGTGTCTTCTCTGATTTTCATTTCTTTCTTCTGTTGATTCTGTTTACTTCCTCCCTTTCCTTTGTGAAATCTTCCGTATTAGATTTTGTTGCCCTGTTTATCATTTTCTTTCTTGCCTCATTTCCCTCTGTCATTTTCTTTTTACAGTCTTCTTCAAACCATCCTGACACTTAACAGAGTTGGTACGAGGGTGAATCAAATACAAATGGGATTTTTGTTCCTGAGCACCAACAGTTGGTAGGACCGGACCTGTGCTGCTAGTATTGTCGGGTGGTTCCGTGAGGAGCAGGGAGAGCCGGCTATCGCATACCTCCAACAGCTCCGTCCGTAATGCGCAAGATATCTGAGTGACAGGTCTACCTCTCCACTGCGCGATGCATAATTATTACAAAAATTCTTGCTCGTGAAAGAGTTAGAGTGATAGAAATCTTCCAGAGACTGATTGCACAGTTCGGTGATCAAATACTGTCAAGGATGCGTGTGTTTGCTGGCATAAAGATTTCGAGGAAGAACGGGAACGTGTGGAAAATCAGCAATACGATCATCATCCTCGGACAAGTATTACAAACTGAGACATTTGTGCAGTTCGATACATTCTCGAAGGCGACCGATAGGTGAGAGTATCAGAAATAAGTTACGGGAGCTTTCAAGCGATCGTCACAAATTACCTACAGCTCCGGAAAGTTTGTTCCACAGGGGTACCTCGCCTTTTGATCAAAAATCAGAAGCTGACACATTCGGAGGTCTGTCAAAGTCTTACAGCAAGGTTTGAGAAATAAAGTGATGCACTTTTGAGTCGGATCGTCAGCTGTGACCTGTGTGTCGGTCCACCACTGCACTCACACATCCAGACGGGCCAGTAAGGAGTGTTGGAGGAAGGGGGAGGAAGCCCCAGGGAAAGACAGGGCTCAGCTGTCAGCTGGCGTGGTTCTTTCCACCATTTTTCATTTTTACCGGTAAGCCATTTTGCTCACTGCATTTTTACACGAGCAATGCACAATCGTTGCTGCATACTACTGTGAGCTGCTGAAGAATGTGAGGGCTGCGTATCGCCTCAAAAGACGAGGTCGACCGATTTGACAGGTCGTCGTCCTCTGTGACAGTGCTGGACCCGATACTGCAGCTCTGGTGATCTCCAAATTACAGAAAATGCACTGGACTTAACTTAGTCGTCCTCCTTACAGGCCGCACCTATCACAATGTGATTTCAATTTATTTGGACAGCTTGAAAAAAGCTCTAGGAGAGCACCAATTTGAAGATGACGGGGGTGTGGAGGAATCCGTGCGCAGTTGGCTTCTGACGTGACCAGCTGCATTCTATAATGCTGCAATAAAGAAACCTTCCTTCTCCCTGGGAAAAATGTACTTCTAAAGCAGGGAATTATGTGGAAAAATAAATTGTAACTGCCTTTTTTTCAATAAATGAATTTTTAAAAAATAAAATCTGATTTATATCGACTCAGCCTCGTACCTATAAATAGTGAGGAATGACTTACTGGAAGGCGAGAGAGATGAGGCGAGGCCGGTGCGGGCAGAGCTGGTTGCAGTGCAGTTCACGCAGGTTGTGCAGCTCTCCGAGATCTGCAAACGTCGCGGCCTCCTCCTTGGGTGCCACGTCAAAGAGGCGCAGCTGCAGTTTCTCGAGAGAGCTGGTGGCCTCTTTCAGCACGGGAACCACACATCTGTCAGCAAGTGACACACTTTAAGCTTTTAAAAATTTTTATTATACGGGATGTACAGAAATACCAAAATTTCCAATACCGGCTGTATTAGAGTGGAAAACATATTTTAGGTATTTATTAAGTGGACAACCTTACACTGTGTGTGCCCTAATTTTACGTCTGTGCAGATGAACTGTAAATAATGTCAGCTCCAGACATCAGCAAGGCACGACGGTGAATAAAACACTCCACCTGCCGTGGCAGAGAGCTTTTTCTTTGGGACGTCGCAGCTCAGTGGTGGCTTGAAGGACGAGGAGTGAAAAGAAGTGTGCAAGAAAGTCAACAGAGAAATCAAATGATGAAAGTTGTTAGAACTGTCACTCAGTCATTGGCTAATATCAAAGCAAGACTTATGTATGTTGAGACTTCCTGAGATCTGTTCACCTAGAGTGTCACTGAAGTTGTACACAGAGAAGTAGTGAACATATAATACAGAAGATTTAACGATACACTGTTTACATCTTTGCGTAAATAGTTGATGTACATCTGCACTCTCTTACAGACTGAGTAATTTTTCCTCCTATCTATGTAATTATGTAGTTATGTAGTTCTCAATTCGTTCAAGCAATCAGTCATTCATAATAGGAAACACAATCATATCTCAGTCACTCAAATGATTCAGAAATTTTACTTGTTAGAATGAAATCAGGCGATGATTCTTCTTCTCTGCAGGCTCGTGCTTTGTGGCAGTCTGATAATCTGTACAAATAAAATGCCTCGTAATTTTGGGAGCGTTGTATAATCAGTCGGGAAACCTCAGATTATGCGGATATTTGGCTTTGATGAAGTTTAACCTTCTGAAGAAGTAATGGAGCTCTTGGATTATTAAATGCAGGTTCGTATCCAGTCTTTCGGAAGGTCCCTTCTGATTAACAACTACGCAATATATTGATGGATATCATTAATTCTCAAATGTCAAATACACACCTTTTGTATAAAAGAGCTATATATATATATATATATATATATATATATATATATATATATAAAAAAACAAAGATGAGGTGACTTGCCGAACAAAAGCGCTGGCAGGTCGATAGACACACAAACAAACACAAACATACACACAAAATTCAAGCTTTCGCAACAAACTGTTGCCTCATCAGGAAAGAGTGAAGGAGAAGGAAAGACGAAAGGATGTGGGTTTTAAGGGAGAGGGTAAGGAGTCATTCCAATCCCGGGAGCGGAAAGACTTACCGTAGGGGGAAGAAAGGACAGGTATACACTCGCACACACGCACATATCCATCCACACATACAGACACAAGCAGACATATTTGGTCTTTAAATATGTCTGCTTGTGTCTGTATGTGTGGATGGATATGTGCGTGTGTGCGAGTGTATACCTGTCCTTTTTTCCCCCTAAGGTAAGTCTTTCCGCTCCCGGGATTGGAATGACTCCTTACCCTCTCCCTTAAAACCCACATCCTTTCGTCTTTCCTTCTCCTTCACTCTTTCCTGATGAGGCAACAGTTTGTTGCGAAAGCTTGAATTTTGTGTGTATGTTTGTGTTTGTTTGTGTGTCTATCGACCTGCCAGCGCTTTTGTTCGGTAAGTCACCTCATCTTTGTTTTTATATATAATTTTTCCCACGTGGGATGTTTCCTTCCATGAAGACAATCTCGGAAGCTTTTTCTGACAACCACCAGAGAGAGTACTACAAAGAATAATTATGTGCTCATGGCATAGCTATTGTATGAAACTACTTTGCGCATGGATTCTGCAAGTATGAAGATAGAAAGTTAGTAAACATCATTCAAGGGTACAATTGTATCAGAATAATTCATCGAATATAAAGAGGTTTTACAACCTCGACCTTCTGCAGGAGGAGTCGAAGTCACACGGCCAGAAGTAGTGGCACTGTGCAGCATTTCCACAGCGTCGAGAGAGCTACGAGAAGGCAAGCGTCGGGCTCAAATGAGACAAAGGTGATCGCGTGAAGCATCAGAATGACAGACAGAACTATAAACAAGGACTCGGTTACTACCGACAACCGGAGACCATTTTATTTCACTTCAGAACATGAAACTAATATGACGCTTGAGAATTATAGAGTTTTGGGCAGGGAGAAACAAAATTAAAAGACATTCCTAAAATAAACACATTCTTGAGCAAAGCATTATGGAATGATCAATGTACAGTTGAAATGTTAGTGTGGTTGGGCACTGGTGAAGTCAATGAATGTGAATGAAAGAAAATGATCACAGTACACAAGGATCTGTAGTGTAGCTATAAGCCTAGGCTACTTTGGAATGTCACAGTTTGGTTGCAAGATGGTGAAGCCAACAAATGTGAATCAAAGAAAACTCACTGTGATGACAAACACATATGTAGCATAGCCTGAAGTCTATGTTAATGTGGAATGTTTAATTAATTGTCAGTTGGGGAAGCCATCAAATGTGAATGGAAGAAAACTGGCTGCCGCGGCAGACTGATCTGTAGTGTAGCCCAAAGTCTAAGTCACATCTGAATGTGGGAGTTTAAATAATCATCTCAAAAACGTAGTGTGGTTTTTGTTTTGTTTTGGAATGCTCCATTTTCCAAGGTTGCGATTTCGCAGGAGCCTAAAAGAACAGCTTAAATATTACACAGCATTAAATTTCATATGTCAGCATTCTGCACACCTATATTTCATTATACCACCCTGTATTTTCAGTTACTCACCATGATTACATTTATCATACGCTTTTGTCTCACTGGTTCCCATATTTGATCTATTTCTCTTAAAAGATACTTTTCAGTGCACTGCTTAGCAATTTTGGTGATTTATATAAAATGACGTACTTCTTACAATATAGCAGAGATGCTGAGTCGCAGATAGGCACAACAAAAAGACTGTCACAAAATAAGGCCTTTGTAAAAATAGACAGACACACACACACACACACACACACACACACACACACACACACACACACGCACATGCACGCACGCACGCACGCACGTGTCCACAGTCTCTTCAGCTTCCTGGATTTTTCATTGTTCGATGTACTTCTTACCTACATGTCAGTGCCTAAAATCTGATTTTGATATATGACAATCTCTTTTAATTGGATTCAGATATATTCTTAAGTTTTATCACACTGCCCCAGTCTCTCTCTCTCTCTCTCTCTCTCACACACACACACACACACACACACACACACACACACAAACACAAACACATCTTTCCCTGCTAATGAAGTTCGTGTGTGTGTGTGTGTGAGTGTGTGTGTGTGTGTGTGTGTGTGTGTGTGTGTGTGTGTGAGTGTGTGCACGCGCGTGCGCGTGCGCGTGTGAAGGGGGATTTTGCTTGGTAAGTACATTTTTAAGAAGAATGTCGTGGATTTATTTGATATAGCAGAATGTGATTCAGTTGTATACCTAAATATATGAGTGTCAGGGCCAGTGAATGCTGTGTGTCTGATGCTCATAGGTTGGCAATGTGTCAGTTATGCATGTACATCAAGTGATGTTTTCAGTAACAGTTTTTGCAGCATGTTTTGCTTTCTTGGTACTGAGGGCAGAATTCTAGTTATATAGGTCAAGTGGAGGTTTCAGTGCCAATTTTTGTTGCAAGTTTTGCTTTCTTAGTATCGTGGACTTCTTTCTAGCTATGTGGTCAATTGAAGTTTCCAATACGAGAATTTGTAGCGAGGTTTGGATTTTTGGTTAGACTTTTTTGATACATTTTCTTACAGATTTACTCATTAATTGGTATTATAAAGCTCGGTTTACCTAAACAGGTTAATAAAAAATGACAATACCAAATTGTGTGGGTTTTTGTGGCCTTCATGCAATGTAGATGATGTTGATTCCTGTGTATTATTTTGCTTGGGTATGTGAGTTAACACAGAAAGTCATTTGTTTTGTTTATCACTACCCAAAATCCCCTAATTCCTACGTGTTTCCTGTTACTTTCATGTTATTCTTTAAATTACTATAATCCAATTTTGTATTTGTTTTTGTTTTGTTAATTTACTGAGTTTGTCAATGTGGTGGACAGAGGTAATATGGCTAAGTATGCTATATTCGTGACTTCTTGGATCAAAGGTGACAGCCAGTAATGTCTCGACATTTCCACTGTCCACATTTATCGTAAATTTTAACGACTATAACTCTGAAAGTAAGTTTCATGAAATTAGTAATTTTTGTCCCAGGTTGCTTTATGGAAATACTGTTTTGTATGCTTATTGCTTCAGCACTTAAAGAGAATTAGTAATACTTTCAGCTTAACAAACCCAGAAATTAAAAGAGAATCAGCAGACTTATTTTAAAGTTATTTGTTGCTGTTTAGTAAAACATTGCACCCGCCACAACGGAGCCTCACTGTGAAGGCTGTTCTCAAACATGGGATGAGATAGATGGAAATTGCCTAACTATTGTCAAACAATTGGAAACTGCTTTGAATATGTGTGTTGGGAGAGCTCCCCAGAGTTTTGTACCAGAGGTAACAAAGTTACCTCCAGCACTATCCTCTCCTGTCTCCTCTACAGAAGACTATTCATCCACTCGGCTGTGGGTGACGTGTCAGTGGGAGGGCTAGGCAACATTTCCAGGGGAGACAGGAACCAGGGAGAACTCCGTGTGTTAGACCCATCTCAATAACAGACAAGTTCAAAATGCTGACTTCCCCTGAAACTACACTCAGCCAGTGAGACTCACTTTCACTGTCGGAAACCTGTTCTGTCTCAGGTCAAGAGAAGGGAAATGTGAAAGTGTACAGTCTATCACTAATTTGTAGTTCAAATGTATGGCAAATAATGGTACCTGTTAGGGAAATGTCAGCTAGGGATGTAAAGGAAGATAAGATTCACCTGCCTGGGGGGTCTCATTCAGCATACCGAAGAGGCTAGTCTGGCAGCCGTTGACAAAATGAGGCACAACCGAGAACCGGTTGTGGTGGGTGTTGGAACAAATGATGCCTGTCATCTTGGCTCCGAGGTCATACTCAAATTATCCCAAGCAGATGGCAGGAAAGGCTGAGGAGACCATCCTTGTTCAAAGGTCACGGTTTACAGCACTGACCCCAGAGCTTACTGTGGCACCACAGTTCTGAATGGAGTGGAAGGGTCGAATGACAGGCTTCAAAGGTTCTGAAACTTTCTGGAATAGCAAGATAACGTCGAGAACTGTACGGTCCCCCTAAATGGGTAAGAAATGCACTACATATCAGAGGCTGCTACCCAGGTAGCTGAATGTGTATTGAGTGCACCCAAGGGCTTTTTAGATTAGGTAACCCAATATTCACTCCAGACAATGACAGATGTAGGGGACGCAGAAGTGTCCGTATAAGATTCAAAGAAATGCCTCGTACAGGTGAGAGTCTTAAAATCCTACTGATTAATTGCAGCAGGATTCAGATGAGAGTGACTCACATAATGCTAGGTGCAGAAATCCGGTTAAAACCGGAAACTGATGGCAGTGAGATTTTTGCGAAAACTTTAAATGCATATTGAAAGAGTAGGCTAATGGTAAATGGATGTGGTGTATTTCTCATAGTAGATGAGAAGAATACAGTTTTGTAAGTGGTGGGCATGGCAGGGTACCCTGCAAAACATTATTAAATCACCTACTTCATACTGTCTGGAAGACCAGTCACGATAGAAATATATTGGATATAACAATAATAAATAAACCTGAGCTCTTTGAGGATTTACACATAGGCCGGTATCAGTGACTGAGGCAGCTGTAGTAACAATGATTAGCAAAATACAAAAAGCACCAAAATGAGTAGAAACATTCACAAATTCAGTAAACTAGATAGAGATGACGTAGTGCCATATCTCAGTAAGGAACTCAAAACATTGAGCTCTAGTGAGAATACTGCAGACAAACTGTGGCTTAGGTTTAAAAAAATAATTGCCCATAAATTTGACAGATATGTACCTAGTAGAGCAGTTCATTTTCTTAAAACATTGGGCTACGGACAGAGAGGCGCTACAAATTTGGCTGTCAAGAGAGTAATGACTACCGTCGCAGAAATTTATCGAAGGCCTGTCGAGCAACCAAAAGAAATTCAGATCGCGAGTAAAGGCTGTTGCTGGTATGTCTCCAGACACTCGTGGGCATGACAGGGACTGAGACTGAGAGTAGCAAAGCAAAAGCAGAAATGCTTAACTTGATTTTCAAATGTTCTTTTACAAAGGAAAATCTACGGGTGCTGACTCAATTTAATTCTTGCACCACTGCAAAGATAAGCAATATAGATTTTAGTGTCAGTGGTGTCGAAAAGTAACTGAAATCACTAGAACTGAACAAATCTACAGGGCCTGACGGAATCTCCATCAAATTCCATATCAGACCTGTGGCTAATTTACAATAATCTATCGCAGATCACTCAAACAAAAACCTGTGCCCTGTAGTTGGGAGAAAGCACAGGACACACACTTCCACAAGAAGGATGGCAGAAGTGATCTACAAAACTACCATCCAATATATTTAGCATCCATCTGCTGTACAATCTTAGAATATATTCTGAGTACAAATGTAATGCTGTATGTTGAACAGAATGACCTCCTCCATCCCAACCAGCACGGATTTTGAAATCATTGATCGTGTGGATCCCAACTCATACTTTTCTCACAGGAAATCTTAAAAGCCACAGATCGAGACAGTCACGGAGATGCAACATTTCTCAATTTCCGAAAAGCGTCTGACTCAGTACCGTAGCTATCCTTATTACTGAAAGGATCATTCTATGGGCTGTGAAGTGAAAGTTGTGAGCAGGCTGAGGAATTCTCGGGAGGGAGGACACAGTGTGCTATCTTGATGGAGAGTCACTGTCAGGTGTTGCAGTAACTCAGGGTGTGCCCCACAGAAGTGTGTCCAGACACTTCTGTTCATGTTGTATATTAATGACCTTGAAGACAATATTAACTGTAATCTCAGACTTTTTGCAAGTGATGCAGTTATCTATAATGAAATACTATCTGAAAGAAGCTGCATAAATAATCAGTAAGCTCTTGACAAAATTTCAAAGTGGCACAAAGATTGGCAACTTGCTCTAAATGTTCAGAAATGTAAAATAGTGGACTTTGAAAAATAGAAAAAAATGTAATATCCTATGACGAAAATATCAATGAGTCACTGTTGGAATCGGCCAAATCATACAAATACCTGGGTGTAACACTTTATAGGGATACGAAATTGAATGATCACATAGGCTCAGTAATGAGTAAAGAAAGCAGGCAGTAGAGTTCAGTTTATTGGTAGATTACTGGGGAAGTGCAATCAGTCTATAAAGGAGATTGCTTACAAATCATTCGTGTGACCTATTCTAGAATATCGCTCAAGTGTGTGGGACCTGTACTACGTAGGATTAACACGAGACGCTGAACGTATATGGAGAAGGGCAGAATGAATGGTCACAGGTTTGTTTGAGCCGTAGCAAGAGACTGTCACAGAGATGTTGAAAGAAGTGAACTGACAGGCTCTTGAAGTGAGACATAAACCATACCAGGAAAGTCTACTGAAGTTCTAAGAACTGGCTTTAAATGCTGACTCTAAGAATATACTACAATGCCTTACATATCACTCACACAGGAAGATTTTCACTGTACAGCGGAGTGTGCGCTGATATGAAGCTTCCTGGCAGATTAAAACGGTGTGCCGGACCGAGACTCAAACTCGGGACCTTTGCCTTTTGCAGCCAAATGCTCTACCAACTGAGCTACCCAAGCACGACTCACGCCCCGTCCTCACAGCTTTACTTCTGCCACTACCTTGTCTCCTACCTTCCAAACTTTACAGAAGCTCTCCTGCAAACCATGCAGAACTAGCATGGAGTGTGTGCTGATATGAGACTTCCTGGCAGATTACAATGGTGTGCTGGACCAAGACTCGAACTCGGGACCTTTGCCTTTCGCAGGCAAATGCTCTACCAACTGAGCTACCCAAGCACGACTCACGCCCTGTCCTCACAGCTTTACTTCTGCCAATACCTCGTCTCCTACCTTCCAAACTTTACAGAAGCTCTCCGCTGCAGAGTGAAAATCTCATTCCGGAAACATCCCCCAGGCTGTGGTTAAGCCATGTCTCCGTAATATCCTTTCTTTCAGGAGTGCTAGTTCTGCATGGTTCCAGGAGAGCTTCTGTAAAGTTTGGAAGGTAGGAGATGAGGTACTGGCAGAAGTAAAGCTGTGAGGATGGGGCGTGAGTCGTGCTTGGGTAGCTCAGTTGGTAGAGCACTTGCCTGCGAAAGGCAAAGGTCCCGAGTTTGAGTCTCGGTCTGGCACACCATTTTAACCTGCCAGGAAGTTGCAAGATCAGAATAATTACAGCATGCACAGAGGCATTAACAATCATTCTTTCTGCACTCTGTACAAGAGTGGAACAGGAAGAAACCCTAATAACAGGTACAGTGGGAGGTACCCTCTGCCAAGCACCTCACAGTGATTAGTGAAATCTTGATTAGATGTAGATGTAGATGTACGTTAGGGATGCTAAAAGTGCTGGGCACTATCTGGATTCTGACTGCCTCTGAACTGAGAATTTAAATTCAAAACAGTTGTGTGTGCGTGCGCAAACTACTGCAAGACCGCCTTACATTGATTTCGAGTCTGGACAATGGCTAGATTGCAGAGATGAAATTAGCTTCCACACTGCCACAAAGAGGAGAGGGACAGATATAGAAGAGATAAAAGGTTTCACACTTTATGCAACACCATCCATAACTTATCAAGCACCTCTCGTCGAGCTTGTAGTCGACACTGGAATGTATGTGCCAGCCAGCTAACTAATGGGCTGCTTCAAGTACAGACTACACAAACCTGCAAAGCTCAGATCCAGCAAAAATGTCTATTGGCACAGCTTTACTTTTCTTAGTAGATATGACACAGATGATGAGGTAAGCTCTGTTGCCTCATCTCTGAGACAACTACATGCTCTCATTAATACAAGGGTTGCCTAGAAAATAATGCAAAGCATTTTATTTTTTCAGCCAGAAACAATGCTACAAATGCAAAACATTACATACGTATTATTTGAAGTCTCCTGAGAGAGTGTGCCAAGTTTCAGTCACTTCCGACGGATAGCGTAGCTTCGGGACAGTTTCAGAATGGCGTCTGTAGGTGACAGACGTTACGAGTGATGTGCCGTCATCGAATGACTCGCTGCAGGAAAAGAAATTGTGGGGAATACTCAAAAACGATTGTCCAGAGTTTAAGGAGTACCTGCTGTTGACAGAAGTACAGTCAGTTGTTGGGCACTGAGGGTGAAGTGACACGAAGGCAGTTCGGCAGAGCTCCACGATTTTCAGCGGTCGGGGAGACCGTTGACAGCTCTCGCACCTGACCTAGCCCCCTCGCACTTCCACTTGTTTGGGCCATTAAAGGATGCAATTCGTGGAAGACATTTTGAGGGCAATGAGGAGACGATTCAGACAGTGAAGCACTGGCTCTGGCCCCAGAACAAGGATCGGTACCGACAGGGCACACACGCCCTCGTCTCGTGCCGGAGGAAGGCTGTAGAACAGGATGGAGATTACATAGAAAAATAGGGTGTGTAGATTAAGGAAAGGCAAACCTATGTTTCTAGCATTTGTAGACTTACAGAAAGCTTTTGACAATGTTGACTGGAATACTCTCTTTCAAATTCTGAAGGTGGCAGGGGTAAAATGTAGGGAGTGAAAGGCTATTTACAATTTGTATAGAAACCAAATGGCAGTTATAAGAGTTGAGGGGCGTGAAAGGGAAGCAGTGGTTGGGAAGGGAGTGAGACAGGGTTGTAGCCTCTCCCCAATGTTATTCAATCTGTATATTGAGCAAGCAGTGAAGGAAACAAAAGAAAAATTCGGAGTAGGTATTAAAATCCATGGAGAAGAAATAAAACGTTTGAGGTTCGCCGATGACATTGTAATTCTGTGAGAGACAGCAAAGGACTTGGAAGAGCAGTTGAATGGAATGGACAGTGTCTTGAAAGGAGGATATAAGATGAACATCAACAAAAGTAAAACGAGGATAATGGAATGTAGTTGAATTAAGTTGTGTGATGCTGAGGGAATTAGATTAGGAACTGAGACACTTAAAGTAGTAAAGGAGTTTTGGTATTTGGGGAGCAAAATAACTGATGATGGTTGAAGTACAGGGGATATAAAATGTAGACTGGCAATGGTAAGGAAAGCATTTCTCAAGAAGAGAAATTTTTTAACATCGAGTATAGATTTAAGTGTCAGGAAGTCGTTTCTGAAAGTATTCGTATGGAGTGTAGCCATGTATAGAAGTGAAACATGGATGATAACTAGTTTGGACAAGAAGAGAATAGAAGCTTTTGAAATGTGGTGCTACAGAAGAATGCTGAAGATTAGATGGGTAGATCACATAACTGATGAGGAGGTATTGAATAGGATTGGGGAGAAGAGAAATTTGTGGCACAACTTGACCAGAAGAAGGGATCGGTTGGTAGGACATGTTCTGAGGCATCAAGGGATCACCAATTTAGTATTGGAGGGAAGCGTGGAGGGTAAAAATCGTAGAGGGAGACCAAGAGATGAATACACTAAGCAGATTCAGAAGGATGTAGGCTGCAGTAGGTACTGGGAGATGAACAAGCTCGCACAGGATAGAGTAGCATGGAGAGCTGCATCAAACCAGTCTCAGGACTGAAGACCACAACAACAGCAACAGATGAAACACCATTATTGTGTGTGTGTAATTCTCATTACGTTCAATAAAGAGTTGTTGAAGAAAAAAAAATGTGGTGCATTACTTTCTGGGCAACCCTCGTAAGTCGACGTGGGAGGAATCGTGCAATAGAAGGCAGGACCCGACCTAAAAATAGTACAAATCAATGCAGTCCAACCAGTTTTATTCCAAATACCTTAGTATGGGGGTATGCTGGAATGGTAGAGTGGTGATTCTGAAGCTTAACGATGTTGCTTACTTAGCCTCATAATTGTGTGACACACTACTGATCCTCGTGTTAGCACATTGACGAGATATCTCTGAGGAAGACGGAGGTGAAAAATTGGCTCAGTCAGTCACCCAACACTCCCTATTCCAGTGCTGTCACCCTATCAGGGGCCAGGCCTTCTGTGAAAGCAGCCACGCCATTTACCAGCTCTGTTGCAACCGCTCCACAGCTTTTCATATCAGTACGACTACCAGCCAGCTGTCCACCGGGAGGAACGGCCACTGCCAAACTGTGGCCGAGAGCGAAGTGGACCGCCCTGGGGCATGGCGTGCAGCTGAACATAATTTGCTCGATTTCGACGCCTGCATCGTTACCCGGGGCATCTGGGTCCTCCCATTCACTACCAGCCTCTCCGAACTGTGCTCCTGTAACTATCCCAAACTCAACCTACAGTAACATACTGTTCCTGCACTCTGTATCCGACAGTTTCCACTCCCCTACATTCTGTTATCTCCTCTCCATTCCCATCTCCCACCTTCCTTGTTTGCTATTCTCTGCCATTACACCTGCCCACATTTCCTCGCTCCTCTCCTCGTTTGCTCCTTGTTTTCCCTACCTACCTGTCCCACGACCTCCTAACGCCGCACTCGTCAGCATTCGAGTCCCCACTCACTCCGCTAGGCAGTGTTTGTCTCTCTCTGCACTCATACACTACCGCCCCTTCCCCTTCCTTGCCCGTCCAGATTGTCGCTTGTATCCCACATCGCAGTCGCATTCCGGCCCGAGAAACTGAAGTCGGTGGTCGTGTCTGCGTGAGGTATGCTTTCTTGTACTGATGATGGCTGTGGCTGAAAGCTTTATATAAATGTCTTTAAATTGTGCTCGTCTGTAACTAAATATGTCTTCTTTATGGTAAGTAGCAATCTGTCTTTTCCTACATTGTCGATATTCCTACCCGGAGTTTCCATTACAACAAATCTTCTCGAGAGAGAAAAGCTCGTATCCAAAAATCGATAGGGATCTAGATATCACCATTCCGGTGAAACTCGGCTCGTCCTCTTCTCACACGATGTCCTGCAAACTGTAAATCGAGGGCAACAGGCAGACTGCAAATTCCTAGATCTGCAGGAAGCATTCAACACGGTGCCAAACAGCAGACCGTTAATGAAGGTTCGAGCTCGTAGAATAGGTTCTCAGATAAGTAAGCGTCTCTAAGAGTGTTTACGTAATAGAAAAGTTAGTTAGTTCATTTCGTGTTCCACGGATCATTTTTGCATGATAAATCGTAATCGTCAAACGAGTCTTATTTGATGTTCGCAGTGCAAATTAATTTGTAAATATGGCTATATGCTGAACATTTATAAGTTTTTTTTATTATGTATTAAATATGCAGATGTGAGTTAGTAATTCTTACCCACAACATTTTACATGTTACAATAATGGAAATTCTTGTACAGAACAGGAGTTGTCAAGTAGAAAGTTTTTTAATTTGTTTTCAAATTTTACTTGGCTGCCTGTCAGACATTTTATGTCCTTGTGTAAGTGATCAAAAATGTTAGTTACAGCACTGTGCACCCCTTTTTGTGCAAAAGACAACCTTAATGTGGAGTGATGAATGTCATTTCTCCTTCTCCTATTGTAATTTTGTACATCATTGCTCCTTTCGAACTGTAGTGGATTATTTACAACAAACTTCATGAGGGGATAAATACACTGGGAAGCAGTAGTCAGAACTCCTTAAACAGATGTCTACAAGTTGATCACAGGTGAGCAACACATATTATTCTTACAGCCCTTTTTGAGTTATGAAGACTTTCTTTTTTAAAGATGAGTTATCCCAGAAAATTATTTCATATGATGTTATAGAATTAAAATATACAAAATGTCAGCTTACTGTTTTGTCTTTCCGTGGGATTTTCAATGTTTCTAAGCGCAAATGTGGGTGAACTAAGTTGTTTCAGGAATTCCAAAATTTGTTTTTTCCAATTTAAATCCTCATCAATGAGGACAGTGAATGTTCCTCACAGAGAAAGTAACCATCAGGATTTCCCCAGGGAAGTGTGCTAGGACCACTCTTGTCCTCTGTACATCTATATACACAAATGACCAGACAGATAGGGTGAACAGCAACAATTTTCTGACAATCTCAGTCGGTCCGTTGCAATTAGGGGACATCGGCTAGTATGTACTTTTCAATGTCAATAAACCTTACCGACAGCTGTACACTTTAAGATATTTTATTTTATTTTATTTTGAAAGCAACCAGTTTCGGCAATTCGTGTTTGTGTTGCCATCTTCAGGCCCCGTACGCTATACAATAAGTTCTGCACGGTTAACAGAAGAGTTTCTGTGAAGTCTGGAAGGTAGGAGACGAGATAATGGCAGAACTGAGGCTGTGAGGATGGCTCATGAGTCGTGCTCGGGTAGCTCAGATGGTAGAGCACTTGCCCGAGTTTGTGTCTCTGTCTGGCACACAGTTTTAATCTGCCAGGAAGTTTCATACAATAAGTTCATTGACACTGAAAATTTTCTGATGCTGTAGTTTATGGAAAGTGTCATCTTTGAGTGATTGTAGGAAGATTCAGGACGTCTTAGACAGAGTTTCTATTTTATGAGATGGATGGCAGCTTGCTCTAAATGTGGGGAAATGTAAGTTAATAAAAATGACTACGAAAAACAATTCTGTAATGTCTGAATACAGTATTAGTGGTGTGTGGCCTGACAGAACATCTAGGCATAATGTAGCAAAGTGATAGGAAATGGAATGAGTGTGTAAAGAGAAGGCAAGTGGTTGACTTTAGTTTTTTGGGAGAATTTTATGGAAATGTAGCTTAGCTATAAAGAAGTCTGCAAATAGAATACTTGTGTTTTGAATGCTGCTCAAGTGTTTGGAATCCATACCAGATTGGATTAAAGGAATACATGCAATTATTTCAGATTTGAAATCTGTTACAGGTTTGATCAACGCGTATTGCAGAAATACTCTGAGAACTGAAATCCGAATGCCTGTAGGGAAGAAAATATCATTTTTGTGAAGCACTATTGAGAATATTTAGATAACTGGCATTTGTGACAGACCGCAGAACGATTCTACAGCAAGCGACATACGTATCACATAATGACCACAAAGGTAAGGTAAGAGAAATCGGCACTGGTACAGAGGAGAACAGATAGCCACTTTTCAGCTTGCTCCATTTACAAGTGTAGCAGGAAAGATAGTGACTAGAGGTGGTAAAAGGTATCCTCCGCCACGCACCGTACACTGGCTCGTGGAGTATTTTACGTCTGTGTGAATTTAGGTGACATACCAGAACGCGGAGAAAGATACCGACAGACTCACCTCTTCCCCGCCATGGTCCAGCGCACGGTGGCAGAAGTGAGTGTGTCGCTCTTGGCCTTCACAAAGTACTCGACGTCCTCCAGTGGGTGGTAGTCACAGCTGAGGTTTATCTCCCGCAACTTCGAGCAGGTGTCTGCCAGGAAGCGCAGCACCACGGGCCCCACACCTCTTCGATTCTCGAACACTTCCAGGCTCTGCAAGTGTTCCAGGCGCGACACCAACTCCACGTACTGTCGGTCGGCCAGTAAGTTGTTGGCGATTATCAGCTTCTCTATCTTCGGACACTTCTCAAATATGTACTTCAGGAGCTGCAGGGAGAACAAATTGCAGTGTATTTGTTAGTACATCAGTATTTTCCATAGATTACATCTCATTATGGGATGTAACTATTCATTTACTATTGTCATATTTCATACACTGAAACCAACCTTCTCAATACCAGTATTGCTATTAATATTCTCTACGAATTTATACAGCTGCATTCTCGTTAATGTGAAAATGAGTGTAAGAACACCATCTACATCCACACTCAGCAAACTGCAGTGAAGTTGGAGCGTGCCGGGACATGTATCATGTATTTGTGCCACTTAAAGTTCATGTCACAACTGGATGAACCGGTTTTGAAACATTTCCTCACCCAGTAGATAGTGCGCAGTGTTCTCGACCTACCTTGCTTTGCTTATTCAATATTGTCTTCCCGGTAGCTGCGTCTGTCTCACCTAAATCACACTGAAATTAAGAAGCCAGGATCCTAGGTTAAGTTTTCCAAAATCAAAAGTCAAGATCGTATTCACTGTTGAACATTTATGTCAACCACAGTGTGATTTATTTGTTATCACTCGCACACACAATATTCATGTGACCAGGCCTCTTACACTTAATCGTCAAGTTAATATATCATACTTTATAATTTCCCAGGGTTAAAATGATCCTTTCTAATTGGTTTTGAAGTTAACTATAGGGTTTTATTACTTAAATAACATGAGTGAGCTGTATCAATTTAAATACAGGGAACTAACTTATGCATCCGCCGTGGGAATTCCTGACTTATAACCATGGCACCTCTTGAACAATAATTTTTACATATTCAAATTTACTTAATTCTTAATTAATGCACTTACAAAGTTGAGACTGGAGTCATTTTACGAAGAAAATATAGGTAGCAAAAGTATCAAAACAGATCTCGGAATTATACAGTAGTTTGGTCCCAATTGGCACTTAAAGTCATACAGGCTGCAGATTTCAAGTCTTAATATCTATTTAATTAATAGACTTTAGGTTAATTTAAACACTTTGCTGGAATCAGTAAAATTTAGGCTTTCTTTTGGATGCAGTCTTCTAGCTGAATTCAATCTATTAGCTCACTCGAATTTTATTTAATATGTATTGCACAATATATGTCATTGTTCATAACTGTTAATATGATGCATTTCCAATAAAACTAATTAGCTCATTACTTTCAGAATGGACATTAGAATGTACTGAAATAATAGATTTTACAAGGGGAATTTTATTTAAACTGTTTCTGAATTCTGTACGATGAGGCTGAACGTCACAGAATCTGTAGTCGGAATCTGAGTAGTGAAAATGAAAAAAAATACAAGTTCATTGCTTAACTAAGTTACTAAAGCAGTGTAAAACCAAAACAGGATATCAGTGGGCAACCTTGCTTCATTACAAAGTGAGTGGAAGAGGGGATGACCCACTGTGTCATCTATTAGGGTTTGTTTCCATTCCATTCGTGTACGGAGCACAGGAAGAATGATTGTTTGAATGCCCCTCTGAATGCTGTAAATAACCTACTCTTGTTCTCACAATCCTTATGTGAGCAATATATATAAGGGGATGTAGTATATTTATAGAATTATGTTCTTGAAGCTTTTAACAGGCTTTCTCAAGATATATGTAAACTATACGAGTTGGTCGACGTTCAGAAGCAGTCGGAAATTACCACGACTACTGACAAACGATTGACAGCTGCTGCGAATTGGTGTGTCGGAAGAACTCCCGAGAGTCGTGTACCTGTGATACCTCTACCAGAGGTACCTCTTCTCCTGTGGATCCTGCCTCCTCTGCAGAAAGTACAGGATCTGTCATTACCTGTCCAACTGACTTTGCGTGGCTTGTACAGGGCGGATGGTGACCGAGGAGGATTCAGACTGTCGTACCGATCCCCCTAACCGACAAGTTCGAAGTGCCGTCTTTCACTGAAACTGAGCCAGTGGGACCCACTACACCTGTTGTGGGGAAACCTGTTTTGTCCAGTGTCGAGAGGAAGCAAACGCAAAAGGGTAGGGGTCAATTAATCGTCAGCACTTTGAATGTACGGTGAATGGTGGTACCCCTCAGGGAAATGGCAGCAAGGGACGGGAAAGAACATCAGGTGCACTCAGTGCCTGAGGGGGGGGGGGGGGGGGGGCGGGCTCATTCGACAGGGAGGGCAAAATGCTTATGCAGGGATGGCTAGAGGTCAACTGTAAAGATGAGCGCAGATGGAAAACCAGCCCTAAGCAAAGAAGGAAATGCAGAAAGGTGGAAGGAGTATATTGAGGGTCTATACAAGGGTAATGTACTTGAGGGTAATATTATGGAAATGCAAGATGACGTAGATGAAAACGAAATGGGAGATATGATACGGCTGAAGAATTTGACAGAGCATTGAAAGACCTAAGTCAAAACAAGGCCTGGGAAGTAGACAACACTCCACAACACTCAGCCATGTGAGAGCCTGTCATGGCAAAACTCTTCCATCTGGTGAGAAAGATGTACGAGACAGGTGAAATACCCTTAGACTTCAAGAAGAATACAATAATTTCAATCCCAAAGAAAGCAGGTGTTGATAGATGTGAAAATTACCAAACTATCGGTTTAATACGTCACGGTTGCAAAATACTAACACGAATTTTTTGCAGACGAATGGAAGAACTGGTAGAAGCCGAGTCACCGAAGATCAATTTGGATTCTGTAGAAATGTTGAAAAATGTGAGGCAATACTGGCCCTACAACTTGGAAGATGGGTTAAGGAAAGGCAAACCTATGTTTCTAGCATTTGTAAACTCAGAAAAAGCTTTTGACAATGTTGACTGGAATAATCTTGTTCAAATACTGAAGGTAGCAGGTGTTATTTACATGGAGCGAAAAACTATTTACAACTTGTACAGAAACCAGATTGCAATTATAAGAGTCAAAGGGCATGAAAGGGAAGCAGCAGTTGAGAAGGGAGTGAGACAGGGTTGTAGCCTATCCCTGATATTATTCAATCTGTATATTGAGCAAGCAGTAAAGGAAACAAAAGAAAATTTGGAGAAAGAATTAAAATTTATGGAGAAGAAATAAAACCTTTGAGGTTTGCCGATGACATTGTAATTCTCTCAAAGACAGCAAAGGACCTGGAAGAGCAGCTGAACAGAATGGACAATGTCTTGAAAGAAGGAAATGAGATTAATGTTGTAAGGGATCTGTGATCCCATGAACACAGATACTAGTATCTGACGCCCAGGTCAATAGTAGACAGGAGTCGATTGTCGAGCGCTGCAGGAGGCAGTGAGAGGAGTGTCAAGTGAGCGGCAGTACTGAGAAGATGGGCAAGAAGGGTGGTCGAGCCGAGTATGGTGTCAATGGCGGATGTGCCGAATGAGGAGTAAATTGTAAATTCACGGAAGTGTAACAAATGAGCGCATCCCCATTATCGTTGTGGGGTTGACCCTCATCAATACCGATTTGTGAGTGATATAAAACCGAAAGTGACAAGTGCCGAATTTTGTGTTTCGCATGAACCGCGTCTGCCAGTAACGACCGTCGATTGCAGTGAGGATTGTTGTGAATGTTAACCATCATCATTGTGTGTGACAAAGTACTTAAAAATCAGCAACCAATAACAGATATAACCGTAATTAAGCGTGTAAGGCGAAGGTAGCCACTGCCTCAGAATTTGCACGCAGGTTGCAGGCTGAGCTGTCTATTTGTAGCATCGTACCCAGGGTTGATCGTGGTCCTCCGATTTGGAGCAGAGTGGAAGATCTAAACCAGAGGCTCAGACGACTCTGTGGCAGTATCGGATGCAAATTTCACGACCTCCGCTATCGGGTGCACAATTTTAAGGTTCCTATTAATAGGTCAGGCGTGCACTAAAGTGCGCGTCATTTACGACGGCGGGCAAGTTTAGGTTCTTTCTGCGCATCTGACGTCACAAAACACAGTCAGCCGATGAACAGAGAACGACGTTGCCAGAACTTGACTGCAGTGCAGAGCACGGACGAGTGTCTTAAGTTTTAGAAACGTTCAGTCATATATAAAGTAATCGAACAAAAGCAAAGTCTTGATAGCAGACTTTTTTTTATAGAAAGTTTGGAAAAAGCATTCTTTATACCAACTGCTTCATATTCTATTAATTAATTAAGCCAAACAAGCAATAAGCCTCCTAATTCAGGTGATAGCAAGGAAAGGTGTTTGTATCATTCTCACGAACCGCTTTTTTGCAATAAAGAAAAGCGGTAATTGTTTATTTCCTATTGTACTTCGATGAAACGTGAGCAATTCGTAGTCATACCAACAGTGTTTGTCGGTATTTTGCTTGATATTTTAGAGTACTCCAGGACTTTTGTTAAACGGAATGCGGGGAGCACGTCTCTTAGCAGCGAAAGGGTTAGTGCGGCCGTGGTGGCTTTACTTCATAAACTGCGCGCTCCCGCCTAAACATAAGTTGGCGCTGCTTCTCTTGGCGTGTACGTCGTTTGCAACTGGCAACGCAGCAATCTCCCGCATCTGGGCGGGCATGCGCAAGCCGCCAAGATAAAAGAATTGAACTATAAATGCAGGATGCGGCTACTAGAGTAGTGGAGTATGTGTGGTGTGCACACGGAGCTGTTTCAGGTTAGAGAACTCCTCCCTTGGGAGCAAAGATGATTTGCATGTCAAATCAACCACAGCAACCACGGAGATTCTTGGTCCTCGCAGATCAGAGATAGAAAGATTAATATGATTTTAGTAAACTGCAGGAGCATCCCAGGAAAGGTCCAAGAATTAGTATCGCTTACTGAAGGTGGCATTGCACAGTTAGTATTGGGAACAGAAAGCTGGTTGAAACCAGACATCAGTGATAATGAAATCCTAAGTTCAGACTGGAATGTTTATCCTAGGGATAGGTTAGTCGCCAATGGTGGCAGCGTGCATATTGCAGTAAAAAATTCGATAATATCTAGTGAGGTTACCACGGACTCTGAATGTGAATTAATCTGGGTGAAATTGAGTATCAAATAACGGTCAACAATGGTTATCCAATGCTTTCATAGACCACCTGGGTCAGGATCTGTAGTTGTAGAATGCTTCGGACAGAACTTGCACAATATCATTAGTAATTTTTCTGATTGTGCCGCTGTAATAGGGGGTGACTTCAACTTGCCAGGTATAGATTGGAAGTGTTATGCCATCAAAAGTGGTGCCAGAGACAGAGAATCATGAGCCATTGTCCTGGATGTCTTGCCCTAAAATTACTTTGAGTAGATAGTTAGAGAACCAACTCAAGAGGATAACGTTTTAGACCTCCTGGCAACAAACATACCTGAACTTATAAAATCAGTTAACGCAGAGAAAGGTATCAGTAATCACAAGGCTGTAACAGAATCTATGATGACGGGTCCTACAAGGAATGTTAAGAAAGGTAGGAAGACATATTTGCTCAGCAAGGGTGACAGGATATAAATTTCAGAATATCTCAGCAGTTAGTATCAAATATTTGGTGATGAGGACAAAGATGTGGAGAACAAATGGAAAAAATTCAAAGGCATCGTTCAATATGCCCTACACAAGTATGTTATGAGTAATGTTTTAAGAGATGGAAAAGATCCACCATGGTGTAATAGTCATGTTAGAAAAGCACTACATAAACAAAGAGCACTTCAACTCAGATTCAAGAGAAGTAAAAACCTAGGTGACAAACAAAAGCTGAACAAAGCGAAAATGAGTGTAAGGAGAGCAATGAGAGAAGCGTTCAATGATTTTGAAAGGAAGACATTGTCAACAAATCTGAGAAAAAACCCTAAGAGAGGCTGTGTCGCCTGGCCACCAAGAGCTGTTGCACAATGATTTGAATCACGGATCCAGTTATATGGCTCCCTCCGTGTATAGCAATTTTACGACTATGACGTGTGGGGCCTGAAGATGGCATCAATGTAATGCCGAAACTGATAGCACATAGAATTTCATAAAATAAAATAAATTTCTACAATACATATGGCTGTTGGTAAATTATCGCATCAGGAAGTTCATGCCAGCGTCCATAATGGATCAACGAAGACTACGAGATTTTGGTTGTATGTAAAATCAGTAAGTGGGTCAAAATCATTTATTCATTCTCTTGGTGACCACACTGGCACCAAAATGGAAGATAACAAAGAGAAGGCCAAAATACTGAATTCGGTCTTCTGAAGCTGCTTCACCGTGGACTTTCAATCATCGTACGAACATCGAAGTGGCAGATATTTAGATAACTGATCACGGAACTGAAAAGCAGCTACAATATCTTAATAGTGGAAAGGTTTGAGACCCAGATGAGATACCTATAAGATTCTATAAAGATTATGCAAAAGAACTTGCTCCCCTTCTAGCAGTAATTTATTGCAGATCGCTTGAGCAATGAAAAATACCTAACAACTGGAAAAAAGGCAGGTCATTCCCGTTTTTAAGAAAGGCCGTAAGACAGATCCACACAGTTACAGACGTATATCATTGATGTCAATCTGTTGTAGAATTATGGAACATGTTTTATGCTCAAGAATTATGACATTTTTGGAAATGAACATCTCCTTTACAAAAATCAACATGGATTCCACAAATAGGAATCCTGTGAAACTCAGCCCACTCTATTCCTCCATGAGATCCACAGCACAGTGGGCAATGCTGCTCAGGTTGACGCCGTGTTCCTTGATTTCAGTAAGGCATTTGACACCGTCCCTCATTGCCATTTAATGAAAAAAATATGTGGTTACGGAGTATCACAGCAGACCTGCAATTGGATTCAAGACATTCTTGCAGACAGAACTCAACATGTTGCTCTTAATGGAACTAAATCGACAGGTGTAAAGGTAATATTCGGAGTACCACAGGGAAGTGTGATAGGACCGTTGCTGTTAACAATATACATAAATGATTTAGAAGAAAGCATCGGATGCTCTTTAAGGTTATTCGCAGATGACACAGTTGTCTATACCAAAGTAGCAACATCAGAAGATAATAAGAATTTGCAGAACAACCTGTAGAGAATTGATGAATGGAACAGACTCTGGCAGTTGACCCTGAACATAAATAAATGTAACATCTTGCGCATACATAGAAAAAGAAATCCATTACTGTACAGCTACACTATTGATGACAAACACCTTGAGACAGTGTCTGCCATAAAATATCCAAGTGTAACTATCCAGAGTGACCTTAAGTGGAATGACCATATAAAACAGATACTGGGAAAAGCAGACACAAGACTCAGATTCATCGGAAGAATCTTAAGGAAATATAACTGATTCACAAAAGAAGTGGCTTATAAGACACTTGTTCATCTGATTCTTGAGTATTGTTCATCTATCTGGGATCCCTATCAGGTAGAACTGGTAGAGAAGATAAAGAAGATCCAACAAAGAGCAGCACATTTCATCACGGGATCTTTTAGCTGGCGAGAGAGCATTACAGAGATGTTATACAAACTCCACTGGTAGATGTTACAAGAGAGGCATTGTGCATCACGGAGAGATTTCCTATTGAAATTTCAGGACAGCACTTTTCAGGAGGAGTCCGACAACATATTACTTCGCCCCGACATACATCCCGTGTATTAACCACGAGGAGAAAATTCAAGAAATTAGAGCTAATACAGAGACTTACCGACAATCAATCTTCCCACACACTATTCAGGAGTGGAACAGGGTTGCAGGGTCAAAAAGTGGTAGTGAAAGTACCCTCCACTACACATCATTAGGTGGCTTGCAGAGTATGATGTAGATGTAGATGAAAGGGTGAAATGCTTAACTCAATTTTCAAATGTTCCTTTACAAAGGAAAACCCAGGAGAATTGCTCCAATTTAATCCTCAAACCACTGGAAAGATGAATTAAATAAGTGTTAGTGTCAATGGTGCTGAGAAACAGCTGAAATTGTTAAAACTAAACAAAGCTCCAGGGCCCAATGGAGTTCCTGTCAGATTCTCTGCTGAATTTGCAGCCAAGTTAACCCCTCTCCTCACTACAATCTATCGTAGATCCTCGAACAAAAAGCCGTGCCGAATTTTTGAAAAAATGGCACAGGTCACACTCATCTACAAGAAGCGTTGTAGAAGTGATGCACGGTTTTTTAAAAAATTGATCATGTGAAAATCCCAATTTGCACTTTTCTCACATGTCATACTGAAAGCTTTGGATCAAGGCAACCAGGTAGACGCAGTGTTTCTCGATTTCCAAAAAGCAATTGTCTTAGTACTGCAATGTCAAAAGTATGATCATATGGGTATCAAATGAAATTTGTGACTGGGTTGAGGACTTTTTGGTAGGGAGAGTGCAGCCTGTTATCTCGGATGGAGAGCCATCATCAGATGTAGAAGTAACTTTGGCTGTGCACCAGGGACCATTGCTGTTCATGTTGTATATTAATGACTTGTAGGCAATATGAATAGTAAAACCAGTCTTTTTGCAGATGATTCAGCTATCTATAATGAAGTACTAATTGAGAGAAACCGCATAAATATTCAGTCAGATCTTGATAAGATTTCAACATGATGCAGAGTATGGCAACTGGCTCTAAATGTTCAGAAATGTAAAATTTTGCACTTCACAAAATGAAAAAAATGTAGTAACCTATGACCAAAATACCAATGAGTCACTGCTGGAATCAGCCATCTCTACAACCAGGTGCTTGTATATGCTTTGTAGGTACATGAAATGGAATAATCACATAGGTTCAGTCATGGATAAAGCACGTAGTAGACTTCAGTTTATTGGTAGAATACTAGGGAAGTGCTATCAGTTTACAACAGAGTTTTGTTTACAAATCACTCGTGTGACCTATCCTAAAATATTGCTCCAGTGGGTAGGAGCCGTACCAGATAGGACTGACAGGGGATATTAATGTATACAGAGAAGGGGAACACTAATGGTCACAGGTTTTTTAATCTGTGGGAGACTGTCACAAAGATACTGAAGGAACTGAACCAGAAGACTCTTGGAGATAAATGTAAACTATCCCAACAAACTCTGTTAATGATCCCTCAAGAGCTGGCTTTAGATAATTACTCTAGGAATGTACTACAACTCCCTACGTATTGCTCACAGAGGTGGCGCGATGGTACGATTAGAATAATTACTGCACACACAGAGGCATTTAAACAATCATTCTTCCCATGCTCCATACACGAATGTCACAGGAAGAAACCCCAGTAACTGGTAAAACGGGACATACTCTCCGCCGTGTAGCTCACCGTGGTTTGCAGAGTATAGATGCAGATGTAGATGTAGATGAGTCTGTCAATTCAGTATCCGCAGTATATCTGTGACACTCTCTCACGGGTCAGACAAGCCTGTGATCATTTGGGCTGCCTTTCTTTCTATCCTCTGAATATTCCCTATCAGTCTTGTCTGGTATGGGTCTCACACACCTGAGCATTATTCTAGAATGGATTGCAGAAGTGTTTTGCAAGCAATCTCTTTTGTGCACTCATTCTATTTTCTTAGTGTTCTACCAATGAACCAAAGTCTGCCACCTGTTTACCTATGGCAGAGGCTACAAAACAGTTCAGTTCAATTTCCCTACAAATTCTTACATCCAGAGATTTGTATGAGTTGCCTAGTTTGATGCAGCTGTCTGCCTCTTCATCTCTGAATAACCACTCAGCCTACACTTGTTTGAATGTCTTTCCTTCTTTCCTGTAGTTAAGTTCTGGTCTGCCTCTAAAATATGTAGTCTTACTAACATTCCCTGCCCAAATGACATCAGGCAAACATTCATAATTTTATACTTCACAGCATTTATGTTAGCTTCATCTCAATACATTTGGCAGTGGCCTTGCCATAGTGGTAACATCTGTTCCCACCAGATTACCAAAGTTAAGCACTGTCGGGCCGGGCTAGCACTCGGACAGGTCACCATCCGATCTGCCGACCGCTGTCGGCAAACGGGGTGCACTCGGCCCTCGCGAGGCAAACTGAGGAGCTACTCAATCGAGAAGTGGCAGCTCCGGTCTCTTAAACGTACGTACGGCCGGGAGAGCAGTGTGCTGACCATGTCCCCCTCTGTATCCGGTGACACCTGTGGGCTGAGGACGGCACGGCAGCCGGTTGGTACCGTTGTGCCTTCACGGCCTGTTCGGGCGTAGTTTAGTTTAGTTTCTTTTCGATACATTTACTCAAATGTTTTCTCATTCTCCATTTCATGTGGAGTTTACAATACTGACAGTGTGGTATCATCTTTCTCATCTGATGCAACACCAGGCACCACGATTTTTTAACTGACAGTCAGCAAAGGTGAGAACACGGCAGCTGTATAGTCAATAAAAAAGGTGACGGCTCTGTAACTGTACCGTGTAATTTATATTAAGAAAATGTTCAGTTATTGCCTATTGCGAGTAGAATTATTTTCCACCTGTTCATCATAGGAAATGATTTGTGAATGTATAATGTAGATTCATAGTGAGTAGTGAGAGGAATTATCACAATTATCACAATTCACAATATCACATTATCTGTAGTGAGAGGAATTATTCACAATTTAAAAAAATTTGCAACTGGGTATTTTTATTTATTTTGCACAGAGTTTGGGAAGTTATATGGAAAAGAAGCATTAAAGACCCATTTAGCCCAAATGGAAGATTGCAATTAGAAACTCAGAGAATGTAATAAGCCTTTTATTACAGCAATGAGTGGTAGTTGTCTTTGACTTAAAAATAAGAACAAATTATTTTACTAAATCCAAGAAAACTGATCTACTAATAGTTTTCTACACTGAGGTGGGTAAACAAAAGAAGGAAGTATTACAACAAAACTATTATATTATTGCGATGAAATGGAGATTTATTATGGTGTACAGAGTTTCCTCATATTCCTTCAAAGTCCGCTTCATATAGCAGGCACCAGTAACTGAAAAGTATTTTGAACTTCAGTCCAAGTAAAGCATTATAATCAAATATACTTCCCTTCACCACCAAATTAATTACTCCTCAATGCCGCAGATTGTGCTGTATCGAGCTACTCCTTCCTTTAGCCATATTGTGCCAGGGAGTTATTTTCCCCCCAATTTATTTATTTATTTATTATCATCCCAATGATCACACTTGTGATATAGGATTTGTCAGGATACATTTCAACAACTATATAATATCTTAACAAAATGTTTTTCTATGCTGAATTCATATGAATCTATCTTATGTTTAATACAATATACAACTAATAAGTGTTTTTATAACATAATTTCTTATGTGCTTAACAGACCTATTCCTTGATGTTGTGATTTCATTTGTCACATTTATGATATCATATATTCTTATACAGTTGAGCAGAGCTATTCACTTATCCTGTAGTGACATTTGTCAAGCATGTGGTTCTTTATATTCTAATACAGTTGAGCCTAGAAATTCACTTACACTGTATCAACATTTGTCAAGCATGTGACTCTTTATAACAGTTTTAAATTTATCCTCATTTTCCAGCTCTTTGATATGTTTTGGTAGTGCATTAAAAAGTTTGATGCCTTGATTACAAACATGTTTCTGACTTCGGGCCCTTGTTACAGCTTGTAAGGGGAGATCTTTACATTGCCGTGTATTGTAATTATGATAGTCTGTATTGGTTTTAATTTTGTCCTGATTTCTTTTGATCATCAACAGAAATTTCAGAATGTATAATTATGGAATTGTTAAAATTTTCAATGCTTTAAAAAGGGGCCTACAATGTGTTTGAGGTGGGCTCTGGCTCATTATCCGAATAGCGCATTTTTGCAATTTGAAAGTCTCATTTAGACGACAATTTATTTTTTCCCAGAATACTATCCCATAGGACACAATGGACTGGAAATAGCCAAAATATACTAATCTGGTACAGTCATTACTACAAACTCTTGAAATTATTCTAAGTACAAAACATGCTGAATTTAGTTTTAGTGCTAAGCTCACCAAATGGTCCTTCCAGTTTATCTTCTCATCACTGTGCATACCCAGGAATTTTGCACACTGTACTCAAGTTGTTTGTCCTCCATGGTGGCATTTAGGTCATCATGTTCACTTATTTTTCCATATTGCACATAATTAGTTTTGTTTTTCATTCACTGTTAGCTTGTTTGCACTAAACCATTTTTGTATATCTTGTAGGACATGGTCCACAGCACTGTGCAATGACTGCTTCATATCACTAACTATTAAACTAGTATCATCAGCAAATAACACGATTCTAGCTTTTCTCTCTGACACCCGGATATCACTAATGTAAATGAGGAATAGCAAAGGGCCTAATACACTTCCTTGGGGTACTCCTACAGTGACCTCCCTTGGACCTGACCTTAGTTTAATTTTTTGGTTAATATTTGGTGCTGTAATTTCAACTACCTGCATCCTCTTTTCCAGATACGACTCAAACCACTTTTTTACCGGTCCTCTAATACCTATAGCTTCAGGTTTTTCCAAAAGTATGCTGTGGTCAACAGTGTCAAAGGTTTTTGACAGATCTAGATTTAATCCAACTATACTTTTTCCCTCTCTCAATTTACTGATTATTTCTTTTGTGTATTCCAGTACAGCTGTTTTGGTACTTCTCCCAGCTTGAAAACTGTGCTGATTACTGTTTACCAGATTGTGGATATTAAGATTAAGGTTTTACAGATACAAATGAAATATAGAGTCACACATTGAGAAAGTTGGGAGAAGTGAGACAGGTCTGTAGTTTTCTATTTTAAGCTTAATTCTCTTTTTCAACAGGGGGACGACTTTACAAATTTTCAGTTTCTGTGGAAACACTCCCTCAGCCATTGACACGTTTGCTACGTGCACCAACGGTTTCGCTATTTGATTAGCTGTTTTCTTTGCTATTATTATTGACACCTCAACTACTCCAGCTGACATGTTGGACTTGAGACTTTTAATCATTTTTAAAACTTCCTTTTCGTATGTTGGGACTGCCGTCATACTGCTGGGTGCCTTGGGTGCTGCTCTCCTCATCTGCTCCCCAAAATTCCTGCTTAATGTCTGGGGTATATTTAAAAAGTAATTGTTTATATAACTGGGCATGGCATATTTATCTAACATTTTATTCTCCTCATCTTTTAGAATAATTTCCTTATCTTTGATAGGTACCCCAGTTTCCTTTCTCACAATTTCCCATGCTATTTTAGTTTTATTTCTGGACTGTTTTATTTCCATGTCATTACTTATTAACTTTGCATTTGCAATTACTCTACAGTATATTTTCCTATACGTTTTGACATATTCTATAAAATCAGTATCTGCACACTCCCTCAAATCTGAATTGAGTTTTTTCATTTTTTCACATGATTTATTAATGCCAAGAGTCATCCAAGAACCTGACTTTATGTGTCCATTAGACTTGATTCTGGTCAGTTTCTTTGGGAAACACATATCAAAGTTCATCAGATAATTCGATGAAAATACACTATATGCCTCATCTGCACTTGTTTGTTTCATAACATCTAACCAGTTTTTCTTTTCTAAGATACTTATGAACAGATGACAGCTGTCCACAGAGAAGTTTCTTTTGTAAATATTATTTATACCTTTATCGTCGTTTGACCTTAAAGGGATTTCAATGGTGAGAGCATTGTCGTCAGACAATCCTAAATCTATGTTACCTCTATTTCACAGAGTACCTCTTTGTCAGTTACTCATCTAACCTTCAGCTTTCTTCTGTAGCACCATATTTCAAAAGGATCTGTTTTACTGTTGTCTGAATTGCTTATCAATCACGTCCCAATTACATACAAGTGTAGACTCCACACAAGTACCTTCAGGAAAGGTCTCCTAACATAAACGTAAACACCGCTCATGGATTAGGCCTTAGGCCTGTTCTGGCTGGCCAACTGCTGCCTAAAAGGCACTACGAGGAGCGGTCTACGACGGTGGAACATGTGATCGGCATGCTGACAATTGCTCCAGCCGTTGTAGCCACCAGATGAATCCTGATGATGCTGTTGCATCTTCAATTTGACCTCACAAGGGCTGAGTGAATACCGTACCATATCTCCCTATCTCAAAAGATATCTGAAGAGGTACCAGGAATTGAACCTGCGACCTCCACACTGAAGGCAGCAACATTAATCGTTTGGTTGCAGAGGTGGACTTTCTGACACTTAAGTTTGAATTTGATGTTAACAGAGTCCTCTTTTTCAGAAATGCTTTTCTTGTTATTGATAACCTGCATTTTACATCCTCTCTAATTCAGCAATTATGTTATTTTGCTACTCAGATAACATAACTCCTCCACTACTTTTAGTGTCCAATTTCCCAATCTAATTCTCTCGCCACAGCCCGTTTTAATTCGACTATATTCTGCTACCCTGTCTTGCTTTTGTCGACGTTCGTCTAATATCCTCTTTTCGAGACATTATCCGTTCTGTTCACCTACTCTTCCGACCCCTCTCCCGACACTAACAGAAATTACAGAGTCATCAGGAAACCTCAAGCTTTTAATTTCTTCTTCCTGAACTTTAATTCCATTTTCAAATTTATTCCCAGTTTCCTTTACTGCTCGCTCAGTGAACAGACTGAACGACACCTGGTTTAGGCTACAACCCCATCTTCCTCGCTTTGCAGCACTGCTTCCCTTTCGTCGGATCCGCACGTGGCGGGTGTCATGGAATAGCGGGTGCTTAGACAGAGAGCAGATACGATTAGAAGTACGCACAATCACAGTGGCACTGCTGTTTACGTAAATTCGTACAGCATGTCCAAGAGATTCCATTAGACAGAGCCTAATCATTATAAATGATCAAAATACAGAAATGCCACTATAACCTTCACTCGTAGACTACTAGTTGGCTCATTGCAGTGTCTTCTTATCCAGTTCAGCAGTGGTGCTACATACGTGTACGACCAGAGATGTGGCTTCAAGACGGCAGCGGATGCGTTCTGCCTGGCACGGTATCGATACTGTACGGCACTGCAACTTTCGTGCCCTTAAACTCTTACATCTGCAGTCTACTTTCTGTACGTGCCATAAATATCCTTTCACTCCCCGTATTTTATGCCAGCTTACTTCAGGGGCAGTATTGCCCTGTGTGTTTCTACATTTCTCTGGAACCCAAACTGACCTTCCTCGAGGCCAGCTTCTACTAGTTTTCCCGTACCTCTGTAAGTGTGATGGCGTGTCAATAAATAAGTTGCAAAACAGGCTAGAGGCAATAAAAATCGAAGTAACTTCCTGAAATTTGTTTCACTTTGCTACATATTCACACTGTACATTCAGACACTTATCCCACCTTTTTACAAGCCTTCAATAACTGGCAGCAAAGAAGTCTTCCGAGGGTAAGTTGGGACCATAGGGTAACTGTTCAAAGCATTCCCAATTAAATATTGGTAACAGGTCCCGTATTTGTCTTTCTGTACGAGGGCAGGTACTGTCATCTAGAGGAATCACTACATTTGTGGTGAATGGTGTGTCAAGAGTTCCCACACACTCGTGCAGTATGACACGGCATTCGGTGCCTCACCGTGAGGCCGGAATTTCACCAGTACAGCCCTCACGTGTCCCAAAACGTGGTGAGCAGAATCTTGCAGGCTGACGGAATGGCCTTCAGTGTTTTTATTGTCGAGGAGGTAGAATGCTTCCGTTCCGTGGATGGTCGTTTGGTCTCTGGTTGAAAGTGGTGAACCCAAAACTTGACCCCTGCAACAATTTGTGCCACTAAATCCTCTCCTTCCCTCCTTCCTTCCCCAGAGTATCGAATGAGGTGCTGTTGAGAAAAGCCCATTATATTCATTTTGTGCTCCTCAGTCACCATGCTAGGCAACCACTGTGCACAAACTTTATGAAACTTCAGCTGCTCACCCATTATAGTGTAAGCTGTTTGACACGGACAGCCTACAGCACGTGCTACGTCACTGATCGCCACATACCACTCGTTACGAATTATCTGCTCCACACACTGCTTCTCGGTTTCAGTTGCAACCACTGCAGGACAGCAAGCACGCTCCCAATCTCTGACGCTTTGCCTTCCCTTTATAAACTCCTGATCCGAGTGAATGCAGATTTCTGTGATAAACAGTTGTCAACATACACGGGACCCATTTCACGATACACTTCCCCTGTGAACAGCCCTTCCACCCACAATAAATGCACGACCACATACTATTCTACTCGTGTACACTTCCCTGCAGCCTCTAAATGTGTACACGTGCCACTATCTGCTGGCAAAGTATGTATGCACGATTTAAACACAGTATAAGGTAAACTGATATTTGTGACTTATTCGTTGACTTGTCCTCACGGTGTCAGTATTTTGCAACAATGGTTTAGTAAACCATTGGTCCAGTAGAATACACAACTGTAAGTACAGCAACTGCCTTCTCTGGAATTGGAATCGTGACACCCTCCTTGAACTCGGAGAGTATTTTGCCTGTTTCATACACCTTACGAGGTCTGTTCAAATAATTCTAGAACTTTGTCCAAAAAATTTGTCTATGCTTACCTTCTATTTCTACACGCTCTCTTTCGAAATACTCTCCACCACAATTGATAACACCGCTCGCAATGTCGTTTCTACATGTGGAAGCAGTCCTGGTATGCCTCTAGATGGATTACGCAAAACGCTGTTTTAAAATCTTCTTTTACGTCGTCTATCATTGCAGATCTTCATCCTTTCAAAAGGGATTTCAACTTCGAAAATAAAAAAAGTCCACAGAGGCCAGGTCTGGAGAGTACGGAGCATCAGGCAGCACAGTGATTTCATTTTTTGTGCTACAGTCGAGCAGCAACAGGGAGAGATGTGTGGACGCGAAGATGTGCGAAGCGAGAGCCGTGAACTGTCTCGCCACTTTTCAGGCTGTTTCCTTCTCACATTTTATTGGGCTTCGTAACACGTCCCAATCCTACCATCCGTTAACAGTTTGTCCCTGTGGAACAAATTCGTGATGAAGATGAACTAATCATTCAAAGTCAAAGAAAACTGTCCGCGTCGCTTTGACATTTGATCTGACCTGATGAGCTAGTTTTGGTGTCGGAGAATCCTTCCCGATCCATTGTGAAGATTGAACCTGAGTCTCAACATCATAACTGTAGACCCACATCTCATCACCCGTTATGATACTCTTAAGGACCATCTCATTCTCATTTGTGCGATGCGAGAGCCCTTCACAGGTTGCACGGCGAAGATCTTTCTGGTCTCAACTCACGAGCTGTGGGACGAATTTGCTGGCAACACATAGCACTCCAATATGCTGTGTCAAGATTTCATGACACGGTCCAATTGAAATGTTACATTCTTCCGAAATCTCTCGGACAGTCAGTCTGTGACTGGATCGCACAATTTTGTCGATGTTACCGACACGAGTGTCAGTGGTAGACGTCGGAGGGTGTCCCGAATGAGGGTCATCTCTAACTTCTGTCCAGCCATTTTTAAACTGTGTCAGCCATTTGTAACACAGAGTACGACTTAATCACTCATCACCGTAGGCTTCCTGCATCGTTTGGAGTGTCTCTGCAGATTTTCTTGAGTTTCGTGCACAATTTAATGCAGATGCATTGCTCCTCTAGCTCTTCCATCTCGAAATTCACAAACTGTGCAACACAACATTCTACTAAATGCAGCACTCAACAATAACTAACAGAAATACAACAATGAAACACATTAAACACAAGCATACGCAGATGCCAACCACATTTCACTCTAAATTACAAATGTTCTGGAATATTTTGAACAGACCTTGTGCACACACAATGGAATAGTTCTGTCATGGCTGACTCTCCCAAGGATCTCAATAATTCTGAGGGAATGTCATTTTCTCCAGGGGCCTTATTTCAACCTTCAGTGCTCCAACAAATGCTTCTCGCACAATAAGATCCCCCGTCTCATTTTCATTTACTTCATCATCCCTTTGCTTTCAAGTTGATTTCCATTGTAAAGTCCTTCTACACACTCCTTCCACCGTTCAGCTTTCTATTCTTTGTGTAGTACTGGCGAGCCACTTGAGCTCTTTATATTTGTACAGCTGTTTCTCTTTTCTCCGAAAGTCATTTTAATGCTCCTCTACATGGCATCTATCTTTCCCCACAGTAATGCGTGCTCCTGTAGCCTTGCATTCATCCATTAGCCATTCCTGCTTAGCAATTTTGCACTTTCTGTACAACTGACACACACACACACACACACACACACACACACACACACACACACACACACACACACACTAATAACCACAAGGGCCTCAAGCAAACCATCATCAAACCGAATATCAGAGAAGCCAGTGAGATAGCTTTTCGTGACTGTTCATACATACAATGTGGATCTAGAGCACAGACAAACGTGACACAGCCTAAGATTGATGGATGTCAGAAGCATAAATAAATGCTACAGTCTCAATCAATGATGATACGCTTTGGCCTCTTATGGTTCTCAGTGGCTCATATAATTTATGGTTGTATAATTTTATCAAGCAGTGTAATATAATTAACACAAATTTCCTTATGTCTCTCAGTAATTCACATACATTTGTAAATTGATTAAACATGTCCTATTTTTTATGTGTAATTTATGCAGTATACTCCTGATTACATGTTCACATGCAAAATTAAATAATTAAATACAAGTACATTCTAAATTATTGAAAATTAGATAAAAATTAAAGAATTTTTTAAATTAAGGAACTTAGTACTATAGAGCAGTACAGGTCATTGTCCTAGGAAGTATTATTATTGATGCTGAAATTTATTGACTGCACGGTACTATGAAATATCAAAAATCAGGTTGTTCTGCAAAATAAAATTTCGTCACAAACACTGACTGTCTATCCTAGCATTTACCCCATCATAAGGCACTACTATTTAACACAATTTGGCAGATTTTGTTTTTATTTTAAATTTGAGGCCAGATACCCTTCCTGGTGCCACAGTCACCAGTTAACGTCAGGGAGGAGAGCTGTGGCTGCCACACGACTATGGATCGTGTAAACTTTGTCCTTTGTGTAACCGTATATTACAGATATTTGTACCGAGTGGAGATTGGGGACCAGCCCAGCATTTCCCTACACGAGTGCAGGAAACCACCTAAAAGCCACACTCGGGCTGACCGAAGTACCAGACCACCGGTTCCCAACCCCTCACGGGACTCGCCACTCTTCGTCGGGTCCGTGCTCGGCTACCGTGAGGCCGCTGCCATTGCAGCACAGTTTCCCTTCGGTGCTGCACGTATATCCTCACACTGTTCTATTTCTTCTCCCTCGGGGAACGTGTCCGGAATGTTTCTGGAAAGGTGTTTTGCATTTTCAGTGGCCAATATCAGAACAGTCTCTGCACTGTTTTTCATTTCTTTTTTCTTTCCTTGTTCCCCTTCTCCTATCCTTCCTCCATTTCGGCGTTCGATGTCCTCCTTTTTTCTTCTTCCTCCCCGTGCACCGCCTATGCCTCTGACACGTAACACGTGAACGGGTAACGTGTAAAACCCAGCCCCGAGTCGACAGGTAGAGTTCGCACGTACTCCCTCGTAGAGGCCGGGCCTGAGGAGAGATGATTGCCCGAGCTGCTACCTTCTCAAATTGCCAATTGGAACGTCTGTTAGGTGTTCGTGAGGTGCAATCTGAAGTGTGAACAATCGTCTGAGGCAAGTGTGCCCCCTTCTGACGTGTGCCCCCCAGTAGTAAGGAGCACGCCGTCGGAGATGCCGAAAATCGTGGTGGATTTTCTCGCAACGAGCCAATCGTCTTCACCTTCAACGTCTACAAAACATAAACGGAATGAGGCCAATGATTCAAAAGACCCTCCCAGCTGCACCACAGTTCCATGTGGATTCACATATTGAAGACGGTCAGTCACTACGCTAAATCCGTATATTACCCGGAAAGATGTCGATGCAACTGCTGGCCCTGTGAACTCCTGCTCTCATTTACACAATGTCACTTTGCTTTCGAAGGCTACTTCTGACTCTCAGGCGCGACACTGTTCGCAGCTCCGCTCCTTCGCGGCTATCCCGTCGGTGTCGAGGCCCGCCGAATGCGGAATTCTTCCTGCGGTGTTATTTACACTACACCGCTCGACGGTCTGACTGAGGCAGAAATCCGAACATACCTCTCCGATCGGAGTGCCATCGCAGTCTATCGTGTGATGAAAAAGGTAGATGCCTCCTCAGTGCCCGCACGCACTCTGTTTCTCACTTTTGACAGAGTGGTTCTTCTGTCAAAGATCAAAGCAGGTGATGAAGTTATCACAGTCAGACTGTATATTCCAAACCCGATGCACTGCTACCGGTGTCACCGTTACGACCACACCTGAGAGTCCTGTCGACTCCCGGCCAGATGTGTAACCTGCGGTAGGGACGCTCACGAGGGCGAGTGCCCACCTCCTTCTCCCCGCTGCAGCGACAGCGCTGACGACCGTGCCAAATCCTCCTGCGATTATCCCGCGTATCTCGACGAGTCGGCTGTCCGGGAGATATGAGTGAAGGAAAAACTGCATTACCCGGCTGCTCGTAAGTTGTCGGCTACTCGTAAACCCCACGTCCTACCGCCTGGCACCTACAGTATCGTTCTCGCTCTACGGAGGACCCGGCCGTGCAGACGTCCGACCTAATATTTAGCACCGCGATTGTGAAATTGCTCGGTGTCCCGGTAGCGTCCCCGTCTCCTCCTCCAGCTGTGCGACAAATTTTCGCCTCCCAGGGTTAAGCCACCTGCTACACAACCGGCAGGCATAAAGGACAGAAGGAACACTCCTACAAAGACTTTGTACATCCCTCCAGCCAGCCGACATCAGAGTCTTCCTCTGCCAACCGGAAAGGCTCCGAGAAGTGGAACGGAGGCGGCCGGTCTCCCCTGCGACGCTGTCCCCACGTGATACCCTCACCTGGCCGAACTCTGTGTCGCTGGTGTGCACTCTCGGCTGTTTATCTGCCCTGGAATACGCAGGCCGACAGACGGAGAATGCCGACACTCCTGTAGACTTCACGGAGTGGGATGTTCCCGCTTCCGTGTCCCGTAGTGACAGGTATACGTAGGCCGGCACTCGGCAGCCGCCGAGGTGACACGCCTCCGTGTTTTCCTCGTCGTGACTCTCCTCCAGTGGAACGTTTGCGTTCTTCGATCCGACGACGACAATTTATGGGTGCTCTTAGAATCACAGTGTCCACTCGTCCTCTGCCTCCGGGAAAACAATATTGCATCCTCACGACCACTTTGAGCTCTCGCATTTCTTTCCAGTCTGTTTTGACCTCCTCCCCCTCGTGGAGGAGCCTTGTAGCTCGTACGGGATGATGTTTACAGTCTATCCACCTCTCCGATTACCCATCTCCGAGCTGTTGCAGTTTGCCTTTTCTTTCCTCACTTGACCTTTTCCTTCTGTACCATTTATGTCCCTCCGTCATTTGATATTGCCGGGGCAGACTTTCTAGAGTTTATTGGGCAGCTACCTCACCCCATTCTGCTGCTCAGTGACTTTAATGTGCATCGGCCCCTTTGGGGTTCTACCAGAATGTGTCAGAGAGGTGACCTCTCGGCTGACCTTCTCAATCAAATTAACCTCCTCTGCCTTAATGTAGGAGCACCCATGTTCCTTTCAGACTTCACGCACACCTATTCCCATTTGGAGCTATCCTTCTGCACTGACCAGCTCGCCCACTGTCTGAGGCGTACGTTCTCTGACACGTAATCGAGTGACCGTTTTTCCGTGTAATATCTGTTTGCTGACTCCTATCCCATCTACGTGCACACCCAAATGGCAGCTTACTAAGTCTGACTGGAGGCTCTACTCCTCTCTGGTGACCTTCGACAAACATTGTGCTGACCAGGTAGAGTATCTTGCAGATGTTATCATTACTGTGACACAACATTCCATTCCTCACACTTTCTCTTCACCATGCTGCGCCCCCCGGTCCCTCGGTGGACCGAGGCGTGCCGCGACGCAATTTGTGTATGGACACGTGCTCTCTGCATTTTTAACCGTAATCCTACAATGGCAAACTGCATTCATTGTAAACAGTTGTGTGCACAGTGTCATCACCTTCTTCAGGACAGCAAACAATCTAGTTCGGTTTCATTCATTAGCTCTTTTAACATTCCACTCCCTCGCCCACCATGTGGGCCAATCTCTGACAGATCTCTGGGATTTTCGGGCCTGACAGTAGCAGACAATGTCACAGTGGACCCTACTGCTATCTCCGACACCATGGGCTGCCATTTTCCTGCCTTCTCATCCGTCGGAAATGAGTGGAGGAGGCTCGGGCAGGGCAAGCACTTTCTGCTTAACATGTACGACCGCATCTGGGCAGAGGGCACATTTCCCACAACGGCTCTCGATCTTCCACCATAATCGAGTCCGTCAACACGAGGTGGCGAAGATGAGGTAGCCGAGGAGGTGGAAACGTGGGTTCAACTATGCCAAGACTGCTCGGTAGCTACAACAGGAAAACACAATTAATTAGCAGGAGTACAAAATAAGAAAGAAGTTATTACTTAACTTTGCTGCAGTCCACGATCAGTTGGTCATCAATTATAGAAGGCGCGACTAGACTAAGCGTCTGTAGAATGACATAATATACATGTCAAAAATCGTGCAGTGATGACTTAATGTCTTGTAATCTCAAATGTTGAATCCGGTGAATTTGAAGACTAACTTGGAATGAAGCAACAAAGACTCGATGGCAGCAATACTGAGCTGCAGATGATGACTAACGTCGGCACTGGCTGACCATTGAGCGCGGCTACGAACTGTAGACTGGCACAACTGCATTACTCTCCTGCTGCACACGAAATGGCCCAGCAGTGCCTCGTGGCAAGCGTAAGTACTGTGACTGGCTGTGTACTCTTTGGCTAACACAGCCATTCTTCTGTTCCATTTATTGAGAGAATCACATCCGGCGGATCGGTGTCTCAGGCGGTGGTGTGGTCGTATGACTGATGACATCACATCCCAGATTCTGGCATGAAGCCACTGTCATACCCATATCTAAGGCCGGTAAAGACCTTCCTTCTAGCTACTGCCCCATTTCTCTCACCAGCTGTGTTTGCAAGGTGACGGAACATATGATTCTCGCAATTTACTAAGCATTGCACACTGTGGATTTAGTTGCAGTCGACCATCTCTTCATTTCGTCCACCCGTGTCACGAACGGTTTGCTGCGGAACTCCCAGATTGTGGCCATGTTTTTCGATTTGGAGAAAGCCTACGACAACTGCTGGAGGACCGGTATCCTCTGTCCTCTCTACAGGTGGGGCTTCGGTAGCCGCATATCCCGTTTCCTTCAGGAATTTTTAAAAGACCGAGTTTTCAAAGTACGTGAGGGTTCTGCCTTGTCAGACACCTTTATCCGGGAAAACAGTGTGCCTCGAGGTTCCATCCCAAGTGTCGTCCTCTTCGCTATCGCCATTAGTCCCATAATGGCCTGACTCCCACTGGACATCTTTGGCTCCCTTTTTTTCGACGATTTTGCATCTATTCCAGTTCTCCACTGACTCGGCTCATCGAGCAGCATCTTCAGCGATGTCTCGATCGTCTCTACTTGTAGAGCACGGACAGTGGCTTTTGTTCTTCTGTTGACAAAACTGTTTGTACATATTTCTTGTGGTGCAACGGGTTTCTTCCGCCATCTTTGCACCTCAGGCCTGTACCTCTTCAGTTTGTTGAAACTATGAAATTCTTGGGTCTCACGCTCGATAGGAAACTTTCTCGGTCCTACCACGTGTCTTACCTATCAGCCCACTGTATGCACTCCCTCAATGTTGTACGTGCCCTCAGTGGTACTTCCTGGGGAGCAGATCGAACCACCCTCCACTGTTTGTACCGGTCCCTTTTCCATTCAAAACTAGACTAGGGGTGTTTCGTTTTTGCATCTGCACATCTGTCCCTCTTATCCTGTTTCAATACTATTCACCATTGTGGCATCTGTTTGGTCACTGGCACCTATTCACTGGACCGGCTGAGAGTCTGTATGCTGAAGCTGCCAAACTACCGCTATCCTACTTTCTCCTCAGCAGGTAAGCACACCTTTTGTCTGCCGTGCAGGCCACCCACCCTATGCCTCCTTCTTCAATGACTCCTTTGATCGCCAGCATGGGGCACGTCCCTTTTCTCTGTTACCTCCCGGAGTTCACTTTCGGCTCTTCCTCCGACAGCTTAACTTCACAATACCTGCCACTTTCCTGATGCGTGTGAACCCTTCACCAGCTCGACTTCACGCAGTGGCCCGTGTTCGCCTCAGCCTCCATTCGCTTCCTAAAGTCACTACCTCCAGCCTCGCTCTATCGCCTTCAGTTTCACGACCTTCACACGGAAATTCACAATAGTACCTTTGCATATACTGACAGCTCTCAAACTGACCGTGATGTCAGGGGTGCCTACGTCATTGGCACCTACATTCTACATTTCTGACACGGGTGCGTACGACCCTGCACCCTAAAACAAAAACAGAAGACCTGGTCATTAATCTGCTGCACAGAGCTGATCCGTGTCTGGTTTCCCTCACTGTCATCCAAGGTAGCACGCTGCAGCTAAGCTGTACGAGAAGCTGCTTCCTCGACAAGACTAATTACACTCTACCGTAATGATAAAAAATTACAGCTGAGAACATGACATCTGTCTTCAGAGTGAGACTCCAGATGAGGAGAGAAGCCAGTATCAAGTAGTATCTGTCCCAGACAGCAACAGGCATCACACAGCAGAGCTTGGCACAGGCTCCTCCATCATCTGGGGTCTCAGTCTGAAGTCGGTTTAATGACTGAAACCAATTACTGACACCAGATATAAAACAAATTTGTGATCCCGGTTGCTACTTTTTATTATTCTATTAACCGTGATTGCCGAGTTTGGTCATTGCATCAAAAATTCTCACACTACAGAAATAAGCAAATTGTCAATTGCATCTTAATCAATTTCACCCAAATTTGGAAGACATGCTGCTTGCTGTATCACATTCAGCACTATGGCAGTTAGAACTTCCTAGCTTCCACAGGAGTGGTTATATGGGCACAAAAGGGTTTCCTACCACTGACATGTAGGCTGCCCTGCATGACTGGCATGTCATGTGAGTAGTATCTGCACGACTTGCAGTGGCACAGCTGAGCAAGGTGGGGTGGGGGCACAGGAGAGACTGACAGTGAGAAAGGGAGGAGGAGGAAGCTGAGAGAGAAAAGGGGAGGAAGAGATGGCAGAGAGAGAGAGTAGGGAAGAGGTGGGAGTAGGGAAGAGGTGGGAGGATGAGGGAGACAGGGAGAGGAAGAAGTGGACACAGCGAGCGAGAGGAGGACGTGTGTGTAATATATGTGTCAAAAGTGTATGTGACCGAAGCCACAGGGAAAAGGCTAGTTAACGATAATACGAGAAATGTAACCTACAATATAATTTTAACAGGTAACTGTAGTCCAAAAATAAATTAAAAAATGAAAAAAAAGAAACATACCATGTATGAACTGTAAGAGTGATCTCAAAGCAAGATGAGAGGTCCCACATTGCTACATTTTGAATCACGTGCACGTTCTGTTTCTCAGAAGCACACGTATCTTTTAACCCGTCCAATCCCTCACTATAAAGTACAGAAACCAGGAATTGTCCATCTGGTTAAAAACAGTACTCGCACAAGTGGCCCCTCATTTATATCTCACACTATAGCTGAAGGTTCAACTTACCGAGTAGTTCATCTTCTGACAGCCGTGAAGCTGCAAAGTTGTGAGATTCGGACAGTTCCTGCAGATCTTACGTAAGATGCGAGCTCTGGTACCGCGCATCATCGTAAGTCTCCGGAGTTGTGGCATCATACCGGCTGTCCGTAAGACCTCTCTGTCCGTCTTCTCACACCTGCAGTGGGCGCACTCGGAGCAGGTGACACCGCAGCAGCTGCTCCCATTCTGTGCCCTGCAGTGTGAGAGGCGCACAATGAGAAACACATAATGATCGAATTCTTATACTTTGACGTCAGTTTCGTGCGTAAAACTACTCTCGTTAACTGTGTAGTCCATTTATAGTGAATTAATCCACAAGATCATGAAGGCAGCAAATACTGGTGCCCAGGTTGACGTTCCTCGACTTTTGGAAGATGTCTGACAGGGTTCCACACTGTAGCCTAATAAACAAAAGACCAGTTTTGTGACTGAACAGAAGAGCTCCTAACAAATGGAACATAGTATGCCATTCTTAGTAAAGAGAAACCTTCAGACATATTAGTAACCTCTGAAATATCCCAAGGGAGTTCTTAAAAGATGTCATTTTCACTTTTAGCTGTAACTGTTTTTATTGTGCTGTTGCAATTTTGGATTATAAGCCACTGTCTTGTAACAAGAACCGACACGACCTCACTGTGCCAGTACTGCAAACAGTTAAATGCGGCAGGAAAATACAGCTGTTAGTTTTCCTGGGGGCGTGCTGCCTCTACTGTGTAGTTAAACGATGATGGCATTCTCTTGGGTAAAATATTCTGGAGGTAAAATAGTTCCCCATTCGGGTCTCCACGTGGGTCCGATAAGGAGGATGTCGTCATCGTGAAAAACCAAACATACAATCTACAGGTGAGGTCATAGACTGCTAGATCCCTTAATTGGGCAGGTAGGTTAGAAAATTTAAAAAGGGAACTGGATGATTTGAAGTTGGATATTGTGGGAATTAGTGAAGTTCTGTGGCAAGTGGAAAAGGAGTTTCAGTCAGGTGAGTACAGGACCATAAATACAAATCAAATAGGGTAGTGCAAGAGTAGGTTTAATAATGCATACAAAATAGGAGTCCATGCAGGCCAAAAATGGATATGAAGCCAACATTCACCACAGTAGTACAGGTTTATATACCAACTAGCTCCACAGATGATGAAATAAAAGAAATTGTTCAGACACATAGTTAAGGTACAGAAAAATTTAGTTGTGACAGGGTACTAATTCCTGCTGTCGATGTGCACTAAGGTCATAAGCTGAAGCGAAGACTTGTTATTTTTCATATATCAAACAATCGAAACTCGAGGAACGAACACCAACAATGTAGGAAGAGACGGACTGCCAGTTACCATAAAGAAGACACATCAGGTTGCAGTCAGATGAGATTAAAAGGCACTCACACATATAGCTTTTGGCCACAGCCTCACACACACACACACCATGCACACATGACCACCAATCCAGCATCTTGGGCTGGAATGCACATCACATTGATCACATTGGTTGCAGCAGCTATTTGGAGACGTAGGGGCTTGCACAGGAAAGAGTGGCAGGGGGAAGTGCATCACACGAATCTTTGGAATGAAAATCAGAACAATAACAACAATACGGCACTGAATCTTAAGTGTGACAAAGGCATGTAAACCAAAATTGCAATAGCATTATAACAAAGGAAGTTGATACCCCAAAGGAGTGCTGTAGGACCGTAACTATCCACAGAGTGTATAAATGACCTTGTGGAGAACGTCAAGAGGCCCGTCAGTCAGTTTGCAGATGATAACTGCAGAGGACTGACACTTGGTGCACTGACTGTTAGTTGACCCCCAAAGTAAGCAAATTAACATATTGCGCATAAATAAACAGAAAGACCCATTACTGGACAATTACACAATTGCCAAACAATCCCTGGAAGCAGCCATATTTATTATGTTGGAATATGTGCACAGAGCATTTTAAAATAGAATATCCTTGTAAAACTAAGTGTAGGAAAACGTTGATGCCACACTGAGATTAGCTGACCACCCACAAAGGAGCTAGTCCAAAAGTCCTCGTTCAGCCAATACAGTGGAACCTCACTTAATAAGCAGCTCCCACAATGTGCAATTCACATAATGAGCTAAACAAATTATTAAAAACAGAAACGCTTAACAAGCACGAGTCACGACGATTTAGTGCAACATCACCAGCCGTATGCACGTGGTGGGGGAAACGGTTGCCAATATGAGCAACTTTCATTGTCAGCAGCAGCATATCAATAATGTCTTTAGTACATACCACAGTCCAGGCTTAGCGCTCTTTCTGCTACCCACCTTACTGCAGCTTGCAATCACACATTTTTTCTAAAATAGTGTTCCCACAGTGTTTTTTATGCACAAATTTTAATAAGCTTCTTAAAAATGTCCCAGAAGCTAAAGCTGCAAGAATGTGACCGTAAGAGTAAGAAAATGACCTTAGAAATGAAACGTAAAATAATTGAAAAATGCAGACGTGGTGTGAGCATTGCTGATTTAGCATCACCTATTTGCACTATCCTCAAGAACCGGGACAAGATTAAGGAGATAGAGGCTGCAAAGCGAGTGACATGAACATCCAAACAATGGTTTTGTATTCTGGACGATACTGACAGGTTGTTCCTTATACGGATAAAATGGATAAATGAAAAGCAATTGCAAAACACTAATAATGAGAACATAAATTGTGAAAAGGTGAGAATGATTCACTGAAGTGTTTAAGGGAAGCGGTGGGTGGTCCGAGAAGTTTAAGAGAAGAACTAGCGTCCACTGCATGGCGGACACAGAGGCAGCAGAGAGCTTTCATCAGAAACTTCAAAATGCTCGTAGATTCTGAGTGTTATCTGCCACAGCAGGTTTTTAATTGTGATGAGACAGGTCTGTTCTGGAAAAATATACTGAAGCATACCTTTGTAAGAGCAGAGGAGAATGCATTACCCAGGTGTGAGACAACCAAAGCCGATCTCACACTGCTATTCTGTGCCAATGCGACAGATTATTTGAAAATTAAACCTCTCCCTGTTTACCATTCAGAAACTCTTCAAGCCTTCAAAAAGTGTAAAGGGCACAAGAGCAGGTTAAATGTGATGTGGAGATCCAACAACAAGGCTCGGGTAACACACGATCTTTTTTGTGATCAGATCGACGAAGTGTTCGGTCCTTCGATGAAAAAATATTCTCTCGAGATTAATCTACCACTCTGTATCTTGCTCATTATGGACAACGCTCCTGCCTATTCTCCAATCCTCCAGGCCTACAAGACCACTTCCTTGAAGAATTTCAATTCATCAAAATCCGTTACTCCAGCCTATGGACCAGTAAATTATTTCTAATTTTAAGAAGCCCTACACTAAGGCACTCTACAGGCATTTCTTTGAGTCGACTGAAGTTACCAATCTCACTCTTGGAGAGTTTTGGAAATATCACTTACACACGATTACCTGTGTCAAGATCACCAAAAAGGTGTGGGATGGGATTACCGAGAGAACTCTCACTTCTACTCAGAAGAAACTTTGGCCAGAGTGCACTGTCGAATGTGACTCGGAGGCAATAGAGTCAGTACCTGTGGAGCCTGTAGTCAATGAGATTGTGTCTTTGTTAAGAGCATGGGACTAAAAGTGGACAACAGTGATATCAATCAGCTTGTGGAAGATTACAGCCAAGAAATGAGCACCGAAGAGCTTATAGAGTTGCAGTGTGTTTCACGGCAGGGAGTTGTGGAGAGGAGTTCTTCAAAGGAGGAGGAAGAGGAGAAAGAGGAGGCGGCAGTAACAGCAAAGCAGCAATCTTCTGGTCCAATACGAGAAATGCTGAAAGTGTGGGAATTGGTTGCATCGTCCACTGAAAATCGTCACCCCAAAAAAAGTCAGTCCATAAGTTTAAGTAAACGCAGTCAACAATACAACATAAGAATCAGCTTAATTTTTCAAGGAACTCCACAACAGAATACAAGAAGTGACCCGTGAGGAAACTCCTCAGTTTCGATTTGAAAGTGCGTGGATTACTGCTAAGATTTTTGAATTCTTGTGGTAGCTTATTGAAAATGGATGCAGCAGTATACTGCACACCTTTTTGCCTATGAGTCAAGGAAGTACGATACAAAGGCAGGTTGGATTTATGCCGAGGATGAACTGAGAGAAAGCTGCTTATTCTTGCGAATAAGCTGATATTGCGAATAATCTGATATTGCTAACAAGAAACAGCAGTAAAGAATATATAAATTGAGAGGCCAATGTCAAAATACCCAGACTAGTGAACAGCGGCAGACAAGAGGTTCGCGAACTTACACCACTTATTGCCCAAACCACCCATTTCTGAGCCAAAAATATCCTTTTAGAATGGGAAGAGTTACCCCAAAATATAATACCGTATGACATAAGTGAATTGAAATAAGCAAAGTAGACTAATTTTCATGTCGAACCATCAGTTACTTCAGATACCATTCGAATAGTACAAATGGCAGCATTAAGTCTTTGAACGAGATCCTGAACGTGGGCTTTTCCACGCCAGTTTACTATCTATCTGAACACCCAGAAATTTGAACTGTTCAGTTTCACTAATCATAAGCCCATTCTGTGAAATTAAAATGTCAGGTTTTGTTGAATTACGTGTAGAAACTCTAAAAATGAGTCTTACTGTGATTTAGTGTTAGTTTATTTCCCAGAAGCCATGAACTTGGGTCATGAACTGCACTATTTGAAACCAAGCCATTGTTGCACACAACATCCCTTATTACCAAGCTAGTGTCGTCAGCAAACAGAAATATTTTAGAATTACCCATAATACTAGAGGGCATATCATTTACATAAATAAGGAACAGGAGCGGCCCCAACACTGATCCCTGGGGCAACCCCCCTTTTGACAGTACCCCACTCAGATCCCACATCACAGACATTCTCAACATTGTGAGTAATGACCTTTTGCTATCTGTTTCTAAAGTAAGAGATGAACCAATTGAGCTACTCTCCCTATTCTGAAATGGACCAACTTATGGAGCTATAGTTGGTGATCAAAACAATCAAACATCTTAGTTAAATCAAAAAATATGCCTAGCATTTTGTTTAACCCATCCAGTACCTCACAGGGAAAAGAGAATATAGCATTTTCAGCTGTTAAATGATTTCTAAAGCCGAACTGTACATTTGATAGCAAATCGTGTGACATAAAATGATCAATTATCCTTACATAAGCAGCCTTTTCAATAACTTTAGCAAACACTGATGGCATAGAAATAGGTCTAAAACTGTCTACATTATCCCTTTCTATAAAGCAGCTTTACTTCTGACAAGGGAACCTCCCCATCGCACCCCTCTCAGATTTAGTTAAAAGTTGGCACAGTGGATAGGCCTTGAAAAGCTGAACACAGATCAATCGAGAAAAGAGGAAGAAGTTGTGTGAAACTATGAAAAAAATAAGCAAAACATACAAACTGAGTAGTCCATGTGGAAGATAGGCAACATCAAGGATAGTGTGACCTCAGGAGCGCCGTGGTCCCGTGGTTAGCGTGAGCAGCTGTGGAACGAGAGGTCCTTGGTGCAAGTCTTCCCTCCAGTGTAAAGTTTAATTTTTTATTTTCAGACAATTATCAGAGTTCAGGCACTTACACATAACCAACTTCGCTCTCCAAAATTCCAGAACATGTTCAGATTTGCTTGGACATATGCAGGATTTGACAGTCTGCACACGGAAAAATTTGAAAATGTTAAAAACATATGTTTTGACAGAGCACAGGAAAACAATGTGACTGTGAAACCGTTGCATTCATTTGTTGCAGTTTATGAGACAAACTCTTATGTTTTCATCACTTTTTTGGGAGTGATTATCACATCCACAAAAAAACCTAAATCGGGCAAGGTAGAATCTTTTTACCCATTCGCCAAGTGCACAAGTTAGGTGGATCGACAACATACTCTTGTCATGTGATGCACATGGCGTCACCAGTGTCATATAGAATATATCGGACGTGTTTTCCTGTGGAGGAATTGGTTGACCTATGACCTTGCGATCAAATGTTTTCGGTTCCCATTGGAGAGACACATCCTTTCGTCTACTAATCGCACGGTTTTGCAGTGCGGTCGCAAAACACAGACACTAAACTTATTACAGTGAACAGAGACGTCAATGAACGAATGGACAGATCATAACTTTGCGAAAATAAAGAAAAAAAACTTTTCACTCGAGGGAAGAACTGAACCAAGGACCTCTCGTTCCACAGCTGCTCACGCTAACCACGGGACCACGGCGCTCCTGAGCTCACACTAGCCTTGATGTTGCATATCTTCCACATGGACTACCCAGTTTGTATGTTTTGCTTATTTTTTTGATAGTTCCACACAACTTCTTCCTGTTTTCTCAATTGTTTTGTGTTCAGTTTTTCAAGGCCTATCCACTGCGCCAACTTATAACTAAATCTCAGGGGAGTGCGATGTGGAGGTTCCCTTGTGAGTATTTTAATTGTTCAGGAAACTGACCATACCTAAAGGAAAAATTACAAATATGGCTAAGTACAGGGCTTACATGTGCATCACTGTACTTTAATACTCTGCAAGGAACTCCATCATATCCATGAGAATCCTTAGTCTTCAGTGATTTAATTATTGACTAAATCTCCCCCTTGTCAGTATCACAGAGGAGTATTTCAGACATCAGCCTTGGAAAGGCATTTTCTAAGAGAATTATATGATTCGCTGTAGAAATTAAATTTTTATTTAATTCACCAGCAATGCTCAGACAATGATTGTTAAATACTGTACATATATCTGATTTAATAGTAACAAATATTTTTACTACGAACTGACTTTATATTGTCAACCTTCAGACACTTCCTTCACAACTGACCATATGGTCTTAATTTTATCCTGTGAATTAGCTATTCTATTTGCGCACCACATACTCTTGCCTTCCTAGTAATATTTTTAAGCACCATACAATACAGCTTGCAATGGGCAACTGTAGCTTGTTTGTGACTACTTCTAACATTTTGATATAATTCCCACTTTGTTCTACATGATATCCTTACCCCAGTAGTCAGCCACCCAGGCTGCCTTTTACTGCTAGTACTCCATGTAGAACGTTCTAATGGAAAGCAGCTCTGAAAGAGCAGGAGCAATGTGTTAAGGAAGCGTTATATTCATCATCTATGTTATCGGCACTATAAACATCCTGACACTCTCGTTCCTTGACGAGTTTTAAAAAACTCTCAATTGCCCTTGTATTAACTTTTCTACACAGTTTGTAATTATATGTGACATTCGTTTGAGTACACAAGCCTTTTAGAGCTAAAATTTGTGCATCATGGTCTGAAAGGACATTCACCCTTTTACTAACAGAATGCCCATCTGGTAATGAAGAATGAATAAAAATATTGTCTATGGCTGTGCTACTGTGCCCCTGCACCCTAGTAGGAAAAAACACAGTCTGTATCAGATCACACGAATTTAGGAGATCTACCAACACCATTTTTCTTGCACAATCATATACAAAATTAACACTGAAGTCACCATGTATAACCAATTTCTGGTACTTATTATAAAGTGAATCGAGAAACCTCACTAGCTTGAGCAGAAATGCTCTGAAGTCGGAGTTGGGGGACCTATAAGCAAGAAAAAATACAAGTTTAGTTTCATTAAATTCAACTGCCCCTGCACAACATTCAAATATCTGTTCAGTGCAGTGCCATGATACGTCTATGGACTCGAATGGAATACTATTTTTTACGTACATAGCCACTCCCCCATCCTGCAAGGAACTGCTTGAAAAACAGCCAGCTAATCTGTATCCTGGTAAAAGAAGCCTCTGAATTGTCAAATTATTTATGTGGTGCTCTCATATACCAATAATTTCAGAGTCAACATCTATAAGCAGTTCACTAACTTTATCTCTAACTAGCTGACCCGACAGACTTCGTCCTGTCAAAAAGATTTGTAATATGGCAGTTTTTTTGCCTACGTATTTAAAAAAATTCTCCTGAACAGAACCGTCACCCTGGTGATAGGGCGTTGTGAATAAAAAATAATTAAATAAAACATATATAAGGATTTAAAAGTAAGTAATCGCTTTATTGTTAATCATGTGAATCATAATTATTATTATTATCATTGTAGTGCTTTGTGGTATACGATGTTTTTTGTTTGATTACCTGGCGCATAGATAAACAAATCTGATGGTTTTCCAACATGGGAACAGGCAACATACAATTGACCATGTGAGAAACATGGGTTTTCTAGATTAATACCACAAACACTTAATGATTGCCCCTGGGACTTGTTTATAGTCATAGCAAAAGCAAGCCGCACTGGAAACTGTAGTCGTTTAAACTCAAATGGCACATCAGTCGGAATCATTGGGATGCGCGGTATGAGAACATCTTCTCCTTTATACTTTCCTTTGAGTATAGTTGCTTCTATCACATTGTTTAGTAATTTTTTTATCGCTAACCGTGTACCGTTGCAAAGACGCGGTTGGTTGATATTTCGCAACATTATAACCACCGATCCAACCTTTAATTGAAGATTGTGAGGTGGCAATCCTGGCAAATCCAGCGAGTTTAAAAATTCCGGTGGATAGTTGACTACATCATCTTGATTAGTAGCCGAATCAACTGATTTATATATCCTCAATTCGCCTGTAATTTGTTCTTGAATTTTGAAATTTAATTCATTTACATCTATGTTTTTTGCAGCCAGTATAGCTCGTTCGCTCAACCAATCATGGTTTCTGTAATTTTGAGAAACATCTGGAAACACCTTCTGAATAAGTTCATCTTTTGATCGAGTTAACTGACAAAAACTTTGAGGAAAGTTAATGCAGCCAGTCAACATGTCTATAGGAAATTTGCCATTACCAATGTCAATGAGTTGTTTAGAGAATATGTTTCCAGATTGGTCATTTCGCAACTCGACACGCATATTCTTGCTTAAATGAAGTACTTTGACATGTTTCCACAAATTGGAGGACTTTAGACATGCATTGAGTTCATCAGCTGGCGTTGATCGTGGAATCACTGGCAATGTTTGACGAAAATCTCCTGCTAATAAAATCATTGCACCACCAAATCGGTTATTATTGCTCCATAGATCTTTTAAGGTTCTGTCTAAAGCCTCCAAAGATTTTTTATGTGCCATCGTGCATTCATCCCAAACAATCAATTTACATTGCTGCAAAACCTTTGCCATTGCAGAGTTCTTCGAAACGTTGCAGGTTGGAGTTTCATTGCTTTGCCTATTTAATGGCAATTTTAGTGCTGAATGGGCTGTTCGACCACCTTCAAGCAAAGTTGCTGCGATTCCCGACGAAGCGAGTGCAAGTGCAATTTTATTTTGTGAGCGAATTGTTGCTAATATTAATGAAATCAAAAAAGTTTTTCCTGTACCACCAGGTGCATCTAAGAAGTAAATCCCTCCAGTTTCATCATTTGTTACTTTCATAAGAGTTTCAAATACATACTTCTGTTGTTCAGTTAACAGTGGAAGATTTGTTTGAATTAATTCTTTCAAAGCGTTGAGATCATACAGTTTTTCTCGATGCAACTCTTGGTTAAAAGCGTCATGCATTGGACGATTGGGCGCGGTCAGGCCTAATTGAATTAATAGTTTGTTTGACATTATCAAGCACATGTCCTCAATTGAAATCAATGCTTCATTGTAAATTTCTTCACTGATTTGTATATTTGGATTTCCCATTCTATTCCGTATTTGATACAAAATATCATCACACATATAATCTTTGTACTTGATCCACAAATCAATTGGGTTTGATGGGAAGCATGTAGATATGATTATAGAAAACAATGTTCGTATTTGATGAGCGTGTGATGATATTACAGCATCATTGAGAGTTTGCTCCCAATGAGCGTCATTTTCAAGCAATTGCAAACGTTGACAGGCTTCTCTGTAGGATCCACACAATTCACCATGAACAGTTCGTAACTGTTGGAATGATGTTGGGCCACGTACATTGACTAATAGCAGTCGTAAATAAAAACATTCATCATTGCTTGGATGTACTGAATAAATCCGGCCAATCGCATCGGTGGAATATACATCTGTATATCCTGGAACTGGTTTTCCTTGTTTCCGTCGTATAAGTCTCCTTGAGGATTGATTCCAGGTATAATATTTTGGCATTTCAGAATATAGCAATGTTTGTGCGAAATGATCGTTTTGGCATGTCTCAAAAAAACTGGTTAATGTAGTAGATGGTGGCTGAGCAGCTCTTTGTACTGCGTTCTGTGCTGTAAAATACACTCTTTGTCCATTTTCTAAATGCACAGCTAAGTGAACAACAGAAGGGTGTCTCTCATGAATAGGAAAAGAAAATATTCGCCAAACTGCTTCATTACTACTGACATAGCGGCCCATTTGGTATTGGGTAACTTCATCATTGGAATTCTCTGCACCAATTCCAATCACAGCCATATCACTCCCTTTGGTTACATATTTGCAAATGTATTTAATAGATTTCACTGAATGGCAAGATTCAACGTTGATGTGTGCTTTGAATGTCTTTGATAAAATGGGTGAATATGGAACAATCCAACGATTATCTATTTCAATATCTTGTTGATTTAATTTGACAATTGTTGATTTTCCATTGTCTGCTGTCGATCTGCGACGATACAATGGATAACCGTCATTACCAGTAATTGTTTCCGATATTAATGTCCGTGGATATCGTTTTGAACATTTACCATCCATCATACACGGTGAATTTTGATTAAGAGTTCCACAGGGACCATGTATCATGTTTTTGATAACTACCTCATGCAATCCAGGATCTACTTGTACATTAGGGATTTCAGCTGATATCACTGCATCAACTTCATTTGGCCTTATCTTTTCAACCAACCAAATCAAAATGTGTGCATGTGGCAATCCTCGTTTCTGCCACTCCACAGAATACATCCAGCAGCGTGTCTCACCAAACACATTATGTTTTACGATGAAATCCATTAAAGATTTCAACTTTTGTCTAAAGACTCTGGCTGTAATATCATGACGATCAATGGGTGATTGCCCAGGGAATAACTCCTGCTTGATTTCTATCCATTGCGGATTGCATGTAAATGTGATGAACAAATCTGCTGTACCATAATGACGAACATACGACATGGCATCTTGAGCATACTCGTGCATATGCGGAGGGCTTCCGATGTATGTTGCTGGAAGAATAGTCATCCGACCGACATTCTGTGCATTTCCATCAGTATTAATCGCATCTCGAAGGTGAATATACTCTTCAGATCGGAGTTTGGTTTGATTCAACCTGATGAATGTTAATCTCTCCGTTTCAATTTTTACATACATGTCAACAACATATTTGTGATATAATCGCCGACATTTCAATATGTGATTTTCTTCATTTTCCCGAATCATTAGGCGGTATGAATAATAGTTCATTGAACTGACTTTTTTGTTGGTTTCAGAACCTGTAAATAGATTTTCTTTTAATAACATTCAAATATAAAATTAAAATACATAATATAATGACTGAGATATTATCGCCATAGCTAAATTAATATTTTAGTTACCTGCAATGGGATTTATCATTTTTATTGAGAAATTGTAGCCATCTTCACCTTGCCAAAATATAATGGGATATTGCAGTGCATCATATGAGCGGTGTGTTTCCTTTATACGTTGTAATTGATCATTCCGACGATGTAAAACAATATCACGGGATTCCAAGTTTTCTCCAACTACAACGATAGCAACTTCATCAATAGTTGGTGCATTAAAACATCTTGTATGTTGACCTGCGGGTGTTTTATCAGCTCTGATTACAATTTTGTGATTATCGGATGGCATCAGATCCAGGGCAGTTTTAAACAATATAATCAATTGATTGTGTTGATGAAATAAAGTTTGTAATTGTTCTACAATAGACCTCTTTACTAAATTGTTATGTGCACAACGCAGATCAATTTCTTGTGGTGAATTGCCCATAAAATAAATTTGCAGGAATTTGTTGTCGCTATCTGACACTGGTAACAGTGAACCTGCTCTGTGATATATTTGCCCTTGTATCTGTAAATAAAATAAAATATTATGGTGTGGTATAAATTAATGGATTGTCAGTGATCAAACTTAAATAATATTTGATCTTAAAAAGTATATATTTAGTTTGAACTAATATCTATCAAATATAAAATATAATAAAAGTGTCACTGAAACTGAATCACCATATAATATGATGACTAAGTGATATATAAGTGATTAAGAAATTGAAGATTAGTGACACATCTTAACTTTTGTGACAGAAAATTTTGTTCGCTAAAATAATTATGAGTAACTGCTATAATACATACCTTGAAAGTTGGCATAAAATTTTCCCGAACTACATTTGTTGCCCCAAATGAAGTCATTTGAAAGCAATTGTTATATTGTTGGATATGTGTCAAAAAGTGTATAGAATCTGTTCCTATTCCTGAAACCAATGAGTACAATGGTTCTGGTGGTGGGTCCAATGGTATCAATTTCACTTTACCATTTGCGCAACACAATCCATTGGCTTCGTTTTTGTATTTTAATGCCTTACAGTGTGAGCAAACCGAGTTCATAGAACCAATAACAACACATTGGTAGTTACTGTAGTCAATTGACACATCGTAACTGAAAGCAGCTCGATTCAAACTTGCGCGATTATTAGTTGAATGTCGCGCTCGCGCTTCACGCGTTTGTGATATCCGAATTCTTTCACGTTCATTTCCGTCGTCACGTTCTTGTGCCGTACGATTAGATCGGTAATTAGCTTGGTTTGTAGCATTTCTGGTTCTTCTACCTAAATTGCTTCGTCTTATAGGAGGCATATCAAATATAAATTAGTTTTTCACTAGTCACGAACGAAACAAACACTAAGTAAGTAAACACTCTGCACAAAACACGAATTTGTTTCGTGTATCAGTTGACAAAAGCAAACTCAGTAGATTAGGTCACAGACAACTTTTTTTTTTTTTTAAATTTTATATGACTTGAAGTCAAATCCTTTTAAGCCGTACGAATTGTAACGCGATTTTTGTTTGACTGATGTAATGACGTGGAAACTGATGCATTTTATCTCGCGTGCCGAAACTAATACAAAAGAAACGCGAGTTTCGGAACGCGACATTAAACTTCTCCAACTATGTATTCTGTGCTCCAACGCACACACGCACATTGTTTTGATAGATATGATCTTTGACGTTAGGAACACACCTACATTGCTTAGACAACAGTGAGTGTTTGTAATTTAATATCAACTTTATACCATAGCAATAAAGCTCAAATTGACTACGTTTTAGTTACAAATCATTTGTATAGGAAAAAGAAAAGGGCTATTTTTAGGGTTTTTCCAGCAATAATTCTAATTTTTCTCGCCGTAAGAACCATCCTTGAACTTCAACGAACATTTTTAAAAAAAATTTGGCCAAATTGGTCGAGGCGTTGTTGAGTTATGCGCTTACCAACACATTTTGCGATTCATTTTAATATGAACTTTATACCATAGCAATAAAGCTCAAATTGACTACGTTTTGGTTACAAATCATTTGTATAGGAAAAAGAAAAGGGCTATTTTTAGGGTTTTTCCAGCAATAATTCTAATTTTTCTCGCCGTAAAAACCATCCTTGAACTTCAACGAACATTTTAAAAAAAGATTTGGCCAAATTGGTCGAGGCGTTGTTGAGTTATGCGCTTACCAACACATTTTGCGATTCATTTTTATATTATAGATACCTCTTACATTTTGATGAAATACGCTAATTCCTTCTCTACTCGGGAACATGACGTCCTCTGACGGTGATTCCTTAGTTAGAGGGGCTTCCTTTAAGCAGCTGACTTCAATCTAAAAAAGGTGCAGCTCTAACACCAACTACTACAGGAATTTTTCCACGAGTGATCCCACCACCCCCTCCCACTACACTGTCACCTATAAGCTTTGCCAGCCTCCCCTCCCTATATATTTTGAGGTGCAGGCCATGCCTAGTGAAACCTGATCTACTGATAAGACTGTACTGGCACAATTGCAATGTGACCCATCCCCTCTGCCACCAGTGCCTTCTCCAGCACCATGTTAAGGTGCCTAACAACCGCATTAAGATGAGGCCAATTGTGATGCTGAAACGCTGCACGAAATGCACATAGTGTTATGTTTGGGTAGCTATCTTTACCAGGTCACCACCTACTTCACATTCCCTGTCCCTATCACGTACGTAATACTGTATGCATAATTTTCTTTGAACAAATGGCACAAGGAAGATAAAACTTTTAGTACTTTTTCTGCACGGAACGCATTATCGTATTTTACATCACTTTATACGGGATAAATTATTTCCCTTAAAGAGTGTTTTGCACTATGAGTAAGATTCCGGAACGAATTGTGCTCACTGTGCGAGGTTTCACTGTATTTGAATACTGCTCGTGAGTCTGGGATCTGTAACAAATAGGACTGATAGAAGAAACAGACAATACCCAAAAGTAGAGCAGAACATTTTGTCATATAATAATAAAGATTTTATTGTCTTTAGGCCATTACAGCAATTGACAATGTCAAATGAAGTTACAATTTATAATACAGTGTGATAAGGTATTGACTACTGAAATATTTTAGCTTATATTACAATAAATGTACAGTGGGTCATCTGTTGGATTACTGCATTTTACAGTTGAAGAATTCATTGATATCATAGAACGGGTGGGCAATAAACCATTCATGCAGTCTTTCTTTGAATGTATGTTCAGGAAGATCCTGTATAGCATGTGGGAGCTTATTAAATAGTTTGTGCCCTGTGACTTCATAGCTATTTATTGATTTTGATAGTCTGTGGTAAGGCGTGTATATGTGTTTGATGCTTCTTGTGTTGCAACAATGTACATTTTCTCTACGTTTCACATCTTGTAGGTTCTTCTTCGTAAAGGTTCATTTAGTAAGTGCGAAAGCATCGAGGAGATGTCCAGTCAACTCAAATGGTAAACACTGCGAGAGGAGTGTCGTGTACCACAGAATAGCTTACTTTTAAAATTATGAGTGCGTACGTTCCCAGAAGTCAACCTCCCGGAAGTCCACCAGTATATCGATCCTTCCTTCGTACAGCATATCCCAACAGGAACAGTCAATATTCGGAGGTACGACAGGAATGATCGATTGAAGCAAAAAATTTTGTAGGAATGGGCTGTAAAATGTGCCTGTGGTCATACCTTAAAAGCTATGACCACTGGTTCATCTTAGCTATTTTGAAAAACATCTCTTCTACTGAATAAATGTTTGTAGCTCTTAAGCTATGCACTTAAGAGCCCCTGCTTACTGGAAATTTTTTCTTTGTTTTGATCCATACCACCACCTCTCAAAATGCGGAAAGCAGAGAGCTTGCAGTACAAGGGACTTGTTACACAATATACAGGGTGTATTCATAGCTCTTATGGTATGTACTTTAGAGCCCATGCTTATGTGACGTTTTTTGTTTACAATGATCGTTTCTGTCACGTTCCCAAATCCTGGGACACTCTGTAGATGCAGATGTGGATATAGGATAATGCTAGAATATTGCACACTTTTTACTTGCTTTCGGTCGGTACAACATTGAAGGTTTTTTCTTACCTCAAAAATAAGATGTGTACTGAAATTACTTAATTCTATTATTAGATACTGTGTGAATGTCACCCTAAATAGTTGATAACACTGGTTTGGTGCAAGTGGATTACAACTGAACAGGAAAAGAACTAAATACTACAGTTTAAAAAACCAAAATCAACGAACTTCCAAATTATCCATAAAAACGAGGAACTTGGAGAAGCAGAATCTGTCAAATTCCTTGGGGTATTTTTAGAAAAAAAAAATTATCCCGGTCTTCTCATATAAGCCTATCTCAATGACAATACTGTTCTATGCAAGTGACACGGACACTAGGAAAGTTCTCCGAATGACATTTTCACTATGCAGCGGAGTGTGCGCTGATATGAAACTTCCTGGAAGATTAAAACTGTGTGCTGAACCGAGACTCGAACTCGGGACCTTCGCCTTTTGCGGCCAAGTGCTCTACCAACTGAGCTACCCAAGCATGACTCACGTCCCATCCCCACAGCTTCAATTCTGCCAGTACCTCATTTCCTCTCTTCTAAACTTCACAGAAAAGCTTCTGTGAAGTTTGAGTCTCGGTCTGGCACACAGTTTTAATCTGCTAGGAAGTTTCACTAGGAATGTTGTTTACCACAACTCTTTTGAATCTATTATAAGATATAGTATAATCTTTTGGGAGGGGGGGGGGGGGGGAAGAAGTAGTGTAAATAGAATATTATTAGTTTGAAAAAGTATTAGTATAAATATATGAACTATTGATCCTACAGTGTCATGCCGACCTTTATTCAAAGGTCTAAAAATTTTAACTACTTCATGTATTTACATTTATGAACTGTTTGTCTTTGCCCATATCAATCCAGAATTATTTATGGGAAACCATTTTCAATTTATATATGGCACAAGAAACGAAGATAATTTTCTGTTGCTATATCATAGGCTAAAGCTCTACTCCCAGGCTCCTCAATAAACAGCTATAAAAATTTATGATAAATTAAAAATGAAAAACTTTCTCAATATGGAACTAGGTTCACTGAAGATAAAATTATGCACCATCCTAGTGCAAAAATGTTATTGTTCATGCATGGAATTTCTGAATGACGGGGAAGATTCCTTTTGTAGAATATTGAAACAAATTTGTAATGATTTTTATAGATTAGGTTTCTTTCTACATTGTATGTACCTCTGGTACATTATTTACAATTACAAGCATCCTCTACTTTAAATCAATTATGTATGTCATGAGACAATAAAATTGTGATTCTGACACACACACACACACACACACACACACACACACACACACACACACACACACACAGGCATACACTTTCAGTGACTAGTCTCCTTTAATCTAAAAAGAGTTTAAATTCTATCAAAACTTTGCTAGAATATTATAAACAGCTTGATTCATGCAAGGCACACCCCCTTCAGCTTCAAGATACTGACATGAGGTTTTCAGCAATTGGTAGTAAGCACAGGGGCATCTAAATTTGTTATGGAGTGAACACAGTTAACCCTTTTCCCAATCATAATTTGTTTTAATGGAACAGCATACATTTTAATGGCAATCAAAACCTCTTTTTTTTAAATGGCAATCAAAATATCTCAAAAAGACGAGTATGGCGTTATACCACTCATAAATACTGGTGTTGAAATTTTTCATAAAAATATCTGTCAAATATGCTGGAGTTGAGAGGCAAGGTGGACTGGGATGTAAACACAGTCAAATTGGGCTCTTGTGCAAGGGAGTGTATTGTGTGCAGTGAGAAGAAGGACTGAGGCTGATAAAACGAAACATATTTCCTCTTCGTTTTGGCACTACAGGTCTCGGTGGACCTCGAGCTCCTCAATACTCTTCCTCCATACGTATCTGTTCTCTGTTTTTCTCCTCCATCAGATCTCTGTCTCATTAAGGTCAGTGGATACAGTATCCCGCCATCTAGCTCTCGGTCAGCCCTTCCATCTGGTGGAACACAACCTGTCTTTCATTATTCATTTGGGCATCTTGTCATCTGCATCTTCCCCACAAATCCCAACCAGAGTATGCTTTCAGAGTTAACAATATTAGGGAAGGACATCTCGACACGACTATCACTTGTCGGTTCAGAAGCATGACGAAGAGGAACTTCTTACTTACTTCGCTACACAGTATTTTGCACTCGGGCATTAGGCGGTGTGAGAGAGAAACAACCAAAGCATGCAAAGTATAAAAGCTGTACATTCAGAAGTTCATAACTGTATACTATCAGAATTGTGGCCCAAACTTTAGTGCAGGCTCGATTGCTGAGCAACTACAATTTGTGACCACACAGAGGACTTCTCAGTGAGGAGAATGCAGCATTTTATCTCAGATGGAGTGCCGTCGGCAGGTGTAGAAGTAACTTCAAGTGTGACTGAGGGAAGTGCGTTAATGAACTGGCACACAATAGTAACAGTAGCCTGTAATGGGCTTAACACTACACAGAAGTGAGACATATCCCTACGTCTTCTTACCAACAAATGATACTCTAAATAAAAGTAATTTATAATAACAGAACATACAATAATACACTGAGGCCACGAAAGTCATAGGATACCCTTTAAATTGCTGACGGACCTTCTTTTACCCAGCACAGTGCAGCAAGTTGACATGCACTCGACAAGTCACTGGAGTCCTCTACATCTACATCTACATCTACATCTACATCCATACTCCGCAAGCCACCTGACGGTGTGTGGTGGAGGGTACCCTGAGTACCTCTATCGGTTCTCCCATCTATTCCAGTCTCGTATTGTTCGTGGAAAGAAGGAGTGTCAGTATGCCTTTGTGTGGGCTCTAATTTTATTCTCAGGGGCTCTTTGCATGATAAACGTAGGAGGGAGCAATATACTGCTTGACTCCTCAGTTAAGGTATGTACTCGAAACTTCAACAACAGCCCCTACCGAGCTACTGAGCGTCTCACCTGCAGAGTCTTCCACTCGAGTTTATCTATCATTTCCGTAATGCTTTCGCGATTACTAAATGATCCTGTAACGAAGCGCGCTGCTCTCCGTTGGATCTTCTCTATCTCTTCTATCAACCCTAACTGATACGGATCCCACACTGCTGAGCAGTATTCAAGCAATGGGCGAACAAGCATACTGTAACCTACTTCCTTTGCTTTCGGATTGCATTTCCTTAGGATTCTTCCAATGAATCTCAGTCTGGCATCTGCTTTACCGACGACCAACTTTATATGATCATTCCATTTTAAATCACTCCTAATGCGTACTCCCAGATAATTTATGGAATTAACTGCTTCCAGTTGCTGACCTGCTATTTTGTAGCTAAATGATAAGGGATCTATCTTTCTATGTATTCGCAGCACATTACACTTGTCTACATTGAGATTCAATTGCAATTCCCAGCACCGTGCGTCAATTCGCTGCAGATCCTCCTGCATTTCAGTACAATTTTCCATTGTTACAACCTCTCGATACACCACAGCATCATCCGCAAAAAGCCTCAGTGGACTTCCGATGTCACCCACAAGGTCATTTACGTACATTTCCTGTGCGGAAGTACTGAGCCGCGCTGCCTCTGTACCTGTTTACACAGTAGTTGCAAAAGCGTTGCCACAGCACAGTACTGTGCACAGCCCGACCTCTCGATAACATCCCACAAATGTTCAACGAGATTTGCATTTCAGGCATTCCGGGTGGCCGAATTGTTCACTCGAGTTGTCCGGAATGCGGTCCAGTGATATGGTACATTGCCATCCATAAAAATTCCATCACTGTTTGCAAAAAAGAAGTCAATGAATGGCTGTAAATTGTCTCCTAGTAGCCAAAGAGAACTGCTCCAATGGACCAGTTTGGTTCCGTGTGAAGACAGCCCACACCATTGTGGAGCCACTACCAGCTCGCACAACACACTGTTGACAACTCGGGTCCGCGACTACATGGGCTACGTGCCACACTCAGACCCTACCGTCAGCTCTTACCGACTTAAATCGGGACTCGTCTGGCCGGGTCACAGTTTTCAAATAATCTAACATTCGACCGATACGCTCACGAGCCCAGGAGAGGCACTGCAGACAGTCTCGTACTGTTAGCAAAGGCACCCGCATCGGTCGTCTGCTGCCGTGGCCCCTTAACGCCAAATTTCCCTAACGGACACGTCTGTCGTATGTCCCCGATTCGTTTCTCCAGTTATTTCACGAAGTGTCGCTCGTGAGTAAGCAATGACAACTCTGAGCAAATGCCACTGCTCTCAGTCATTAAGTGAAGGCTATCGGACACTGTGTTGTCCACGGTGAGAGTTAATGCCCTAAATCCGGTATTCTCGCCACACTCCAGACACTACCGATCTCAGAATTTTGAATTCCCTAACGATTTCTGAAACGGAATGTCCGACGCGTCTAGCTCCGACTACTGTTCCACATTAAAAGTCCGTTAACTTCTGTTGTACGGCCATAATCACATCGGAAACCTTTCGGCAGGAATCGGCTGAGTATTAATGACAGCTCACCGATGCACTGCCCTTTTATACCCCACCTGTATACGTGCACATTGCTATTCCAGTGTAAGTCTAATATAAACAGGCACATATTGTGTGCTGGTTTTATTTTTATTGCACATTTGGTGGGCCATATCTACATCTATGTCTACACAGATATTCCACAAGCCACTGTACAGTATGTGGCGGAGGGCACTGTGTACCACTACTTGTCATTTCCTTTCCTGCTCCATTCACAAATAGGGCGAGGGAAAAACGACTGTCGATATCCCTCCTCGTGAGCTCTGATTTCTTCTATCTCATCTTCGTGGTCCTCACGCACAATGTATGTTGGCGGCAGTACAATCGTTTGGCAGTCAGTTTCAAATGCAGGTTCTCTAAATTTCCTCAATAGTGTTTCTCAAAAATGACATTGGCTTTCCTACAGGAATTCCCATTTGAGTTCCCAAAGCATCTCCATAACACTCGCACATTGTCTGAACCTACTGGCAACAAATCTAGCGGCCCACCTCTGAATTGCTCCAACGTCTTCCTTCAGTCCGACCCGGTACGGATCTCGACCACTAGAGCAGCACTCGAGATGAGGTCGCACCGGTGTCCTATATGCAGTCTCCTTTACGTTCGAACCACTCTTTCCTAAAATTCTCCCAATGAATCAAAGTTAGCCGTTCACCTTCCTTACCACAGTTCTCACACGCTCGTTCCAGCTTGTACCGGTATGCGATGTCACGCCCAGATATTTAAATGACTCGACTGTGTCGACCAGGACACTAGTAATACTGTATCCGAACACTACGGGTTCGATCTTTCTACTCTGTTCTCTGCCAGATCTCTCGCTAAAGTATCACGTCGGTAGTTGTTGTATGCTTCGCGTGTAGATCTCACAGACACACGAATCTCTACTGACCTTCACTTGTCGTCAATTATGCACTCGCTTTTGAACCGAGAGTGCAACAGCCTCTACTTCCACAGCATCCGACGAATTTTGTTATTAAACCGTGGTGGGTCTTTTCCATTGTTTTCTGCTTACTAGGCATGTAACTCTCCAGACCACGATTTACAATAGGCTTATACTTTGGCCATAATTCCTCAACATCCATGGTACTGGAAGTAAATGATGCCAATAAACAGTCTAAGTGAGATGTTAATAACTGCCCATATGCTCTATCGAGCAGAAACTCTCTCCTAGCCTTCTTGACTGAATTAATAACTTTCGTACTCATAATTGCTACAATGACATCACGATCGCTAATCCTTGTTTCTGTACTGTCTCTGTCAATAAGGTCAAGACCGTTTATTGCTACAAGGTCTAAGATATTTCCACTGCATGCGGGCTGCCGAGCTAGCTGCTCGAGACAATTTTCAGAAAACATGTTCACAAGTGTTTCGCATGACTGGATGTCTGTATATTCCCACAATGAATCGACAGACATCCCAGTCTATTCTCGGTAGGTTAAAATCACCTTCAGTTAGTACTACACGATCTGAGTATTTATGCATGAAGGTACATTTTCTTCTAATGACTCTTAGAAGTGTCACAGCAGAATTGGGTGGACAGTAAAAACATCCAACAATTAACTTGGTTTCACCTACACCTGTTATATTTGACTTCTTTGTCACACCCACTTCGACCTCAGAGACAACATTTTTGTCAACTGCAACGAATACTTCCCCTCCTATGGCCTCTAATCTGTCTTTCCAATATACACTCCACAGTTAGCTAAATATCTCTTAACTTTACTCTTCACGTTTCAGCTACCTCTCAGCCCAAGAATAATTTGAGCGTGAGAACTTTCCTGGAGGGCAGTACATTCAGGTACGTTATTACGAAGACTTCGACAGTTTACTCATAAAATTGACAGGCAAAGTGTCTTTATTCTGAACGCCGTTTGACTCCCCTCGATGCTTATTGAATGGTGAGTGTCCGTCAGAGCACCTCAAACTACTGCCTAGCCAAAAAAATCCCATGTGCACTCCAGAATTACTCTGCTACCTTAGTAGCAGTTTCCTTGTGTGGTGCAAATTGTGTAGTGGATACTGAGAGATGACATGCATCTTCGGCATGGGACTGCAGTTGCAGCAACTTAGTGAGAGGAAACAGCTGCTCGGACATGGCAGTAAGCATTTCGTGGGTCGCCATCCTGCCCTGGAGATGTGCAATGTTATCAAGAACTGTTATAACGACAATAAAAATGGTGAACTGGAAGGGAGATACATTTCTGAATTTGATATCAATCTTTTATGAGCAACGATAAAAACATTTGAATAGTACAAGTTATCAATGTACATAAAGTATAGGAATATATATCGCATCTTCAGTTGCAAATTGTGTGAAAAGTTTAAAATTTAAAAAATGTTATCTGTTCTACATCACATTTTACAATTAAAGTAATTATTACAATATCACTGATGAAGTCTGGGAGATTAACATGGGAAGTACAAGGACGAACTAATGCTATGCAGGTGTAATTGAGAAGTTCATAATAGTTTTTAAAAAAATTTTACCTTGCACTGATACTGAATGGTGGCCATTTTTATTTGTAATCACATGGTGGTTTTTCAATTTGGAGACCAGGAAGTAACAGCTACATCAAGAATCTCAGACTTTTTGCAGATTACACAGTCATCGAATTGAGTGCTATCCAAAAACATATCCAGTCAGATACCTATATACGATTTCAAATTGTTGCACAAATTGGCAGCTTACTTTAGGGCCAGTCCTAATGAAGTGATCCAATAAAAATTAAGTCAGTTGCTTGACCATTTTTAAATATTTTGATTTTTTATGGGTGATTACCCTGTAATTGAAAAGTTCAAAATAGTTTTTAAAACAAATTTTACCTTGCACCGTTACCGAATGGCAGCCATTTTTGTTTGTAAGCACATGGTGGTTTTTCAATTTGGAGACATTAGGTTAATTTTAATATCACTGCACTGTGTTAAGTTACAACACTGCAACTGACATGATTGTTTTTAGAAAAGTCTCCTCTACAACATTGTTTATTACCCAAAATATCCTAAATTCAAAAATAACCAGTCAAAATAACCTCCAAAGTTTGGTATTGAAAATTTAGAAAAGCCACTTTTTAGGCTCATAAATGACAACCAAGAAACAATTTTTTTTCTAGTTAGACGACATAAACTACTAGCCTTATATAGAGCCTTATACAGAACAAGAACACTGACAAATGTTTCCTTAATTTTTATAAATATTTGAAATTTGAAAATCTTAATTTTTTGTAAAGTGTGGGACTAGTTATCCTTGGTGGGACTGATTGATTTTTGCACATTTTGTGCACCTATATGATAGCAAAGTACTGTAAAAAACTCAACATTGACATTTGACTGTGAACATAGATACGAATTTCTGAAAATGAGGAAATAATTCCCATCACATTACAATTGATCTTATGGCTGTTGCCTAATTCATGTGTGATATTGGCTAGACGTAATCAAATTGAAGTTAAGGTACTGAATTATATGCATAAACTCTAAAGTACGTTAACTGAAAATATTTATTTAAAATTTATCAACATAATACAAATGTTGAGTTCAGTAATTTTTCAAGATGTGGTGCTTCTGAATCCTAGTAGTTTCTGTTAAGACCACTTATTTCTTCAGTCAGCTTGAGGGATATAGAATAAGACCTCCCAGTTGTTGTGGCAAGTTCAAGAACTGAAATCATCATGATCATCATCATCGTCATTTAAGACTGATTATGCCTTTCAGCGTTCAGTCTGGAGCATAGTCCCCTTTATAAAATTCCTCCATGATCCCCTATTCCGTGCTAACATTGGTGCCTCTTCTGATGTTAAGCCTATTACCTCAAAATCATTCGTAACCGAATCCAGGTACCTTCTCCTCGGTCTGCCCCGACTCCTCCTACCCTCTACGGCTGAATCCATGAGTCTCTTGGGTAACCTTGCTTCTCCCATGCATGTAACATGACCCCACCATCTAAGCCTGTTCGTAACCTCAACCTTGTGATAAGGTAACCTGAATCCACCCAGCTTTCGCTCCCATACAACAAAGTCGGTCGAAAGATTGAACAGTGCACAGATAACTTAGTCTCGGTACTGACTTCCTTCTTGCAGAAGAGAGTAGATCGAAGCTGAGCGCTCACTGCATTAGCTTTGCTACACCTCACTTCCAGTTCTTTCACTGTGTTGCCATCCTGTGAGAATATGCATCCCAAGTACTTGAAACTGTCCACCTGTTCTAACTTTGTTCCTCCTATTTGGCACTCAATCCGTTTATATCTCTTTCCCACTGACATTACTTTCATTTCGGAGATGCTAATCTTCATACCATAGTCCTTACATTTCTGATCTAGCTCTGAAATATTACTTTGCAAACTTTCAATTGAATCTGCCATCACAACTAAGTCATCCGCATATGCAAGACTGCTTATTTTGTGTTCACACATCTTAATCTCACCCAGCCAGTCTACTGCTTTCAACATATGATCCATATATAATACGAACAACAGTGGAGACAGGTTGCAGCCTTGTCTTACCCCTGAAACTACTCTGAACCGTGAACTCAATTTACCGTCAACTCTAACTGCTGCCTGACTATCCATGTAAAGACCTTTAATTGCTTGCAAAAGTTTGCCTCCTATTCCATAATCTCGTAGAACAGACAATAACTTCCTCCTAGAAACCTGGTCATATGCCTTTTCTAGATCTATAAAGCATAGATACAATTCCCTGTTCCACTCATAACACTTCTCCATTATTTGCCGTAAGCTAAAGATCTGGTCCTGACAACCTCTAAGAGGCCTAAACCCACACTGATTTCCATCCAATTGGTCCTCAACTAATAGTCGCACTTTCCTTTCAACAATACCTGAGAAGATTTTACCCACAATGCTGATTAAAGAGATACCTCTGTAGTTGTTACAATCTTTTCTGTTTCCATGTTTAAAGATTGGTGTGATTACTGCTTTTGTCCAGTCTGATGGAACCTGTCCCGACTCCCAGGCCATTTCAATTATCCTGTGTAGCCATTTAAGACCTGACATTCCACTGAATTTGACGAGTTCCGACTTAATTTCATCCACCCCAGCTGCTTTATTGCACTGCAATCTATTGACCATTTTCACCACTTCCTGAAATGTGATCCTATTTCCATCATCATTCCTATCCCATTGTACATCGAAATCTGAAACATTACTGATTGTATTTTCACCTACATTGAGCAACTCTCCAAAATATTTCCTCCATCTGCCCAAGGAATCCACAGGATTCACAAGCAGTTTTCCTGACCTGTCCAAAATACTTGTCATTTCCTTCTTACCTCCCTTTCGAAGACTGCTAATTACACTCCAGAATCGTTTTCCAGCAGCTTGACCCAAAGTCTCCAACCTGTTTTCAAAGTCTTCCCAAGATTTCTTCTTGGATGCTGCAATTATCTGTTTGCCTTTATTTCTTTCTTCAACATAACTTTCTCTGTCTACCTGAGTTCTAGTATGTAGCCATTTTTGATACGCCTTCTTTTTCCTTTTACAGGCTGCCTTGACTGTGTCGTTCCACCAAGCTGTTTGCTTCATCCTACCTTTACACACTACTGTTCCAAGACATTCTTTAGCCGCTTCTAGTACTGTGTCCCTGTACCTTGTCCATTCCTTTTCCAATGACTGTAATTGACTACATTCAACTAACTGGTACCTTTCTGAGATCGCTGTTATGTACTTGTGCCTGATTTCCTTATCCTGAAGTTTCTCCACTCTTATCCTCCTACATATGGACCTGAACTCCTGCACTTTCGGCCTCGCAATCCCAATTTCACTGCAGATTAAATAATGATCAGTGTCGTCAAGGAATCCCCTGAATACACGTGTGTCCCTCACAGCCTTCCTGCCTTCCTGAAGTCCTTAAAAACTTTGTCACTATTCGATTTCTTGAATGGTGTTATTGGGCCAGCAGGGTGGTAAAAATGCACAGAAACATAATTATTTTCCAAACTTATGACTTTCAACCTCTGCATGCCACCATTGTCTATCACACACACATGCTCCTGTGTCATTCAGTGTTAAAGACAGAGAAGTACTTTTACTGACACAATGATCCTGGTAAATTTCGGTATCTGATGTTTTGTAACATCGAACTTAGTATTCTGCAATTCCAAGGAATCTAGATTAGATTAGTACTTGTTCCATAGATTGTGAATATGACACTTCGTAATAATGTGGAATGTGTCATAGATATGACATTACATAAAATATTACATGACACTCAATATTTTTAATTTTTTTTAGGGGAGGGGGGGAGGGAGGGGGCGGGGGGAGAATGACCCACTTACTATATCCAAAAATTCATCTAATGAGTAGAAGGAGTTGCCATTAAGAAATTCTTTTAATTTCCTTTCAAATGCTATATGGCTATCTGTCAGACTTTTGATGCTATTAGGTAAGTGACCAAAGACTTTTGTGGCAGCATAATTTGCCCCCTTCTGAGCCAAAGTTAGATTTAACCTTGAGTAGTGAAGATCATCCTTCCTCCTAGTGTTGTAGCCATGTACACTGCTATTACTTTTGAATTCATTCGGATTATTAATAACAAATTTCATAAGTGAATATATGTATTGTGAGGCTATAGTGAAGATCCCTAGCTCTTTAAATAAGTGTCTGCAGGATGATCTTGGATCAGCTCCAGCAATTATTCTGATTATATATAAAAACAAAGATGAGGTGACTTACCGAACAAAAGCGCTGGCAGGTCGATAGACACACAAACAAACACAAACATACATGTCTATCGACCTGCCAGCGCTTTTGTTCGGTAAGTCACCTCATCTTTGTTTTTATATATAATTTTTCCCACGTGGAATGTTTCCTTCCATTATATTGATATCAATTATTCTGATTACACGCTTTTGTGCAATGAACGCTCTTTTACTCAATGATGAGTTACCCCAGAATATGATGTCATACAAAAGCAGAGAATGAAAACAGGCGTGTTAAGCTAATTTACTGAGATGTATATCACCAAAATTTGCAATGACCCTAATAGCATAAGTAGCTGAACTCAAACGTTTCAGCAGATCCTCAGTGTGTTTTTTCCAGTTCAACCCCTCATCAATGCATATACCTAGAAATTTTGAATATTCCACCTTAGCTACCGATTTTTGATTGAAGTCTACATTTATTAATGGTGTCATTCCATTTACTGTGTGGAACTGTATATACTGTGTTTTGTCAAAGTTTAATGAGAGCCCATTTGCAGAGAACCACTTAATGATTTCCTAAAAAACATCATTTACAATTTCACCAGTTAATTCTTGTCTGTTGGGTGTGATAGCTATACTTGTATCACCGGCAAAACGTACCAGCTTTGCATCTTCGTGAATATAGAATGGCAAGTCATTAATATATATTAGGAACAGCAGAGGACCCAAGACCGAACCTTGCGGCACCCCATTCTTGATTGTTCCCCAGTCTGAGAAATCGCCAGTTTTTTGCATATTATGTGAACTGTTTATTTCAACTTTCTGCACTCTTCCAGTTAGGTATGATTTAAACCATTTGAGCACTGTCCCATTCATACCACAGTACTTGAGCTTATCTAGAAGTATTCCATGATTTACACAATCAAAAGCCTTTGATAGGTCACAAAAAATCCCAACGGGTGACTTCCAGTTACCCAGCCATTTAATATTTCATTAGTGAAAGTGGAATTGCATTGTTCCTTTAATTGCTATACAGTTTTCAGATCTGATTTGAAGTGTTGTTTCTATATGAAGCACTCTCTCTTCTTTCTTGATGGGAAAATAGGTGATATCTTTAATATTATGCTTGCAAAAGGCATACATATCCTCTTCTGTAAGAAATTTGTCTGTGGTCTTTCTTTGTATGCTGGATTTACTCACTTCACATTTTGTTGTACCTCCTACTTCAATGTTCGGTCTCCAACCCAAAATCTACTTTGCGGTTGCAAAGATTTGAAAATTCTTTTTGTTCTTGTATTGACTACCACTTCTATCTCAAAAGTGTATGAGCTTCTCAGCCTTGGACAACTTTTCTTTTATGTAATTTGTTACATACACATGGAAAACCAAAGTGCTGTGCTCCAAGCAGTTACTTAGAATGCAAATTGATGAACTGCAAATTTCGTCCTCATTTTTAAAGTACAGAACAAATGGATGCACTGTCACCTGGTCATTGACCCAGTGGTACCCTTGTATTGCATCATGAACCACAAACGTAAAGTAAAAACTTAGTTTGGTATTTAGAAACATAGTGGTGACTTTGTGATTCTCTAAGTTATCAATTAAAGATTCAAAGTACTCCTCCTGAGATTTAATCACTTAAGCATTTCAGCACTGCAGTTGTGACCCACTGCCTCAAGGTAGCACTGTCGGGCATTTCCTCCTCAGATTCGCTAAACAATTCGAGAGCAGTTTCATTATTGTAGCATTTATCATACAAAATCATCATGCAGTCATCATTGTTAGTGTCACAGCCTGTTAAATCTAGTAACTTTTTGTAGATAACATCATTGGGTTTTGCACCCATAGTCACCAGTCTGACGTTTTGTTGACATAAACATGGCTCTAAGTCTTTTCTAATATTGTCTGAAATTCATTGTACCTTGCTTTCAATAGCTGCTTTTATTTTTCTGCAACTCAGTTTTCTTATTTTTGAGGCACAAGATATTTCTACATCAGGAAAAACAAAATCCAATTTGCTAATAGCTTTTTCATTAGGAACCAAAATGTCATTTACAAGATTACACAGTTTTGGTCCTGGATTCATCACAAATATTTTTGAATAACAATTTGGGCATGGGGAATTTCCAGGATTTACATTAAGTTTCATTTGGGTAGCTGTTTTACTCTCACTTAGCAAGGACAAATGTTCAAATTTTATTTCCCTCGAACCTTTAGTAAGTGGCTTTTTATAAACTTTGAATGGATCAGAGCATTTTTTTTTTTCCAGAAATGTGATTGTATGTCAGAACATATTTTCCCTTAAGATACTCAGAAACTGGTGATACAGAAGACCCTACTTGTTATTTTAGACAAAGTTTGTCTATCTTCGTCAAAGTCACTAACATATTTTACATTTTTTGAAACTGAACCATACACTGTTTTGTGACACACTTAACTTAGAGCACTGTTCATCCATTTTATTGCATTCCAATTAGGCTTTTAAATTTATTTATTATTAAATTTTAAAATTATTTTAGTTGATTTCAAATTACACTAAAAACAAAAGTACATAAAATATTCTATGCTCTCAATGAAGTATGTAGATCCATACTAACAGAGGTTTCTGGACAGACCGGCTAAAACAATACCATACCCAGCAAACGTAGTGGGGGAACACAGTTTATGTCACCGACTACTGGGCTGCAGTACAGACTTGTAACTCTGGCTACCAAGCCCCTGTACACACTTGTCATGCACAAAATAGTAGACTTACCAACAATAGGGAAATTTTTCATGTTTATTATTTTACTTTTATCATTTTGAACTTGTAATAATGTGCTACTTTTTTTGAGAATAAACCTAGGTGTAAATGGGCAATTTTTTTTAACATAGAACCAAAGCAAAAGCTCCTATTGTTGAATATTTTGTTATTAAAATAAATAATAATAACTAAATATAGGATGACGGTGTTAACTTAATATATTAAACTAAACTCCACCCCGAACAGGCCACGGAGGCCCGAGGGTACTGACCGCGAGCCGTGTCATCCTCAGCTCACAGGCAACATCATCAGATGCGGATACGGAGGGGCACGCGGTCGGCACACCTCTCTCCTGGCCGAATGTCAGTTTCCGAGACCGGAGCCACTACTTCTCAATCGAGAAGCTCCTCAGTTTGCTTCGCGAGGGCCGAGTGCACCCCACTTGCCGACAGCACTCGGACGAGTGCTAGCTCGGTCTGACAGCATTCGGCAGACCGAAAGGTCACTCGTCCGAGTGCTAGCTCGGTCCGACAGCACTTAACTTCGGTGATCTGATGGGAACCGGTGTTACCACTGTGGCAACTAAATTTTATTACAATGGAACAATAAACCATTTAAACGAGCACAATATCAACTATTTCATCGTATTCAAAAATTCATATCTTTGTTCACAGTCAAATATCAATGTTGAAATTTTTACAGTACTTTGCTATCATATAAGTGTACAATAAGTGAACAAAACAAATTTTTATATTCAGTCTCACCAGAGATAAATAGCTCCAAACCTTACAAAAAAATAATGATTCTCAAATTTCAAAAATTTATAAAAATTTAAGGAAACCTTTGTCAGTGTTCTTGCTCTATTTAAGGCTAGGAGTTTATGATATCTAACTAGAGAAAAAAAATACACTCTGATAATCACTCCTTGGTTGTTATTTTTGGGTCTAAAAAGTGGATTTTCTGAGTTTTCAATACCAAACTTTGGAAGTAATTTTGACTGGTTATTTTTTAATTTAGGGTGTTTTGGGTAATAAACGATGTTGCAGAGGACATTTTTCTAAAAACAGTCATGTCAGTTGCAATGTTGTAACTTAGTCTAGTGCAGAGATATTAAAATTAATGCTAGTGTCTCCAAATTGAAAAACCGTTGTGCACTCACAAATAAAAATGGGTGCCATTCAGTAAGGGTGCAAGGTAAATCTTTTTAAAAAACTGTTTTGAACTTTTAAATTAAGGTTAATCACATGAAAAAAAAACAACAAAATATTTAAAAATGGTCAAGCAACTCTCATTAGATCTTTTCATATGGACTGATCCTTACAACATAAAACAAAGGTAATGAAGTGCAATCTGATCAAGTCAGGTGATGCTGGAGGGAATTGGATTAAAAAAATTAGTTTCTATATGTTGTAGATACATTTACTATCTGGACTGGAAAGTAATTTAAGTCATCAGAAATAAAGAGGGTATAAAATTAGTACTGCCAAAAGAAGGAAATGTGTCTCTGAAAAAGTGAGTATGTTATCATCTAATCTAAGTATATGTGTTAGCTAGCATTTTGTTATGCATTCATTTGGAGAGTAGTCTTCCATGGATAATACATAGTATAGATGAGGCAAAAATAATAGTTTTTGAAATCTGGTTCTACAGGTGAATGATGAAAATGGAATGGGTACATCAGATAATACACTTAAACTAATAAACAAAAATAATCAGTTTTTGAAAATATAACAAAAAAATACACTCTGATAATCACACCGAGGTCACCACTTCGACGCTGTAGAGCACTCTCTGGAACAGGATAGTGCGTGTTGCTGGTGTGCACGCTCTGCCTATGCGTATTCACCTTAACTGATACCTTGGTGGTAGTTGTGCCAATGTAAAAGGCCGAACAGTGTTTAAATAACAGCTGGTGCATGATGTGTGTCATTTCACAGGTGGCTCTCTCTTTGACTGTACATGTTCTGCCAGTTACAGGGCTAGTACAGGTGGTGGTAGGAGGGTGCAAGTCTTACAGTGAAGACAACCACAAGGGTAGGAGAAATAGCATAGGGAGAGAGGTGCAGAAGGAGAATGAGGTCTGAAAGGATATTGCAGAGATTGCGAGGGTGGCAGGCAAAATGTCAGACAGAATGAACCCCATTTCAGGGCACAATTTAGGGAAGTCAAAGCCTTGTCAGAGTAGTTAACTGTATTTAATTGGGACAAACTGACAAAAAGAAGGGACAGGTTGTTAAGACATTCTGAGGCATCAAGGAATGGAGGAAAGTGTGGTGAATGGGTAAAAGTCATACAGAAGACAAAACTTGAATACAATGAGCAAATTCAAATGTACAAGGGTAATCCCAAAAGTACGGTCTCCTATTTTTTTTGTAAGTACATAGACCTGTTTATTTCTACAATCGTTTACATCAGTTTACAGCTTGAACATTTAGCTATTTTTCGACATAATCACCATTTCTGTCAATGCATTTTTGTAGACGCTGTGGCAGTTTTTGTATGCCCACATCATACCAGCTCGCCACCGTGCTGTTCAGAAAGTTATGAACCTCTCCTTTCACCTTGTGGTCAGAGCTGGGACCACAGTTAGCACTGACAGGTACTGTGAGACTCTGAAAAAACTTGAATGGGCAATTCAGAACCAGAGAAGAGGAATGTCAAGCAAGGGCGTACACATTCTCCGTGACAATGCTCGCCCACACGTTGCTCGGCAAACCTTTGCTCTCCTGCAACAGTTTCAGTGGAACATAATCACCCACCCACCCTGTGGTCCTGACTTGGCGGCCAGTGACTATCAACTGTTCCCTAGGTTAAAAGAACATTTGGCCAAAAAGTGATTCAGCTCCAATGGTGAGGTGTAAGAAGAGGTTCATAATTTTCTGAAAAGCATGGCAGTGAGCTGGTATGATGTGGGCATACAAAAACTGCCACAGCATCTACAAAAATGCATCGTCAGAAATGGTGATTATGTTGAAAAGTAGCTAAATGTTCAAGCTGTAAACTGATGTAAACCATTGTAGAAATAAACAGGTCTATGTACTTATAAAAAAAATAGGAGACCTTACTTTTGGGATTACCCTCGTATGTAGGTTTTTGTGTTTATATAAATGTGAAGAGACTTCTACCTCTACATCTACACTCCACAAAACACCGTGAGGTTCATGGCAGAGGGTACATTCCAGTGTACCAGTTATTAGGGTTTCTTCCTGTTCCATTCACATATGGAATGCGGGAAGAATGCTTGTTTGAGGGCCTCTGTGCATGCAGTAATTAGTCTAATTTTATCTTCACCATCCCTATGTGAGCGATACATAAGGGGTTGTAGTCTCTTGCTAGAGTAATCATTTAAAGCCAGTTCTTGAACTTTGTTAGTAGACTTTCTCAGGATAATTTACGCCTGTCTTAGAGAGTCCGTTAAGTTTTTTCAGTATCTCTGTGACACTCTGCCACTGACCAAACAAACCTGTGACCAGTCATGCTGTTCTTCTCTCTATTCATTCAATATCCTCTGTTAGTCCTATTTGGTATGGGTCCCACACCCTTGAGGAATATTCTAGAATCAGTCACACAAGTGACTTGTAAGCGATCTCCTTTTTAGACTGATTGCACTTCCCCCACTATTCTACCAATAACCCATGAGCTCACAGGAAGAAATTATCAAAATCCTACGGAACAACATTCACACTTTAAAAGCAGAACTATCAGTGCAGAAGCAAAAAAAATTGGGACCTGAAAGGGGAAGAAAATGTTTTTGTGAAATAGCTGTGGCAATTGACGAAAATAACATCAAAAACACGCGGACTATTACATCTGTTCAAAACAATGCACCTGCAACACCTACAGAAGAAACTAGCACAGAAATCACAAAAACTCCAATTTAATGTAAATGGGCAAGTGTAACATGCAGAAAAAAGAACTCAAAGCACCTCAGTAATGTAAAACAGAACGAAAACAGTGATTTCCTTGTTATGGGCAATTCTCTGCTCAAAAATGTGGCAGTGCCAAATTCCACAATAGACATTCGCCCAGGTTTCAAGACCCATCAACTGAAGAAACGTTTTAACAACATATATAACTCGAAGGATGGTTCAGCAGAGGCATCTCGGAAGAATTACAAGGGGATATTCATCCACGTAGGTACAAATTCCCTTACAAGCAATTTAATTTGATCTGACAGATACGTCTACAAGACGTTTAGAATGGTAGTGAGTGGTATTGTCTACAGAAGATCTGTGAGTGATAGTTAAATAGCGAGAATAAATAGTGATATAAATGAAAGCTGTAATGATATGGGAGAGGCTATAACCCTGTCTCCCTCCCTTCCCAACCGCTGCTTCCCTCTCATGCCCCTCGACTGTTATAATTGCCATCTGGTTTCTGTACAAATTGTAAATACCCTTTCGCTCCCTGTATTTTACCCCTGCCACCTTTAGAATTTGAAACAGAGTATTCCAATCAACATTGTCAAAAGCTTTCTCTAAGCCTACAAATGCTAGAAATGTAGGTTTGCCTTTCCTTAATCTAGCTTCTAAGACAAGTCATAGGGTCAGCATTGCCTCACATGTTCCAACATTTCTACGGGATCCAAACTGATCTTCCCTGAGGTCGGCTTCTGCCAGTTTTTCCATTCGTCTGTAAAGAGTTCGTGTTAGTATTTTGCAGCTGTGGCTTATTAAACTGATAGTTCGGTAATTTTCACATCTGTCAACACCTGCTTTCTTTGTGATTGGAATTATTATATTCTTCTTGAAGTCTGAGGGTATTTTGCCTGTCTCACACATCTTGCTCACCAGATGGTTGAGTTTTGTCAGGACTGGCTCTCCCAAGGCCATCAGTAGTTCTAATGGAATGTTGTCTACTTCGGGGGCCTTGTTTCGACTCAGGTCCTTCAGTGCTCTGTCAAACTCTTCACGCAGTATCATATCTACCAGAGTAAATGAGCTGTATATACGGTTAAACACGGGCCCGAGGATAGGTGCACAATTCTGTCGATTCACTGTGGCTTCCACGACAATACCGCCCTGGGAATGACGCAAAAACATTCCACAAGACCATAATGCTTTCTCCTCGTTTGCTTTCACACTTATAAAACTGTACACGAAAGCCACCTGACGTCACCCGGTGAACATCCAGTTGCGGTATTGGTGTGCAAATTCCAGCCTTCATCCAATGAACAGCAGTCAGCATAGATGCACGAACCAGGCACCTGCTGTGGAGCCCCATACACACCAACTTTTGCTGAACGATCGCCAAGGAGACACCGGTGGTAGCCCGTGGGTTCATCCGGGTGGTCATTTGCTCGACACTTGCACGTTTATTCACCTGTACACATCTCCGCAGCTATTTTTCACCCCTGTCACCTACGGCAACCTGTGGTGCAACACAGTTGCCTTGGCGCCACTTCTGGTTAGTGCCATTTTGCCGCACATGGTATACTTTAATCGCAGTAGCATACAAACAGTTTACACACTTATCTGTTTCAAAAATGCTTCCACCCTCGGCTCAAAAGCCTATGATCGTGCACTTCTGGATGCCAGATAGATCACTCCATTTCTGCATTACGACAATGAATACACAATTTTTCGTATCACCCCAACATTTTATGTGTGTGTACATAGTTCCGCGTAGTCAGCGCGTACACAGCTTTCCCACTAGAGCGCTCCCCGCTAAGCACAACAGCACAGGCGCAGCGCTCGTCCGTCTCCGCACTACGAGATGGCGCTGCCTTAGAGACGGACCAAATTCTGCTTCCGCCGATCCGCGTATTAATATGTAACGCAGCCAGTGAGATTGCTGCTAACGTAGAACCTTTTCTCCTCGCGGATCACACTCGCACAGTGATTACCTGAACGCGTGAGGTATTATAACGAGTGTACAGACCTCTGATTAGTCAGTCTGCATTTATCTGCACCTGTCTGTACCAGTCTACATTAGTCTGTACCAGTCTATAGTCAAGTTTCAGTCTGCGCCTGTACATAGCCATGAATATAAATGTATAGACACTTTGTCAAGTATCAGAGATATGTGAGAATAAGATTAACGTACTCAGACCAAAGGAACTTCAGATTGTCAATTGTAAATAGCATCCAGAATCAAGTTACATAATGTTTATGTTTGTTCTTATTTTAATAAATGTGTGTGAAAATTAATCAAGTTCTGTTTAAAGTTGGTCACCGTCAATCTGCTATTCTAAGCGTGCAAGTGGCATTTCTATCATCTGACCTAACGGCAGAAGATAAACACACCACGATAAGACCACGAGACATATTGCTGACACACACATACTTCGTTAGAGCGACAAGCCAAATAATCTGATGGTGTGTGTACTGAAGGTCTTACAGTACGCACACCACAACGTGCCGTCCTCGAGTGCTTATTGCGTGTCAATGTCGAATGTGGGTAGTGGTCAGATTAACGTCAGTAGACTGTGTATAAAGAAAGCAATACTAATGGAAAACAGAGAAAACATAGATTGCAAATATATTTTCATAGAGAATGCACTCAAACTACAATAACAAAATTTCAAAGTTTGTCTACTTGACTCATATCATATACACTGATGAAAGCTACACTGCAGCTGAAGTCTATATCTGCAAGAATGTACAGACTGAATTGTGGCTGACTGCTGACTTACTTCCTGTGCAAACAATGTTTATCAATGCATGCTTTTGCAGAATAAGTACTTTTTCACATTAGACATTAGGTGCCTTGTCCCAGAAGATCATATCATAAAACCATATTGAAAGTACAAGACCACTGCAAAACAGATGTAAAGTGAAGCATAGTGCTATAGCTAGAGAGACGCATTTGGCTCTTGAGACAGCAATGTGTGACGCCTTCAATGACTCCTGTCACAGAATACTTTCAAATGATCTTTTACACAACCCAAAGAAATTCCGGTGTTATGCAAATGAGACAGGGACTGAAATTGAGGGTAGCAAAGCAAAAGTTGAAAAGACTAACTCCATTTCCAAACGTTCCTTTACAAAGGAAAACCAAGGAGAATTGCTCCAATTTAATCCTCAAGCCATTGAGAAGAGTCAGTGAAATAAGTATTAGTGACAGTGGTGTTGACACACAGCTGAAATTGTTAAAACTGAACACAGCTCCAGGGCCCAATGGAGTCCCTGTAGATTCTATACTGAATTTGCAGCTGAGTTAGCCCCTCTTCTAACCGCAATCTATAGTAGATCCCTTGACCAAAAAACCATGCCCAGTTCTTGGAAAAAGGCATAGGTCACACCCATGTAACAAGAAGGGTAGTAGAAGTGATCCACGAAACTACTGTCCAATATCCGTGACATCGATTTTTGTAGAAACGTACAACATATTCTGAGCTCAAACATTATGACCTCCTCAATGCCAAAAAGCATGAAAACATCAATCATGTGAAACCAAACTCACACTTTTCTCACATGATGTAGTAAAAGCTTTGTATCAAGCAATCAGGTAGATGCATTATTCTTGATTTCTCAAAAACATTTGATCAGTACCACACCCAGGCTTATTGTCAAAAGTACGGTCAAATAGGATATCGAGTGAAATTTTTATCGATGTAGAAGTAACTTCAACTTTGGGTGTGACCCAGGGAAGTGTGTTGGGACACTTGCTTTTCACAGTGTATATTAGTGACCTTTCAGATAATATTAACAGTAAAATCAGTCTTTTCACAGTTGATGCAGTTATCTATAACAAAGCACTATCTGAGAAAAGTTGCATAAATACTGAGTCAGATCTTGATAAGATTTCAATGTAGTGCACAGATTGGGAACTTGTTCTAAATGTTCAGAAATGTAAAATTGTGCACTTCACTAAACAAAAAGGTATAGTATCCTATGACTATAACATCAATGAGTCACTGTTGGAATCAGACAACTCATACAAATACCTGGGAATGATCACATAGGTTCAGCTGTGGGTATAGCAGAGGGTAAACTTTGGTTTATTGCTAGAATACTGGGGAAGCGCCATTAGTCTCTGAAGAAGATACCTTACAAATTGCTTGTGCGACCACTTCTAGAATATTGCACAAGTGCGCGGGACTCATATCAAATAGGACTAACAGGGGATATTGATCATATACAGAGAAGGGCAGCATGAACAATCACAGGTGTGTTTAATCCGGGGGAGAGTGTCACAGAGATACTGAAGTAACTGAACCGGAAGACTCTTTAAGATAGATGTAAACTATCCCGAGAAAGTCTATTAACAATGTTTCAAGAGCTAGCTTTAGATAATTATTATAGGAATATACTACAACACCCTATGTATTGCTCACAGAGGTGGCCTGAGGGTATGATAAGAACAATTACTGCACACACACAGAGGCACTCTTCCCGTGCTCCGTACGTGAATGGAACAGGAAGATACCCTAAGAACTGGTAGAATGGGACGTACCCCTGCTATGCACCTCATGGTGATTTGCGGATTATAGATGTAGATATGTAAGTCATTCTCAGAATAATCCAGGTAGCAGCGGGCTTTTCAGTTAGCAAATCCACCTCTGTTGTTATCCATCTCGATTCCTTGGAATTTCACACCTCACACTTCCACCTTCAACCAGTGTACAGCCACTGATCTATACTCACAGTCCCTGTAAGTCAGTTTTATAATGGAACAGTGTAATATCAGTTTTTGTACTGTTGGCTACGAAACAGTTATTCTCTTTGCTGTGTCTGGTACTTTATCAATATGCTTGTGTCATCACGAGACACTAAAGTTTTTGAAGAGTCCTACAGTATCCCGCATAAATCATTTGCGTGGATCGAGAATAGAAAGGGTTCGAGCACTGATCCTTGTGGCACACTATATTTAATGTTTCCCTGAATGATTCATTAGTAGTTATGGTAGTTATAAGAGTCGAGGGGTATGAAAGGGAAGCAGTGGCTGGGAAGGGAGTGAGACAGGGTTGTAGCCTATCTCCGATGTTATTCAATCTGTATGTTGAGCAAGCAATAAAGGAAACAAAAGAGAAGTTCGGAGTAGGTATTAAAATCCATGGAGAAGAAATAAAAACTTGGAGGTTTGCCGAATACATTGTAATTCTGTCAGAGACAGCAAAGGACTTGGAAGAGCAGTTGAACGGAATGGACAGTGTCTTGAAAGGAGGGTATAAGATGAACATCAACAAAAGCAAAACGAGGATAATGGAATGTAGTCAAATGAAGTCGGGTGATGCTGAGGGAATTAGATTAGGAAATGAGACACTTAAAGTAGTAAAGCAGTTTTGCTATTTGGGGAGCAAAATAACTGATGATGGTCGAAGTAGAGAGGATTTAAAATGTAGACTGGCAATGGCAAGAAATGCGTTTCTGAAGAAGTGAAATTTGTTAACATCGAGTATAGATTTAAGTGTCAGGAAGTCATTTCTGAAAGTATTTGTATGGAGTGTAGTCATGTATGGAAGTGAAACATGGACGATAAATAGTTTGCACAGGAAGAGAATAGAAGCTTTCAAAATGTGGTGCTACAGAAGAATGCTGAAGATTAGATGGGTAGATCACATAACTAATGAGGAGGAATTGAATAGAATTGGGGAGAAGAGGAGTTTGTGGCACAACTTGACAAGAAGATGGGACCAGTTGGTAGGACATGTTCTGAGGCATCAAGGGATCACAAATTTAGCATTGGAGGGCAGAGTGGAGGGTAAAAATCGTAGAGAGAGACCAAGAGATGAATACACTAAGCAGATTCAGAAGGATGTAGGCTGCAGTAGGTACTGGGAGATGAACAAGCTTGCACAGGATAGAGTAGCATGGAGAGCTGTATCAAACCAGTCTCAGGGCTGAAGACCACAACAACAACAACAACATGATAAAGTGAAGAATTTTTCAATACTTCTTGTAATACATTTTAAAGTCTTTATTAGAGCTAGTCCTTTGCATTAAATAAAGCTATATCTTCATACTGGAGGATATTTTGATCCCAAATGTAGGCCCGCCTTTCTCTGGGCTTCAAACGTATGTTTCCCCGACTCAGTGTACATGATTATTGGATTCATAAAGATGTAGGCATATTTCTAGAAAACAAATTTCTCATATAATGTGTGTTCATAGTAAACTTCTCCCCATTTCTCATCACACGAATTCTCTATTAGTACTGTGAGTTGACATTTACATACATATCTATGAAATTTTACTTTCCCCTTTTTATTCAAACTGGACTAATGCTTTATTGCTGCTATTTGATTAAGGTTACCAGATAAACCACTTCCTGCCCTATTCTCATTTTATATTATCCTATTTTGTTAATATTTTATCTGTATACAGGGTGATTATTATTAACATTTTAAAACCCTCAAAGTGATTAGATGACACAGAGACAAGTAATTTGATACAACACGTGTGTCCTCGCAAATGTTGAGAAATACTCCAAAATTGGAATGGCAAATGTTGAACATGTGACATCACCAGACGACACACCCTCGCCCATAGGGGGCATTGCTATACATCACTCCGCCAGACTACTCTGTTTTTGTAAATGTAAAATGATTAATTATCATATTGGATTACCACTACTGCAAGTACTACTGTGTCACATTGGTAATGTGAGAATGAATACAGAGTACACTAGCGGAGTAGTGTGTAACAGAGCCATTGGACCAACAAGTGTAGAACCAACAAGCCCAATGACTGCACAAGTGGTTAGTTATGTTACCTGGACACATCACATGGCTGCCATCCACTTTTGGGGTATCTCCCGACATTTGCAACTCTGTGCGTCTTATATCAAATGAATTGTCTCAGTGTCATCTACGTCGCTTCAGAAGTTTTCAAATGTTAATAAGAATCACCCTGTATATTATTTCTGTAATGTTTCTGACATGTCTGATACTATTGCACTAAGTGGTTGATGGGGGAATAAGTAAATAATGAGGCTTATATATATTTCACAAAATACAGTTGCCTTAAGAAATAAATTATCAATTCTATCACACTATGTCCGTCTGTTCTTGTTGGGAATATTACTGAGGGTGTCAAAGCAAAGCTGGACATCATTAATTCTGTGTGTCCTCAGTACAAAATATATGTGATGAAACTGATATTGAAGTCCCCACATACAATCATTTCCCTGTTATTAATACTATCTTTAGCAGCACCTCTAATTGTTTAATGAAGTTTAAAACATTTGCTGTTGGGGAGCCACTACATACACAGCCAGGACTGGTATCTTGTATGTTTCCAAGGTTAAGCACAGCTTTCAAACAGCTGTTCAGTGCAGTACTTAGTGAGTTCACTGGCCTGGGAGTATATTCCACTTTTCGTGTATATGGCCATTCCTCCTTTCCTCATATTACACCTACAGTAAAGTGATACTAACTTGTTAGAAATTTGGGCAATAACAAAAGGGTGGCAGGAATTACCCTACATCTTTCTAAGGCCTTTGATAAAGTAAACCACCAAATTATCCTTGACAAACTGGAGACAATACACATCAGATGAACTAGGAGGAAATTGATTTAATCCCGTCTCCAGGCAGAAGTCAGGTTGTGGAACTCCTCTCATCTCAAAACAGGCACAAAATAAAGTGCATCTCACATGCTAAGAAAGTGGAAGCAGGAGTCCAGGGTAGCGTTCTTGGCCTCCTATCATTCTTGATCCATACAGATGACATTGAAAGCCCCAACATTTCACTTGGCCCCCTATTATTCTCAATCTATATAAATAACATTAAAAGCCCCAACACTTCAACCAAAATTATACTATTTGATAATGATACAAGCATAATTATAAGTAATGATAGGCAATCCTTATCCACTACAGCTGAAAATGTTCTGAAGTGTGTGCAGCAGTGGTTTCGTGCTAACAAGTTAACACTTCATTTAAATAAAACAATCTGCATACAGTACAGTGAAATAAAAGAGAAGGATGACCTCTGTTTATTATTGAGCGACCAAGAGACAGAGAAAGTAATGTCTACAAAATTTTTGGGCATGTGCATTGATAATTACTTGAGCTGGAAAGACCATGTCATATACACACCTCAAAAATTCCATTCTGGAAGTTTTGCATTGAGAATAATTTGTGCAGTCTGTAGCACGGAGAGTGTAAGATCGGTATATTTTGCTCATTTCCATTCTATTGTATCTTGTGGAATAATGTTCTGGGGTGTAACAAAATCTCATCTGTAAAACATTTTTAAATTACAGAAAAGAGCCATTTGAATTATTACACGCAGCTCTCCACAAACACTGCTGGTCCAAATTGAGAAACCAGTAGTTAAAAATACCTACAGTACCATGTTTTTACATATTCAAAAGTGTACTGTTTACAAGAACACATATGAGTAGTTTACATACAAATTCTGATTTTCATAATTACAATACACATATCAGTAAGAATCTGCTTGTAGAAAGACAATGCTCCTCCAGTTTGCATCAAGGGAATGGAAGATGACAGAAAATTTAAAAGTGAATTCAAAAATTGCCTTTTAAATAAATGTGTTTAACCCTAAATTACTGGCAAATACTTGTATCTTCTTCATTGTCATATGAATCATTCTGTTCTCATTGTAAATTTTATACTTTGTTTTTATACTCTTTTAATTTCAAATGGTGTGATAAATGTGTTTCTCAAAGTGTACTGCATGCATTTCAAACCATTATTTACTTGAAACTCCCTCGCAGATTAAAACTGTGTGCCAGACCAAGACTCAAACTCGGGGACCTTTGCCTTTCCGAGGCAAGTGTTCTACCCACAAGCTTGGGTAGCTCATTGGGTAGAGCACTTGCCTTGGAAAGGCAAAGGTCCCGAGTTTGAGTCTCGGTCTGGCACACAGTTTTAATCTGCGAGGGAGTTTCATATCAGCGCACACTCCGCTGCAGAGTGAAAATGTCATTCTGGAAGCATTATTTACTTATTCAGAAAGCATCTAGAAGACCAATGCATTAGTTCACTGTATCACATTTTTTAATGGATTGTAAAATGTTAATTTTATATTTATTATATTAGTTTGTAAAATTGGGCTGTGCATATACAATATATCGTATTACGGTAATTCCTTTATCATGTAAGTTCTGCAAAGGTTGATAACAAACTAAACTATCAATTTAGAGACCTCTGTTCATGCTCTGCGAGTTCCACATGGTGTTCGTTATGCATAGCACATCTGTAGAAATATCTTTACTGTACTGGTAGGAGCAGCACATCTTTTATATCTAACATGTGTCTTATATTTTAATGTAAAATTCCAAATTTATTATGGTAGCCACCATTTCTGCTGTCCAAGCTGCAGTTCTTTTCCTAGTGATTGTTACAACTGTGTCTGTCGTTATTTGGTATCTCTGTCTTTCAGAAATATTTGCCCTAAGATAGACCCTGTGAAAATATTCACATTGGAGGGATTGAAATTATTTGTGCAAGTAACATCTAATTGGAAACATTGATACATAGCTCTTACCATCTTCATATCTGAGCAAGGGCCATACCTGGCATGACAATGAAATGCCATATTGTTTTTCACACCCAAGCCTGAAAATGTTAGAGTCTTGCACAATACACATGGCTGAACACTCAAAGATATGTGAACCACTTGGGTGCTACTCTTCATAATGCCCTACCAACATACATAAAGAGATTGGAGACAGAAACTGCTTTTAGATCAGAGTTAAAATTATTTCTTGCTGAGAAGTGTTTCTACATTGTAAATGAATATGTTAGTGTATAGGATTCCTAGGCCCTCATTCATTGTTGGGTTCTTTTGATCGTGTTAATGATATACCATCTATATTGTGTTTTTCTTTGCAAGGATGTTTCTGCTGTTGGTTTTCTGTTTCAGATGCTGTGTAATACACCTCTGCTGAGGAGAGATATGGTACTAACCTAATTGTGATGATTATAATGGCAGGTTTTCGAGTGTTCATGCATTACATCTTTTAGCAGTGTTACATAATGTGCTCAATTTTTTGAGCATTGTTTTGAATAGAAGTTTAATGATTTACCTACATCATTGATTGCAGAAAAATGCAAAATACACAATACGTCATTCTTTCATATAATTTGGTCATTTATTTTCAATTTTTCGACGGTGTTTTTATTTTCAACATTTCGTGTTCATTGATTCACTTTTTGTAGCTGTTGCAGTCACAATATACGCGATGTATTTTATGATTACCTTTATTGTACCGGACTGACATTCAAAACATTGGGATTTGTTTCTCATCGGGCCATACTGACTTGTGTTTTCATCTTTCCCCTTGTTGCTAACATGAATGCTGGGATGCTTCCTTCGATCAGGTCCTGGCCGACTTTATGCAGTATCGTATTTTGTTAATGCCTTATGTAGAGTATATTATTTCTGTTATGTTTTCCACAGGTTCTATACTATTGTACTAAATAATCCATGGGTGAATAAATAATTATGAAATAGGTCTACTATCTGAAAAATAATCCCATGTTCTGTCACATCTTAATAAGATTTCGAAGTGGTGCAAGGATTGGCAACACGCTTTAAAAACTCAAAAATTTAAAACTTCCCAAATATTTTTGTTTGTAAGGAAGAAATAATCTCCTGCTACGAGAATCGTTTTCGTTATTACAGTTACAAAGTTATGCATGTTACAGGAACATGTTGTTGACCATTTTCAGTACATCAGCAGCACCGCAATTTGAGCGAGTACTATATTTGTTATAGTTGCAGAAATAGCGAGGTTCAACAAATAACGTACAAGATAATTTGTTATGCACACCACATCCCGCAACTGTGAGTTGCCTTGGTAGTTAGTAAACACAGCTTGACAGTAACGAATAGTATATACAATATTATCGGAGAAACAGAGCGAGAGTTAGAAAGTGAAACACCGCTTTGCAAACCTTTCTTTTTGAAAAAAGTTCTGTAAAGCATGTCAACTACGCACACAATAATTCAATTAATCGGTATTCAAACATGGGTTGTTAAGCAATTTATATAGAACTATCGTATAGTACATACATCATGTGTGTTCATTTATCGTGTTGGCAATGCTAGTATTCAAATGTTTTCTCACACTCCGTTGTCAGGACAATAACGCTGAAAGCATTTGAAATTTATCAATTTTCACTCTAGCAGAAGGTAGTTTCGGACTTTGCCGATTATTACAAATGAGGCCTTATCACTGAAGTTTGTAACATCCGATATCAGCGGATAACTGCCATTGTGAGCATTATCATGTTACATACCCTTTACATAAAATATATTAGTAATTCTTAAATTTAGTTACAGACCATATATTGACCTTAACCATGCATAACAAGAAGTAATATGTTCGGAAGTATTCTCACCTGAAAAGCTATCAATCATGTACTGCAGAGTGAATCAGCCAGTCTACTCATTTTTATTTCCGCTTACTGGCAGATTCCCCCTCCTGCACAGGGCTAGTGATGACATCGCGTTCCTTTAACTGTCGCCCGTCGTTAAGCCATCCACAAGGAAAGTGAAGGCAAAAAATCTTGCATTCGCATATTGTTGCACAGTGCTAGGAGGTAGTGTGTTGAACACAAAAAATCGTGGCTGGTGCGGTGTGAGCGTTGGGGTGGATGTGGATTTATTTATTTATTTCGTGTTCCATAGATCCATATGGGAACATATCCCTGGATATAGAACGAGTCAAGGTTTTTACAGATTATTGTTTTGTGCACATATACATTGATCTTATCATTAGATTAAAGAAACTGTGAAGTTTACCATATACCCTTAATATTAGTTAAGATACAAGACATCTGAAAGAATATACAGTCATACATAAATTTGGGTATTGTTCTTAAGTTATACAGGCGTCATATACAGACATACATAAATTTGGGTATTGTATTAAGTTACACTGTACTTACGGAGTATGATTAATCAATTGTAAAGGTCACACAGTAAGTTTTAAGCACAAACAAGAGATTTTGCTAAGAAATTCATCAGTACTGTAACAAGACTCATCTAAAAGGAACTGCTTCAGATTTTCTTTAAACGTTGGCATGTTTCCAACCAGTTCTTTAATGAGCGGTGGGAGGGCATTAAAAATCTTGGTGCCACTGTATAAAACCCCCTTCTGGACCATGTTTTTCGTTTTTAGCTCATAATGGATATCCAGTTTTCTTTGGGTGTTATAACTGTGGTATGATTTTCAATAAGATGCTATTTTTTGAAACAAAGCACATCAGGGAAAAAATATATTGGGCAGGTGTTGTAAGGATTTGTAGAGCTCTAAACAGATCCCTGCACGAGTGCCTAGGGTGTACTCCACACATAATTCTGATTGCTCGCTTCTGTGCATGGAACATTTTTTTGCTATTGGTTGATTTTCCCAAAATATTATACCATAGGCCATAAGTTGGTGAAAATAGCTAAAATATGCAGTTTTTATTGTGCTCATTTCCCTAGTGTCTGAAATTATTTTTAAGGCAAATGTTGCTGAGCTTAGCCTTTTGCACAGATCTTGAATATGGTGGTGCCACTTTGCTATCTATATGCAGATCCAAGAATTTGGAGGACTCAACCTTCAAAATCTCGTGCTCACCCATTTTTAGGTTCATTTCATTAGTAACATTTGTGTTAGAAGAGAAGTGAATGTAATTTGTCATTTTTAGGCTGACTGTAAGGCCACTGGTTTCAAACCATTTTGTCAAATCTGCAAAAGCTTTATTTACAGCCTCATTTGACATATTCCCTGAGAGATTATTAACTGATAACATGGTGTCGTCAGCAAACATGAGTATTTTCCCATATTCTGTACATAGTGCTAAGTTATTTATAAATATTAGAACGAGCAGTGGGCCCAGTACTGAGCCTTGAGGTACTCCTGCAGTAATGGAGCCCCATTCTGAAGATACCTGGCCACCATGCAGTCCTTCCACGATTACTTTCTGCTTTCTACCACACAGATAGGATTCAAGCCACGTGCCTACGGTTCCACCCATTCCTAGGGTCTTGGCTTTACTCAAGAGAATATGGTGACTTAAACTGTCAAAAGCTTTTGACAGGTCACAAAATATTCCAACCGTCATCATATTATTAATTATGGCTTCCATAACGTTGTCAACAAAGGCATGTATTGCATCCACGGTTGATACCCCTTTCCAAAAGCCAAACTGGCTACTGCTGAGGATATTATATTTACTAAGATGCTCAACCATTCTGCTATGCATCAATTTCTCTAGTACCTTGGAGAAAACTGAGAGTAATGAAATTGGTTTATAGTTTGTAGCCTCAGTCTTTTCTCCCTTTTTATAAATTGGTCTTATAAGCCCATATTTTAGCCTGTTGGGAAAAACACCTTCTTCCAATGATGTATTACTAATATGGCAGAGGACTGTACTTATTTCTTTACAACAATATTTCAGTAACTTGCTGGAAGTGTTGTCAACTCCAGCATAATTTTTACATTTTAAAGACAATCATTTTTTCTAATTCTATCACTGTAGTTTTTCGAAGATGCTTCTCATCTATTTTGTTAGTTAAGGTGTTATGCAAGTATTCTGTAGCATTCTTTACAGAACCCTGGCATCCCATTTGGTTGGTGACTGTTAGGAAATGATTGTTAAAGATATTAGCCACCATTTCGGGAGCATCCACCGAAAGGCTCCCAGTTCTTAAGCTAATCACTTCTTTGGCAGACAGGCTTTTCCCTGTCTCGCTTTTAACATATTTCCATATGGTTTTCATTTTGTTATTTGATTTGTCAATTTCCTTTTTTTAGATACATACTTTTAGATTTCCAGATCACCTTCCTTCATATTCGTTACCTGTGTGTTATTTTTTCTCCAACAAATCGAAAACCTCGGCTTCTGGCGAAATTGTTCTCCAGTGCAAAATTACACTACATTCAATTTCCTACAAAAAGGGACTGTACTTTTCTTCCTCTTGGACCAATAATTTGGAACGGGTTAAAAACAACTATTAAATTGTGTACCATATCTAACTGCAGTAGAGGCATACTAATGGATAAATTGTGTTCCAGGGGTGAAACAGGCTGGGCTGTGGGAGGTGTGTGGAGTAGAGTGTGAGTGAAGGTAGCTCACTGCACTGTGTTTGTGCACTTCCCACCTCCATAGGTCTACAAATCTGAAGGTGGAGCTGGTGATCCTCCACTCTATCTCGTCCACTGCGTCACAAGAAGCAACTACAGAGTATATCACAAACTTATATGGCCCCTCTGTAGTGCACTATATGAATCACTGCCGACACAGTGCACAGACACGCTCGAGGAGGGTTTAGTTTGCACAACGTGCATTAACAATACATGGAATGCGAATGTAAGGTACCAATAACACTAATACAGGTAATGAATATGAACAGAATCTACTTTAATCTCTGCATACTGTGCTACACTGCTACAGGAGAAATTGGTTCTTTATGGTTCTGTTCAGAAGACGTAGTGTTCTTCTAAGAAAGATCACTTCCACCATTGTGAGTACTGCTCACTTCTCTGTTTACAGACAGGCTGTAACTGCCCTGTGTTTCGTGTCCACTTATCTTTTGCTGATAGACAAAATAGCTTTGGTGAACTTGTGTTTAATATAATCCATTATGGAGTCGAGGTAGCAGTTTTCGTTATACTGGTTATCACTGTTAACATTCAACCGCGATTCTTATACATATATTTTAACAACGCGTTTCAAGATATGATGATGAGAGCAGTGTCTCTTGAAACGCGTTGTTAAAATATATGTATAAGAATCGCGGTTGAATGCTAACAGTGATACCCAGAACTTGTGTTTATATAGTGAAGTTATTTCCTGTTTGGAAAGGGAGTAGGCCTATTTATTTGAAGGTGTTAAGTGAGCTATTATGTTGTCAGTTACTTATGTGTTGTTGGTGGGAAAGGGACTGGACTGTAAAAAGTGGCACCCTGCTGCTGTGTATTGTAAAACCGTGTAATTGTGTTTTAGGCACTTGGTGGTGAATTAATGGATGACTAAAAATGTTACTGCACTTCTCTCCCATTAATTGTGTTACAGGTAGACTGCATAAATATTTTCCATTCATAATTCATGAATTGCTGCATTTGCAAAGTGGGCTGCACCGAGTGGAACCACTTAACGCACATCCACAGTACATCTTCCGAGATAGGTGTGGCTATGTCTGATGGAATGTGACTGTTAATATTGAAGTCTATAACAGTTATCTGCTGTAACGCATTGCTTGACTTATGTTGAAATATCTGAACAACTGTTATAGTCTTGGTGACCTACTTTTGTTGCAGTGGATTAAGCCTCTGAGCCTCATCGTATTTTTGGAGAACTGAAGCAGGGTGATGCATTTGATAACCCTCGTGCTGTGAAAAGTATTCCAGCTTGTGACAATGAAATCTATGATGTCCTGTACATATTGACAGTGTGTCCTATTTGGAAGAGTCTCTTCAGCGTGGTAGACAATTGACAGTTCCATCTGTTGAACTTTTTTACATGATATGAGTAGCGCACTCAACAACTGCAAATAAGTACCCAGTAAACTGAAAATAACTCCACTGTGTAAACATGAGTTCAATGAAGCTATTCTGTCCATTTGCATAATACAAATGGACAGGAAATGCTGGGGAGCAGCACCTGTGGTGGGGGAAGCTGCCTTTCCCGTAACGGATCACTAAGAATCAGTTTCTCCTCTTGCAGTGTAGAACATTGTGCAGAGATTTACATACATCCAGTTCATGTACATTCCCTGCATTAGTGTTGTTAGTAACTTGTATCTGCATTCTGTGTAGTGTTAACTCATTTTGTGCAAAATAAACCCTCCCCGCGGACATCTGCACGCTGTGTCACCAGCGATTCGTGTGGCGTATTGTGGACGGAGAACTTTGTGATGTACCCTGTAGTTGCTTCTTGTGATGTAGCGAGGGGGATCACCTGCTTAACCTTCAGTTTGCTTACCTAGAAAGGAGGGAAGTACATTAATTTTTTACCATTGGAACAATATTTTTAGTGCCGTAATTTGCAATTTTTTTCATCCTCTGCAAACTATTAGTCCTAGAGAAAAAGTGACTAGAACCTTTTTTGGCAGGGAAGTGAATGCAGGTTAATTTTGTATTGGGGAAGAATTTCCCCAGGATCCGTTGTTTTTGAGTCATTCAAGAACAAAAATAAAAAATTACCTTTAAACCTACCCCCACACCAATGCTCACACTCCACAGGTCAGGGTTTTTAGTACAATGTTTGTGACAATATATCCTAGAACTGTGTAAAACTTTGTGACTACGTGACTTTTCCCCTAATTTTCTTTCATTGACTGGACTAAATGTTAGTGTTTGGAACTGACACAGATAGTGAAGGGCTTCATCATCAAAGGTAGTGTTGAGATGTGTATGTAAGTAAACTGGTTTTCAGAATTTTTGGTGTTACCGTTGTTTGTATTTTTGCACGACAAGGCATTTAGCGACAGCTGTAAACAGAATGGCAGAAGAACCTTTTGAGAGGACGGAAAAGAAACCCGAGCTGTCAGCATTACCTCCCCTGAAATGTAAGAAACTGGTGGATTCCAAGACAAAATTGTGGAAAATGGAGACATCTTCAAATAACAGAAAGAAATAAAGGCTGAAGAGGCAGGATCACAGATGTCAGATGAAAGTTACCGCAAAAAAGGTTAAGTTGGAAAAGAGTGAAAATGAAAATGGATGCTTGTGCAGTGACTGAAGTTGAAGTCATAAATTGAGGATGATGGTGAGTAGTTCATATAATGTGTAATGCTACCTACATTTGAACTGTTGGCCTAAAGTGCACTTACAGTATACTTCAGGCTCTTGAGTTGCATGCTGCTGTTGGCAGATTGTATATCTCTGTTTAGCAATGGAGCTGTTAAGGAGCACTTAACTGTGCTAACAACACATTAAAGAACCATGTAGGCCTACTGTATACAGATTGTCCACATTGTGTAGCTATTTAGATTGAGGTGTAGTTTCTTAATAGATGGCTAATGTGCTACTCAGTATCAAAAAGTAATTTGTGTTTTTATCTTATCGGTTTTGTTTGAAATGCACAAACGAGGAGCCACAGTTAGTTGCTTGAACCTTTAACATTAAAGTCCTGTTGCATTATAAGGGAAATATATTTGCTACCAGTGAATGTTAATTTTTATTCCACGCACTCTCCGTTGACATTCTTAACTGCAAAAATAACAGTATTGGAGAATTGTACATAAATGTGTTGTCAAGGCAACACACTTCTAAAGACCAAGAGTAAAAGAAGTCAGATACAATGCACACTTAAAATTTACATTCTTCATTTGCCAGAGGAAAACTTCAGAATTGGGTGGTTGCTTTTACCAAACGATGCAGAACATTGAAGTTGTAGGTTGCCTCTTTTGCTATTTAACCACTGTATGCACTTGAATCTGTAATGAAAAATCTGTTACCTGGTGCCCTTTTGTGAGACTTACATTCATTTCTTTTTTTGTGACTCTTTATTATGTTGTATTTTAAATGTAGGCATACTTTGTGGCCTTCAGTCCAAAGGATGGTTTGATGTAGCTGGTTTGATACTAGCCAATCATGTGCAGACCTCTTAATCTATGTATAAATACTGCAGCTACATCAATTTGAACCTGCTTACTGTGTTCGTGACATGCACTACCTGTACAATTTTTACTCCCCCCCCCCACTTCCCTCCATTAACAAATTGTATTTGCCACAATGCCTCTGGATGTGTCCTATCAACTGATCCATTCCTTTCGTTACACTGTGCCACAAATTTCTTGTCGTCCACAACTCTTTTGTGCATGGTGGGCACGTGACCCCGAGCTCATGCAACTCTCTTTCCTTTCTGGGCTGCGTGCCTTCCCTTTCCACATCCCTTCCTGTCCCCGATCCTTCTCCTCCCCCCCTCCCCCTTCCCCTTCCCCTTCCCCTTCTCCTTCTCTTTGGGAGTCTGTTTTGCGCCTACATCCAGAGATGGACACTTGTGAACGAATGAAGTGATTTCTCTTCTTTTATCTCTACAATGTAACATATCTGCCCTTACTTTGCCCTTCTCTTTTCTCGATTCTTCTCTTTCCCTTCTTCTCAGCTGCAGCGCTTGAGAATTCTTCTCTACTTTCCTTTTCTTTCTTTCCTCCCTGTGCCTGTCTGAAGACCAACCCACGCGTAGCCGGTGACGGGGTAACGGGTAATTCCCCACCCCAGATAGACAAGTAGGACACGTACGTACCCCCTGGTAAAGGCCAGGCCCGAGGAGGGGCGGTTACCCGAGTTGGTACTTTCCGAACGTGCCAATCGGTCCTTCCGTCCGTTTCTCGGGAGGTGTGGCCTGAGGTGTACACAATCACCTAAGGCGGGAGTGCCCTCAGAGAGGGCTCCCACTAGGAAGGAGAACGCCATCAGAGACGCCAGTAATCGTGGTGGATACTTTTGCAATGGTTTCTTCTAATTCTAAAACTTCTGCCCACAAGAGAAAGCTAGACGAGTCTCAGCCACGGACAATTCTTCTGTCAGTGCCAAAGTTCCTAGTCATTTCTCAGTCTGACGAAGGTCGAGACTTCTCGACAGTCGACCCTTTCATTATTCAGAAAGGTGTCAATGCAATTGCAGGTCCTGTAAAGTCATGTTCCTGGATACGAAATGGCACTTTGTTGCTAGAAGCAGATAGTGCCCTCCAGCCACATAAATTGCTTCAAACTACGCTGCTACACACCTCCCCTATCCAGGCGGGAGCGCACCGTACTTTAAGCTCATCACGTGGTGTGGTTTATACAAGATCACACAACGGATTATCAAATGAGAACATTAAAAATTACCTGTCTGATCAGGGAGTAATGGCCGTACAATGAGTCACGAAAAGGGTTGAGAAGGAATTGGTGCCGATCCGCACTCTCTTTTTGATGTTTGACAGAGTTCAACTTCCATTGAACATTAAAGCAGGATATTTTCAGTTCATGTTTACCATCCCCGACCCTATGCATTGCTATCGGTGTCAGAGGTTTAATCACACCAGCCAGTCATGTTCCAATATGGCCAAATGTGTAACCTGTGGCAGGGATGCCCATCAGGGTGCTTGTCCACCTCCATCCCAGTGTTGCATCAACTGTATGGGCGACCATGCTGCTTCCTCTATAGATTGCCCCATTTTCAAAGACAAACGGTTATTTCAGGAAATCAGAGTGAAGGAAAAGGTGTCGATCTTTGCTGCTCGAAAGTTATTCGCCAGTCGAAAGCCAACTGTGCCTCACGCAGGTAAATACAGCACTGTCCTTGCCTCTCCTCGGCCAACAAAGGAGGCGGCCACGCAGACTTGTGATCTCACCTTTAGTGCCACGGTCGTCAGATCGGCCAGTGCAAAGATCACCCCTTCAACATCCCCACTCTATGGCTCACCCTTCATCGGGCTCTGCTAAATCACAAGCCCCAAAATCAGACACCCAGACTTCCAAAAAAGAGCCTACTCGTGAAGATTTTTTACGTACCCCGACTTCACAACCGTCGATCCCTCCCTCATCTCAACGTCCTGTTTCCAAGAAGGCTAATTAGAAACCCAGTTCCTCTCCTTCTCCGCCACAGCATGTCTCATCTACAGCACCACCTGGCGGTCACCGCGATTGGCCGTCTTCTGTGTGGCCCAGGCGCACTGCTGGCGGCCGATCAACCGGCCGATTGCTGGTGGCAGCAGCTGCTGCCGAACAACCTATGGATCGGGATCTTCTGCCTTCGGCTGAATGCTGTTCCACGCTGTCGGTCACTGGCTCTGAGCAGTCGTTGAGTTGACGGCAACCTTGGTCACATTCTTCCCTTTTCTGTCCACCCGATGTCCATTATCCATTGGAATATCCGTGGCATTCGAGCCAGTTGGGATGAATTGTCGATCCTCTTATGATCCTACTCGCCGGTCATCTTCTGTCATCAGGAAACAAAGCTGCATCCCCGCGATCACATTGTTTTTCCTCATTTTAAGTGAATCTGATTTGATCTCCCCTCTGTTGATGGCACTCCAGCATATGGAGGACTCGTGACTCTTCTCCATGTTCCTTCCAAACTGTTGCTGTCCATCTTTCCCTTTCTGGATACACCTTCTCTCTTTGTGCTGTATACATCCCATCGTCCACACCAATGGCAAGAGCTGATCTCCCTCATCTTCTTCGTCAGCTTCCGCCCCCCTATTTGCTGGTTGGGGACTTCAATCCCCACCACCTAGTTTGTGGACCTCTGCGTCCTTGTCCGAGAGTCTCCCTGTTGATTGACCTCTTCCACCAAGTGGATGTTGTTTGCCTCAACGCTGGGGAACCTACATTTTTGTGTGCCTCCATGTCAGCCTACTCATTTGGACCTTTCGGTCAGTACTATTCAGCTAGCTTGGCACTTTGAATGGTTCCCTCTTGCCAATAAATACTCGAGTGACCATTTTCCATGTGTCCTTCGATTACAGCCACAATTGCCATCTATGCGCCCAAGACACTGGAAGTTTTCTTAAGCCGATTGGACGCTTTTCTCCTATCTAGCAACATTTGATGACCGTCAATTTCCTAGCATCGATTATCAGGTCACTCGTGTTACAGAAGTTTTTCTTACAGCCACAGAATGTTCGATACCTCGTAGTTCCCCTTTGCCCCAGTGCCCCCCAGTTCCTCGGTGGAACGAGGTGTGCCATGACGCGATACGCGAGTGGAGACGTGCTCTTCGTGTTTGCCGCCATCATCCTACGTTGGCCAACTGTATCTGCTATAAGCAGTTACGTGCGCGATGCCTTCACATCATATACGACTGCAAGAAGGCAAGCTGGAATTTCTTTAGCAGCTCATTTAATGCCTTCACTCCCTCATCAATTGTTTGGAGTCAATCCGACAGATATCCGTCACTTCCAGTTTTCCCCCAACCTCTGGGCTAACTGTCATGCAGGATACCTTAGTGTACCCAGTCGCAATCTCTAAGTCATTGGGTCAACACTTTGCTGAAATTTTGAGCTCTTTGAATTACCCACCAGTCTTTCTCCTGAAGAAATGGGTTGCGAAAGAGGGACCAGCAACCTCTTGCTTTTTCCTCTCAATATCGTGAAAGGTATAATGCCGTTCTTTCTATGCGGGAACTCAGACATGCATTCTCCTCCTCTCGCTCTTCTGCTCTGGGAGCAGATGGTATCCACGTCCACATGTTGCTGCATCTATCATACCCTTGTCTGTGCAACCTCCTTCGCCTTCATAATCAACTTTTGTGTTGACAGTACCTTTCCCAGAAAATAGCGGGAAGCTATTGTCATACCTGTTCCGAAACCTGGAAAGGACAAACATCTCCCCTCCAACTATCGCCCAATCTCTTTCACGAGTAGTGTTTGTAAGGTTTTGGAGCATATGGTAAATAGCCATTTAGGCTGGTGGCTGTGGTCCCAAAACCTTTTAACAACAGCCCGATGCGGTTTCTGAAAGCATCGTTCGACAGTTGACCATCTTGTTGCTCTGTCCACTTATATCATGAACAATTTTCTCAGCAAACACCAAACGATAGCTATATTTTTTGATACGGAGAGGGCATACGACACCTGTTGGAGGACAGGCATCCTCTGCACGCTGTTCTCTTGGGGCTTTCAAGGTCGGCTACTCCGTTTCATCCGTGAATTTATGACAGAGCACACATTTGAGGTGCAGGTGAACACTACTCTATCCCGTACTTTCTCTCAAGAAAAAGGGGTGCCCCAGGGTTCCATGCTAAGCGTTGTACTGTTTGCCATCACCACAAATCCAATTATGGATTGTCTACTTTCTGATGTCTCGGGCTTCCTCTTTCTCGATGACTTTGCAGTCTACTACACCTCTCAACAGACCAGCCTTCTCAAATGACGTCATCAAGGATGCCTCGATTGCCTCCATTCGTGGAGCATCAAAACCAGTTTCCAATTTTCTCCCAGTAAGACTGTCTGTGTAAATTTTTGGCGTGGTATGGAGTTTTATCTGCCATCTTTACATCTAGGCCCTGTTGACCTTCCATTCACAGATGTCGCCAATTTTTTGGGACTTATGTTTGACAGAAAACTGTGCTGGTCTTCCCACATTTCATATCTTTCGGCTCGCTGTCTGCGATCCCTCAACACCCTCTGTGCTCTGCTCCTGGGCAACGGACAGAGTGATCCTCCTCCGCCTATGCTGCGCCTTACTGTGCTCAAAATTGGACCATGGAAGCATAGTTTACTCCTCTGCACAGCCGTCTATTCTTCAGTGTCTCGACTCTGTCCACCACCGTGGATTGCATTTAGCATCTGGAGCTTTTTACACCAGCCCCATGGAGAGCCTTTACGCTGAAACTGCTGAACCTCCGCTGTCCGATCAGTGAGCTGTCTGAGTCATTTTGATAGTCATCTGTCTTCCATGCCTGCTAATCTGACCCGTGTCCCCCCCCCCCCCCCAACGCCTCTTTGAATTTAGGGTATGCAGGCAACCCTTCCTCTCTGCTGCCACCAGGAGTCCACTTCCGTCAACTGCTACATTCACTTTCCTTCCAATTTCCTAAAACCTTCCTGACAAATAGGAGTACGCTGCCACCTTGGCCCCACCCCTGGACATGCCTTCTCTGTGACCTTTGTCAGCTTCCCAAGGATAGTACCCCTCCCCTAGTTTATTGTTGGGCATTAGCTGCTCTATGCACACAAATCGAGGATGCCACATTTATTTACACTGACGGCTCCAAGACCACCTTTGGTGTCAGGAAAGCCTATATTATTGACGACACCCCTATTAAATTTCAGTTTCCTGACCAGTGTTCAGTTTTTACTGCTGTTCTCCGTGCTGTCCAATACATCTGTTGCTGTCAGCGGATACAGTATATTATATGCTAGTATTCGCTGAGCTCTCTTCTCAATCTCCAAGCTCTTTATCCTGTCCACCCTCTGGTCCACCAGATTCAGGCCTGCCTCCATATGCTCCACTTGGGGGGAATCTCTGTGGCATTCCTCTGGATCCCAGGGCATGTTGGTATATGTGGAAAGAGGCAGCCCATATAGTGGCAAAGGTTGCTCTCTGTATTCCTCAGCCCGCCGTTTGCACGGTTCCGTTTGCTGGTCTACAGAGCATTTTATGTTGTTGTGTTACTCTTTTATGGCACACTCATTGGTCTGCACTTCAGGATAATAAATTGTGGGTCATAAAACCTCTTCCCTGTGCTTTGACCTCTTCCGTCTGGCCCTGTTGTTATGAGGAGGTAACTTTAACTTGACTCTGGATTGGGCATTGTCTTTTTAGCCATTGAGATCTTTTAAGTGGCGCTCCTCCTCTGCTTTGTCCCCACTGCTCTCAGTCGTGGATGGTGAGACACCTGTTACTTCAGTGCCCCTATTTTAAACCGCTTTGTGCCTGTTTACAGCTGTTTCCCGATATATCTTCCATTTTAGCAGATGACTCGTGCTCAGCTGATCGTGTCCTTGAGTTTATAAGTGTGAGTGAGATGACATTGGTCATTTGAAACTTTTTTTGGGGAAAACAACCCCCTCTTCAATAGCACTTTTCTAAGATTTCCTTCTGTTTTTTTAGTTTTCCTCCTCATTAAGTTTCGCTCCCATTGATGCTGATTTCAATTCCTGTTTTATCCTTCACTAAGTCACAAATGGGCGCTTATGACCATAGCTATTTTGTGCACTGAAACTTTTTTTAATCGTATTGACCAACTAGGATCATGTTAACAACTTCAGTTCCTCATCTTCCTTTGTTATTTTCTATTTTTCCAGTATTCCCTCATTTTCTCTCCATAAAGTCTCTTCATTTCTTCTGTCCATGTTGTTCCCCATATTTTATTTCTTCTGCTTTGAATGCCTCCCAAATTTAGTATTTTATTTTTAAAACAGTTTCTTTCTGCTATTTCTGGTTCTTTAATGTTGTTTCTTTGTAGATCTTTCCTTACTACTGTAATCCATGCTATTGTCGATTTCTTCTTTCAGAAATATAGCAGTATTTGCTTTGTTAGTTTATTTCCATCCATTCGGTAGAGGTGTCCAAAAAAGGTTAATCTTTGTGTGGCCATTACTTCATATATTTTCTTTATATTTTTGTAGATCTCCTCATTACTTCTTATATTCCAACCATCTGCAGTTTTTATTGCAGTTGTTATTTTTCTAATAATCCTTCTTTTGAGAACCTCTAATCTGTCCATCTTATAGTTCATTTTTAGGCATTAAGATCCATATAAACATTCTGGTCGAACCAGTGTGGTGTGGGGTTTTAGTTTTGTTTTTCTAGATATACATTTCTTGTTGTAAATATTTTTGGTCAAACCCTATGCTCTTTCCATTTTGTTAATCCTTACATCTGTTGCAGATTTTTGTAGTCCATTCTGTTGAATAGTCTCCCAAGATATGTATATTTATTTACTCGCTCTATTTTATCTATTTGTTTTGCTGTGAATTTTGGCACATTTTTTATACTTGTCATGAATTTTGTTTTTTTCCAGCCGAAATTTTGAAACCGGTTCTGTTTGCTATTTATTCCAGAAGGTTTATCTGAAGAACAGCTTTTGTCAGGTTTTCTGAAAGTATTGCAAAATCATCCACAAAAGCCAAGCAGTTTACCTTAATTCCATTTGTTTTCCTTCCCAGATTCATTGGTTCAATTTTGTGATTTGTTTAGCTCCGAATTTCAGATCCTTACAGTTTTTTCTAGAACACAATTAAACAGTAAATCACCTTATTTTATTTTTATTTTGTAAGTTCTTATCACCAAACCTCAAAATTTTTATTTCTTTTCCCGAAACTTTAATTTGTTCAGAAAATTTTTCTTTGGTTTCCTGTACTGCATGTTCATCATACAGTCCAAATGATAGGTATAGGCCACAACCCTGTCTCACTCCCTTCCCAACCAGTGGTTCCCTTTTGTGCTCCATGACTCTTATAACTGCCATTTGGTTCCTGTAGAAATTCTGAATAGCATTTCACTTCCTGTATTTTACCCTTGCTTCTTTCAGAATTTAAAAGAGTGTATTCCAGTCAGCAATGTCAAAAACTTTCTGTAGGTTTACAAATCATATAAGTGTAAGTTTGCCTTTCCTTATGCAGTCTTTTAAGATAAGTCACAGGGTCAGTATTGCCTTGCCTGTCCCTACATTTTTCTGGAAATCAAATTGATTTTCCCCAAGGTAGGCATCTACCAGTTTTCCATTCTTCTGTAAATAATTTTTGTTAGTATTTTGCAACTATGACTTAGTAGCCTGATAGTTTGGTAACATCCACACCTGTCAGCACCTGCTTTATTCGCAATTGGAATTATTACATTCTTCATGAAGTCTGAGGGTATTTCGCCTGTCTCACACATCATGCATGCCAGATGGAATAGTTTTGTTGTGGCTGGGTTTCCCAAAGCTATCAGCGGTTCTGACAGAATGTTGTCTACTCCAGGGGCCTTGTTTCGCCTTAGTTCTTTCAGTGCTCTGTCAGTCTTCCCGCAGTATAATGTCTCCCACCCCATCTTCATCAGCATCCCCTTCCCTTTCTACAATACTGTATTCAAGTTCATTTCCTTTGTAGAACTCATCTATATATTGGCTCCACCTTTCAGCTTTCCTTTCTTTGTTTAGTACTGCTTTTCCTTCTGAGCTCTCGATATTCAGAGAGCTGCTTCTCTTTTTGCCAAAGGTCTCTTTAATTTTCCTGTAGGTGGCATCTATCTTTCCCTCAGTTATGCAGGCTTATAACGGCTTGCATTGTCCTCTAGCCATTCCTGCTTAGTCATTTAGCACTTTCTGTCAATCTCATTCTTTAGACATCTGTATTCCATTGCACCCAGTTCATTTGCTGCATTTTATGTTTTCTCCTTTCATCATTTAAATTCAGTGTCTGCTGTGTTATCCAAGGATCCTAGTAGCCCTTCGTTGTTTGCCTATTTGATCCCCTGCTGCCTTGACTATTTCATCTGTCAAAGCTACCCATTCATTTTCTGCTGTTTCAGTCAAAGGTTGCCTAATTCTCCCTTTGAAACTCTCAGTAATCTTCGGTTCTTTCAACTTATCCAGGTTCCATCTCCATAATTTCCTATCATTTTGTGATTTATTGAGTTTTAATCTACAGTTCATAAAAAATAAATTGTGGTCAGAGCCCACATCTGTCCCTGGAAATGTCTTACAGTATAAATGTGGTTCCAAAATCTCGTGTCTTACCATTATGTTAGGTGACACATTTGAGATGTTGGAAAAGTAAAGCACTATATACAAGAAAGTGTGCAAACTTGTTGCTTATTAGCAGCACATACATGTGGAGGGGAGGATGGACTTCGTGTCTGAAATTTGTCACACAGCACATTAGCTCTCAACATGTCGGTCACTGCAAATGGGGCACATATTGTGCCTCGGGGGTGTGCAGCATTCCTGGAGTGATTTGATAAAAGGCTACTGTAACATGACTCTGTAGGTCAGTCAGATTCTGCGGTTTTTATGGAAATAATGTTGATGTTAGGCCGGAATATTAAAGGCTGTGGGAGGGGTCTACCAAACCCACACTGGCGATAGTTGAATATCTGAATATCTGGTTTAATTGTCCTCACACAATGACATCCAAGTGTGCTGGAGCACCATCCTGTTGATAGACATCGATGTCCAGTATCCCATCTTTCTGTAATTGATAAATGACATACTGGTCAATTATTTCCAGGTGATTGAGAGCACAAACAGTCTCCTCCACAAGAAAGAATGGGCTGATAACACTGCACCGACACCTGAAAACTCCCTGGGTCTCTACAACACTCGAAAATTTTTTAGGCCACATGCCACATTGACTACGTTGTTGCTTTGTAACAACCATTTTCACTTACAAGGTAGCACACTCAGCGTGTGTTGACTGTTGTCACCTCTGTAGGTTGTACAATGTGCTTCTGACATCTGCTGTTTGCACTGTGAACTAGGTGCTGACAGCTTGCCTCACAAAGCATGGTCATTCATTGTTAACTCGCCCCATTTTCATGTACATTGCAGAAAATCGCTTGGAGATTTATTCACTAACTTAATAAATATAATGCAATACTCTTATGACGTCTTAGACGGATCACCCTATACAATCAATCTGAAACTTGCCATTGTCTCCAGGTCTCTTGCACATATACAACCTTCTTAGACGATTCTTAAACCAGATTACAATGAAATGAACACCCTTAGCTGCTTACAGGCATTGACATACGTCAACGGGGACAGATGAAAATGTGTGCCCCGACCGGGACCTGAACCCGGGATCTTCTGCTTACATGGCAGATGCTCTATCCATCTGAGTCACCGAGGACACAGAGGATAGCGCGACTGCAGGGATTTATCTCTGGCACGCCTCCCGCGAAACCCACATTCTCAATGTATTGTCCCGCACTACATTCGTCGGGGCACACATTTTCATCTGTTCCCGTTGATGTATGTCAACGCCTGTAAGCAGCTAACGGTGTTCATTTCATTGTAATTTCATTCTAATGAGCTGCACGGTCACCGATGGTATCTGTTCTTTCGGACATGTCCGAAAGAACTGATACCCTCTTAGTAAATCTTAAAATTTTGCACAGGACATAAAATCACTGCTAACATCTGGTTTATCAGGCACATTTCTTTTTCATACCTTTCCCTGTCCATGTTTTTCTACTATTTTTCCTTCTCTTCCCTTTCCTACTATACCAAATTGCATGTTTGAAGGCACTGTACACTCTCTAAACTAAATGTTTTTATTTTCAGAAGCTACACGAAAAAGCTCTCAGCTCTACAGTCCGAGTCTGACCGACTTGTCCGACGAGCCACTGTCGGCGGCACTGCGATCGCAGGCCCCTCACGGTGTGTGCTTACTCAGGCAAGTGTCGTGGGGATTTGTTAATGTAGAGGCTGACTGTACGCTGTAGGTGTCTGCAGACTTCCATCATTAGAGGAACAGTTCTATGAACAGTACATGCCATTCTCGGGAGTGTGGACCACTTCGTTGGTTACTCGAGTTCCTCATCTGACCCCAGAACTGTCATTTACTGCAGCTAGGCATTTAGCACTAATAAAATGTGAGTTACATAAAATGGAAGTGTCCGACATATCAGCAGCCGTGAAGATATGAAAATTTAAAGGTATCTCCATTTTGAGCAGTACAAACTTTAGAATTATTATTCTAATTTGTTAATCCTGTGGTGTAGTCCACGTACTGTGTGAAAGTGACTTGTCAACATATGATCGAAGAACATTTATTATAAACTTTCCTGGTGATCTCAGTGAACTGCATTTGGTAATATCAAGACCTATGAACTGGTTAAGAGACTTACTCAGTTATAAAACTTTTGTGCCTGTGTTTGTTTATATTATCCATTATATGTATATTTAACCAATTGTATAAGAAATCTTTAAATAAGAATGTAAAATGACTGTGTAAACTTGTGACTAGTAATAATTGAAGGTTATTGGCAACGAAATGTTGTTGTAAGCTTGTAGTGTATCTTACGGAATATGCCCATGACACAGGCAAGTCCTAGGAGCAATACACATTGGGTTCAGAGCTGGCTAGAAATAACTTTTTCAGTTATTTTGAAATTTAACTTAGTCATCTGCCAGAATGCCTATGGTGTTGGGGGCTAGAATAAATCTGCAGTAACTCATTTTCTGTTGTAAAAGGCAAATAAAAGGTGTCTTATACCTAGCGAAGGTTTTACGTTGGTGAATCAACTGTTATTGAGACGACCTTTCCATCAACCTTTTTGCTTAATTATACATGGATCTTCTTAGGGTTTGTTGTACACTTTTCTAAATTTCAAAGAAGTATGGGTTTTCTGGGTAAGGACACCTTACATGTTGTGTAATCTATCCACCATGTGCTATGATCTCCTGCATCTACTATTAGAGTGGATTTACGTCTGCACCTGAGATCCAGCACAGTACGAGGGCAGTTCAATAAGTAATGCAACACATTTTTTTTCTGAAACAGGGGTTGTTTTATTCAGCATTGAAATACACCAGGTTATTCCCCAATCTTTTAGCTACACAACACTATTTTTCAACGTAATCTCCATTCAATGCTACGGCCTTATGCCACCTTGAAATGAGGGCCTGTATGCCTGCACGGTACCATTCCACTGGTCGATGTCAGAGCCAACGTCGTACTGCATCAATAACTTCATCATCTGCATAGTGCCTCCCACGGATTGCGTCCTTCATTGGGCAAAACATATGGAAATCTGACGGTGCAAGATCGGGGCTGTAGGGTGCATGAGGAAGAACAGTCCACTGAAGTTTTGTGAGCTCCTCTCGGGTGCGAAGACTTGTGTGAGGTCTTGCGTTGTCACGAAGAAGGAGAAGTTCGTTCAGATTTTTGTGCCTACGAACACACTGAAGTCGTTTCTTCAATTTCTGAAGAGTAGCACAATACACTTCAGAGTTGACCATTTGACCACGGGGAAGGACATCGAACAGAATAACCTCTTCAGCGTCCCAGAAGACTGTAAGCATGACTTTACCGGCTGAGGGTGTGGCTTTAAACTTTTTCTCGGTAGGGGAGTGGGTGTGGCGCCACTCCATCGATTGCCATTTTGTTTCAGGTTCGAAGTGATGAACCCATGTTTCATCGCCTGTAACAATCTTTGACAAGAAGTTGTCACCCTCAGCCACATGACGAGCAAGCAATTCCTCACAGATGGTTCTCCTTTGCTCTTTATGGTGTTCGGTTAGACAACGAGGGACCCAGCGGGAACAAACCTTTGAATATCCCAACTGGTGAACAATTGTGACAGCACTACCAACAGAGATGTCAAGTTGAGCACTGAGTTGTTCGATGGTGATCCGTCGATCATCTCGAACGAGTGTGTTCGCACGCTCCGCCATTGCAGGAGTCACAGCTGTGCACAGCCGGCCCGCACGCAGGAGATCAGACAGTCTCGCTTGACCTTGCGGCGATGATGACACACGCTTTGCCCAACGACTCACCGTGCTTTTGTCCACTGCCAGATCACCGTAGACATTCTGCAAGCGCCTATGAATATCTGAGATGCCCTGGTTTTCCGCCAAAAGAAACTCGATCACTGCCCGTTGTTTGCAACGCACATCCGTTACAGACGCCATTTTAACAGCTCCGTACAGCGCTGCCACCTGTTGGAAGTCAATGAAACTGTACGAGACGAAGCGGGAATGTTTGAAAATATTCCACAAGAAATGTCCGGTTTTTTCAACCAAAATTGGCCGAGAAAAAAAATGTGTTGCATTACTTATTGAACTGCCCTCGTAGTTAATCCATCATAGGGGAGTGGAGGGGGCAGGGGTGGTCATCGTGCACCCTCTTTGGTCACACTCTGGTGGTGCTCAGACCATCTGTACCAAAGGAGGACAAATATTTATCAAGTGCATACAGTAATTGTATACAGTGTCTTATAAATAATTTTTCATCAAGGTTACATACATTATGCAAGTACCATGTAAATAAACAAAGAATGTCTTTCAATAGTCATATTTAACTGTGCATTTCACAGTTGCAGTAATTAATCAAATCACAAAAGACTCCATTTTTGGTATAACTCCTGATGTAACTAATCTAGTACTTTTATCTTCCAAAGTAAACACCTGGCACACTTGGAACAAGCCTAGTGTTTTGTCTACTATACAGATATCTACTATACAGATATTCTAAAATGTGTAGTCCTCATTTTCAGGCTTGGTCCATTCAAAAAGTATCTGACTTTTAGCTACAAAATCAATCTTTATTCAGATACAATAGTTTCAGCTTCAAAGCAGTGCCCATCAGCTTCTACACACCTCTCCCAACACTGCTGCCACTGCTGGAAGCATCACCAGAAAGCCTCTTTCGGTAGGGCGTTCAACTGCTCCGTCGAATTCTGCACGTTGTCTTCCCTGTTCTGAAATCTGATCCCTTTCAGAGCCTTTTCCTGTGTACGGAAAAGCCAGAAGTCACTCAGTGCTAGGTCAGGGGAACAGGAAGCTGACAAACCACAGTCTTTTTTTGTTTTCCAAAAAAAACTCCGAATTAATGGAGAATGATGAGAGGACGCATATTGTCACGGTGAAGGGTGCCCACTGCCTGTGAGTCCAGCTGTTTGTGTCTCACCGATTCACGCAGGTAACCTTTCGGTCGTACTCCTCGTTGACATTAGGACCTTCTGGGGCGTACTCGTGACAGACTGCACCATTGGAGTCACGAAAGATGGTCAGCATGACTTACACATTGATGCGGACCTGCCTCACTCTTTTGGGTCTCAGGGATGACAGATACTTCCATTGCAATGAGAGGAACTTTGTTTCTCCGTTGTACATGTAAACTCAGGACTCATCACCAGTGATTACTGCGTTACAAAAGTTCGGATTACTACGGACAGTATCCAGCAAGTCCTGTCTGATCTCCAAATGAAGTTGCTTATGCTCAGTTGTTAGAAACTTTGGCATAAATTCTCCTGAGATGGCATGAATGGGTTCAACACTAATTTTAACCTTGTGTGCAAGTTCTCTGCTCATGTTTAATCTACCCTGCATCACCAGTGTCCTTACGTTATCAGCTCTCTGGATGGTGAAGACCTACCTGAATGTGCTTCACTCTTCACTGATGCATGGCCATCTTTGAAGTGGTCGTGCCACTCCTTTATATATGTGGTACCCGTCACTTCGTCCCCAAACACTTCTCAAATCTTGTCGATTCTATCGACCTGAGAATTGCCTAGCTTAAAACAAATTTGATGTTGTCCCACTTTTTCTGTCATTTTGTCCTCACGACCAAATCCGATAACTATCTCTTATAAGTGTTCACCTGGCAACAACTAGGCAGTGACTGGTTGTTTCTGCTATTGTGAAAAAAAATCACACGTTTGCACTATGTACGCTTACCAACATAGAGGGGATGTGTGTCCCAAAGCCACTATTGGTGTCGACATAAAAAATAAGATTGGATACATTTTGAATAGTCCTCGTATAATGCTAAAGCACGTGCTCAGAAACTGAGAGCTCTCGGTATCAAATCCTGGTTGAAACACAGAGGTATTTCAGTCTGCCTTTACCCCAGCCCTAACCTCACCCTGACGGGAAGGCGTGAGACACGGTTCAGATTCCACGTTAAATTGTAGGTTCCCTTTCCCCGATTGGACAACTGGAGTAGATTAGGGACTCGCATGCCGCTAAAGTGGTATCCAATTGAAAGAGTTGCACCAAACTGTTGAGCCATGTAAAATTATTATATTAGCCACTGTTGTCCTGCAGTACCTAGTTGACACCCACGTGGTGACCCTTTTGTAATGCTATGTCAGGGCACACGAAGGTGAAATGTTACTGAAGCTCACTGTGAGCTTGTTGGTTAGTTATTATTCCTGTCTCCTCCCACCCTCCCCCACCCACCCCACTCTCTCTCTCTCTCTCTCTCTCTCTCTCTCTCTCTCTCTCTCTCTCTCCCACCAACCCCCCTCTCTCTCTCCCTCCCTCCCTCTTTCCCCCAGTCCCTCCCTCCCTCTCTGTCTCTCAAACTATTTGAAAGTTCATTCTGTGTTTGCACACGGATCAATCAGAAGCAGTGTGTGTGCTAGTTTGAAAGTTTCTGGCAGACTAAAACTCTGTGTGCCTGACCAGCACATACACCTTGCCATTCACAGCAGTGCTCTGCTAACTGAGTTGTCTGAACACAACTCGTGACCTTCCCTTGTAGCTTTACTTCTGCCACTACCTCCCGAACTTCACAATAGTTGTTCTGCATATCTTGTCATTCTATTGCTCAGTCAGTAGAGAACTTGCCAGTGAAAGGCACTCGCTCCAGGTTTGAGTCCCAGTCTAGCACACAAAGCCAGGAAGATTCGTAATTGAAGTCAGGCATTTATGTTTTTGAAGCACTAGGCACAATCTTTCACAGCAGTTGTGATTAAACAAATACAGTTCGTACTCTTCATCCTGGCACATCCCTTTCTGTGTAATAACTGACAGTCGGGTTAGCCCGCATCCCATTCACACGACACCGACATTTCGGTCTCGCTGCACTCGGCCTATCTTCTGTGGGTGCTCTGACCTGCAGGTCCTGCATATTGCTCCCATTGCTGATCTGTGTCCTTGCCTTTTGTGGAGCAGGCCTATGGTATTTCATTTCATAAACTTGTGATTAATTTTTATAGCATTCGATTAGGACACAGCTCTCAAAACTGTAGGATACGAAGGGCAGAAGGAAAGTCGTGAACACAGTAGGTTTAGATCTTAGAGGAAGTAAGTCTTTTTACATTACTGAAGGATTGGAGTCCTTGCGTAGCCTGTTCAGAACATGGAAATGGCACTCTTGTCACGGCAGGCTACTGAATTGCCACTGTCTCGTTTCTGTTTCCATTTACCAGTTAGCCCAACTTCTCGAATTTAGTATTTGACACATTCAGTTTCCTTGTACCTCTGTGTTGGCTTAACCCCAAATGGCGACACACCTGCAAATATGAAAGCATTTAGATTTCTTCCTTCAGTACAGAACCTGACTGTGGTGAAGAGTAAGTGGGAAAGGGAACTTGCCTGTTGTGCACCTTTCTTTATTCTAAACGACTTTAATTTCCATTTTTCTTTTGTAATCTCAACACACAAGTATCATAGAGCATCTAAATTTTTGTAGTTAAAGAGTTGAGGACATTGTGTTTGTCCAGGCAATCATATATTTTGTACTTCAGCATTTTATCGTCTGTCTAACTATCCAAAACAATGAGCCTACACTTACATCCTTACTCCACAAACCACAATGAACTGCATGACACAGGGTACTTACCACAGACCCACTGTACCACTTTTCCTATTCCATTCAAATGTGGAGTGCAGAAAGTACGGTTCCTGTACACAGTTTAATAAGTTTAATCTTGTGCAAATTCCTATAAGAATGATGTATAGGAGGTTTGTAGTATATTTCTACTCCCCTCACTTAATGCTAGTAGGCTCTCTTGGGATAGCTTCCGTTATCTACAGGTGTCTGCCACTTCTGTCTTTTTAGTATTTCTGTGATGCTATCCTGTGGGTCAAACAAACTTGTGACTTTTTATTGTACTCTTTTTTTTTTTTCTTTGCATACATTCAGTATCCCCTGTTAGTCCTATTTGGTATGAGATTACATTTCCATACCATTCTTCCGACGAACCAAAGCCTGCCAGCCACTTTAGATGACCGAGCCTTTGTGATCATTCTATTTTATGACCCTGCATATTGTTACACCCAGGTATCTGTGCGAAGTGATTTGATTCTAATTGTGAGTTATTGGTATTGTGGTCATAGGACTAGTACTTTATTTTGTTTTGTGAAGTGCAGTATTTCACATATCTGTACATTTAAAGCAAGTTGCCAGACTCTGTGCCACTTAGAAATCAAAATTGTACAAATATGTGACTCTGTGCAGCTTTCTTGAGGCAGTGCTTCATAATAGATAAATGCGTCATCTGCAAAAGGTCTGAGGTTACTATGAATGCTGTCGGCCAAACCATTGAATATTCAACATGAATATCACCCTTCCCTGAGACACACCTGAAGTTAGATGACAGTGCCTTCAGCTTTCCAGCTTTCCCTTTCATCTCTGAAAGGGATTGATTTCTAGCACTGAGATCTTTGTAATTAAACCGTAATTTGTTTTGACATTAGCACGCATGACCTCTTCAGTGTAATTCTCTCTGCTTCAGTGGCAGCAGACACACCACTTCTCCCTCTCCTGTACACTGTTGCATCATTTACTGAGATACGTCACAGTCTAGTTGCCATGGTGATCTGGCTGGCAGAGCACATGGCTCCACCCCTGAAAGTCCTGGGTTCAGTCCCAGATGGGGGAAGGGATATTTCTCATCCCAGTTGGAACTTAGTCAGGGGGGAATGAATAATATATTTTATAATCCTCCATTGTGCCTCCTATCTCGGTAACTGGTAGAACATAAACATATCGGTTGGATGTCAGTCAAAACTTAGTCGAGTGCACACATGTCATCCACTTCATTTACCATGGTGGGCAGCATGACGAGAGCCATCTCACTTTTTCTGAAATGGTGCGAGCGCCACGAACCCCGATATTTCACCGTCTCGCCAGTAAGAGATCCGTGCTAATCCGACTCTCGTAGATACGCACTGTCATTACCCAAATTGTACTTATGTGAGGTAGCCTGGGAAGTAAGGTTGGTTAGCCACAAATAAAAGTAACAGAACTGCAATAACATTCAAATGTAATTGAGAAGCACTTTGTCCTCTAGTAAACGACAGTCGCCAAACTCGACTGTAATTATCGATCCCTCGCTATTGTAACTGTCGTTCAAGACGAGAGCACACGAGAGACAGCAGTATCGGGCAAACGTCTTCCTTTACGTGCCTTATACAATACTTCCATCAGTAGTGTTGAACACGGTACTTCTTGCTAATCGAGAACTCGCTACAAAATGGGCTGGCCGCGGTGGCCGTGCGGTTCTGGTGCTGCAGTCCGGAACCGCGGGACTGCTACAGTTGCAGGTTCGAATCCTGCCTCGGGCATGGGTGTGTGTGATGTCCTTAGGTTAGTTAGGTTTAAGTAGTTCTAAGTTCTAGGGGACTTATGATCTAAGATGTTGTGTCCCATAGTGCTCAGAGCCATTTTTGAGCTACAAAATGGTTCAAATGGCTCTAAGCACTATGGGACTTAACATCTGAGGTCATCAGTCCCCTAGACTTAGAACTACATAACTACGTAAACCTAACTAACCTAAGGACATCACACACATCCGTGCCCGAGGCAGGATTCGAACCTGCAACCGTAGCAGCATCGCAGTTCTGGACTGATGCGCCCAGAACCGCTCAGCCACAGTGGTCGGCGAGAACTCGCTACAGAGAGAATTTATCTCACATTAGTCATTTCTAGGACCTCATAAATTTATGTCACACTCTCTGTACTTACACAGTTACAACATGGAAAAATAATATGTAAAGGAACTTTCATTTGCATTAATCAGCTTTACACGGTCATGCAGACCTTTCAATAATGATTCTAAACTATATTCTTGCACATTTGCACATAATAAAGAGAATAAAAGAGTGATTGTTTAATACTTCCATTACACAACCAACTGGCCATACGTGTGGTTAAATTCACGACCATCAGAAATCTCGCAAACACAGAACCGTGCGCTAAAATCTTTTACTGGTAATGTTGAAACAGGACAATGACTTGAGAATGTGATCCTACCATTGTTGTAATAATCATCATAGTTGGAAATGATACTTGTAGACACATTCAAAGCTACTTCCTTCTCCTGCATATTACTGCATATACTTTTTGCAGAATAATCTGTTACTATTCAGATGCCGTTTCAGACACTCGGAGCAGTCTCCAAAAAGCAATAGTACCAAAAAGTAACATATTACATCATAAAATGAAAATTTTTCCCGACCATTCATCTGTGTGACATGCCTCTCTGGCAGCCCACTAGTGACTTCATCTCCTGATTGTGCCAGTGGATTAGCTGGTGCCCTGCTCCACTGAACGCACTCGTCAATCACAGTTTTCTATCCTGCCTGGAAGACGGCGCATGGGTCTGCTCCTGGAAACTGAAAGGTTGGCCAAATGTAGGAAGTGAGTAGGAGCAGGAAAAGGTAAACACGTCGGTACTGCAAATACAGTTAAAGCACCTTTACTCTAGCAAGAAGAATACATAACTTTGCAATGAAGTGCGAAGTGTCCCAGCCGTCTGCTCCTGATCAAATGGGGAGAATCTGGAGCGGAACTCGTAGATCTGCACAGCACCTGCTAGAGGGCGCTGTCGTCTGTGTTGGTGTCGTAGTGCCAACCTACACCACGGCATCGTAGCTATCGATACCACACACAGTAGATGTATTCACTTTTAAAAACGAGTGAAAACATTTGAACTGAAAGAGAGGATTGTCATCCATTACGTATCTCCCAAATTACCTTCTTCTGATAACAGTTAAAATAAATAGTTCTTAACCTCGAGGGTTAATAGCTCCTGGGACTATTTTATGTCTTTGTGTGATATCTCGATCTGTCGCATAGCAGAGTAGTACAGGGATTCCCCTCTGGCAGAGCTGTTCTGTGCATTTTTAAGCTGGCAGAAATGTCTACCTACTTGAATGTCCTTCTAGAATAATCGAGAAAGTTTCTGTTTTCCTGCTCTATGCAACTCGCTACCTTCTGTACATAATGTTCAGTCGTCCACCTGCCTAATGTTCTTTCAAGTGCTCCCTCTTACTTTAATTGGAGTACAAGGTAAATAGTTTATTTCACATCACCTTACGAGTGGCGTAAAATTCTTTTCTTTAAATTTAGGTGAAGTCTTTAGTTATTACTATTATCAAATGTAAGTAAGAAGAAAAACAGAGGAGGATACATGTATACATTAATACACTGGTATCCAAAATTAAAGCAACAAGATTTTATTTCCCTGTCCTCATTCGTGATAGACTCATACAAACTGTCAAAGACATCTGTACAATCATGTTCTGCATGGAACATGGCATTATGGGGGAATGGACAACCATTCCAGTGATGACATTAGAGGACCTATCAAATGGAGTAGCATTCACCGGGTAGTCCCAAATCCACAGTCGCTGTATACACAGCCACAGATGGTGCAGCGTGGCACGGAGAAGACACCCACACGACTCTCTGCATTCGACGAGGACCTAGGAAGAATGAAAGCGGGACATTCACAAACTAATGTGGCTTGCTGGCTTATGTGAATCATTCTGTTGTTTCTCAGGTGTGGCAACAGTTCAGAGAGACCAAAACTGTATCCCAAAGAGCAGTGCAGGGCCAACCACATGTGACGTCAGAAAGACGGTTCCGTTATTTGGCTGTAAGGACACGACAGTACCCCCTTAGTACTGCACGACTACTGGCATCTGACCTCGTAACATTCACTGGACGTGTGGTATTGTGGCAAACGGTGTACAGAAGGCTTCGGCAGAAGGGCCTTTATTGTCAAAGACCTACTGTATGTGTAACTCTAAATGTCTCCTTCCGTGAAGACGCGTTAGAGTGGAGTCCTTAATGTGCCACTCGGATGGTGGAACAGTGGTCCAATGTTATTTTCGCAGACAAGACCCGATTTCGTCTGGAGAGTTACTTTCGACAGATTATCATCTGGAGGGAACGTGGAACACGATATCGGGATCCAAACATTGTGGAAAGAAATCAGTGTTGAAGAGGATTCCTAATTGTTTTGGCAGGCATTATGTTGACCACTCAAACATTTCTTCTCGAAATTGTACTGGTGAATTGGCAAGGTTTAACAGCTGTCAGTTATTGTGACAAGATCTCGGGACTTCACGTGCAGTTGCTGCTAGGTATTGCGGGGCAAGACTTTGTGCTGACGGATGATAATGCTCAATCTCATAGAGTACAGGTGCTTGAAGTTTTCTTGGGACAGAAGATACTGCACAGATGGTGTGGCCTGCACACTCTTCTAATTTGAATCCCATAGAGCATGTCTGGGCTGCACTAGAAAGGCGATTCGCATCGAGTCAGCATCCACCAACCACTCTCGAAGACATGCTAGCAGCTCTGCAGGAAGCATGGGAAAAATGGCAGTTATTCCCTCAGCAAGAGATTCGTGACATCATTCACAACGTGCCCCGCCATTGTCAGACCTGTACTGCTGCTGTATGTGGTAACACAACACCCTGAGTAACTGCATTGTTTCTTTTGAGAGGATATTGTCCTCGTGTAAACCGTGTTTATATAGGGTGTCCCAAAAGTAGTGCACTCTTTTTAATGACAGAAATTGTAACTCCATTATCAAACAAATTACCTAACTACACTCCTGGAAATGGAAAAAAGAACACATTGACACCGGTGTGTCAGACCCACATACTTGCTCCGGACACTGCGAGAGGGCTGTACAAGCAATGATCACACGCACGGCACAGCGGACACACGAGGAACCGCGGTGTTGGCCGTCGAATGGCGCTAGCTGCGCAGCATTTGTGCACCGCCGCCGTCAGTGTCAGCCAGTTTGCCGTGGCATACGGAGCTCCATCGCAGTCTTTAACACTGGTAGCATGCCGCGACAGCGTGGACGTGAACCGTATGTGCAGTTGACGGACTTTGAGCGAGGGCGTATAGTGGGCATGCGGGAGGCCGGGTGGACGTACCGCCGAATTGCTCAACACGTGGGGCGTGAGGTCTCCACAGTACATCGATGTTGTCGCCAGTGGCCGGCGGAAGGTGCACGTGCCCGTCGACCTGGGACCGGACCGCAGCGACGCACGGATGCACGCCAAGACCGTAGGATCCTACGCAGTGCCGTAGGGGACCGCACCGCCACTTCCCAGCAAATTAGGGACACTGTTGCTCCTGGGGTATCGGCGAGGACCATTCGCAACCGTCTCCATGAAGCTGGGCTACGGTCCCGCACACCGTTAGGCCGTCTTCCGCTCACGCCCCAACATCGTGCAGCCCGCCTCCAGTGGTGTCGCGACAGGCGTGAATGGAGGGACGAATGGAGACGTGTCGTCTTCAGCGATAGAGTCGTTTCTGCCTTGGTGCCAATGATGGTCGTATGCGTGTTTGGCGCCGTGCAGGTGAGCGCCACAATCAGGACTGCATACGACCGAGGCACACAGGGCCAACACCCGGCATCATGGTGTGGGGAGCGATCTCCTACACTGGCCGTACACCACTGGTGATCGTCGAGGGGACACTGAATAGTGCACGGTACATCCAAACCGTCATCGAACCCATCGTTCTACCATTCCTAGGCCCGCAAGGGAACTTGCTGTTCCAACAGGACAATGCACGTCCGCATGTATCCCGTGCCACCCAACGTGCTCTAGAAGGTGTAAGTCAACTACCCTGGCCAGCAAGATCTCCGGGTCTGTCCCCCATTGAGCGTGTTTGGGACTGGATGAAGCGTCGTCTCACGCGGTCTGCACGTCCAGCACGAACGCTGGTCCAACTGAGGCGCCAGGTGGAAATGGCATGGCAAGCCGTTCCACAGGACTACATCCAGCATCTCTACGATCGTCTCCATGGGAGAATAGCAGCCTGCATTGCTGCGAAAGGTGGATATACACTGTACTAGTGCCGACATTGTGCATGCTCTGTTGCCTGTGTCTATGTGCCTGTGGTTCTGTCAGTGTGATCATGTGATGTATCTGACCCCAGGAATGTGTCAATAAAGTTTCCCCTTCCTGGGACAATGAATTCACGGTGTTCTTATTTCAATTTCCAGGAGTGTATTTACAACTTGTAGTCACAAGTTTATTTGTGACAAACAACATTAGGCGTACGTCGACCATTTGCATATTGACAGTAATGAGTCCGTAATGTGACACTTGGAAAAAGTACACGTATGACGTCAGTGGCTATCGTGTTACATGTCGATATCAGTAACAACTCACACGTTGAACGATGGGAAATGAATACGACAAATCGTGAGTTGGCTGTCATTGGCAAACCACAATGCTCATAGATAATTTCCTGTGGTTTGTAAAAAAGGTTTTGTTATAGAAGCAGAACCGCCGACTACTACAGATTGTCCATAATTGTAGTGGATTTGTTATCTTAATTCTACATCTACACGTGTACTCGGCAAACCACCGTCAGGTGCGTGACAGAGGGTATGTCCCACTGCACCAGTTACTGTGGTTTCTTCCCATTCTGTTCACGTCTGGAGCACAGGAAGAATGACTGCTTGAATGCCTCTGTGTGTGCAGTAACTATTCTATCTTAGACTCCTGATCTCCATGTGAATGATACGTAGGGTGTCTCATTATGTTCCTAGAATCACCATCTGAATCTGGTTCTTGAAACTGTGTCAGCAGACTTCCTCAGGATTGTTTACTACTGTCTTCAAGAGCCAGTTCAGTTTCTTCAGTATCTCTGTGACACTCTCCCATCGACCAAACAAAGCTCTAACCATTTGTGCTGCCCTTCTCTGTATACATTCACATACCCTATTAGTCCTATTTGGTTCAGTTCCCACACACTTGTGAAATATTCTAGAACCAGTCACACGAGTGATTTGTAAGCGATCCCCTTTGTAGATAGATTGCATTTCTCCAGTGTTCTACCAATAAACCAAAAGCTACCACCTGCTTTACCCAAGACTGAACCCGTATGATCATTCCATTTCATATCCCTAAAAAGCGTTACACCCAGGTATTTGTAAGAGTTGGCGGATTCCAACAATGACTCATTGATATTATAGTCATAGGATACATGTTTTTGTTTTTTGAATGTACAGTTTTACATTTCTGAACATTTAAAGCAAGTTACCAATATTTACACCACTTTAAAATCTTTTCAAGATGTGACTGAATATTTATGCAGCTTCTCTCAGATGGTATAGACAACTGCATCATATACAAGAAGCCTGATTTCACTATTAATATTATCTGCAAGGCCATTAATATACAACACAAACAGCACAGGTCCCAACATACGTCCCTGCGGTACACTGGAAGTTACTTCTACATCAGTCGACGGTTCTCCACCACGATAAGATGCTGTGTCTTCCCTACCAAAATGACTTCAATCCAGTCAAAAATTTCACTTGATACACCATATGATCATACATTTATGAATAAGTGCAAGATTGGTAGTGAGTTAAATGTTTTTTCAGAAATCAAGACATACTACATCTAGCTGCTTGCCTTGATCCAAAGCTTTCAGTATGTCACAAGAGAAAAGTACGAGTTGGGTTTCACGTGATCAATGTTTCTGGAATTGTGCCTGTTGGTATTGTGGTGGTCATTCTATTCGAGATACCTCATTATGTTCGAGATCAGAATATGTTCTACAATTCTACAACAAACCATTTTCGAGGCTATTGGATTACCCTTTTGGTACACGGGTGTAACCTGTGCTTTTTCCCAAGAACTGCACACAGTTTTGTGTTTGAGGGATCTACGATAGATTATAGTTAGAAGAGGGACTGACTTAGCCTCAAATTCAATATAGAATCTGACGGAGACACTATTGGGCCCCGCAGCTTTGTTCAGTTTTAATGACTTCAGCTGTTGGTCAACCCTACTGACACTAATGCTGAATTTCCAGTGGTACAAGGATTATACTGGGGCAATGCTCTCAAGTTTTCCTTTGTAAAGGAACATTTGAAAATGGAGCTAAGCTTTTCAACTTTTGCATTGCTACCCTCGATTTCAGGTCCTGTCTCCTTCGCTAGTGACTGTTAGTGGCACCAAAGTTAGTGTCCAGTCTTTACATATGACCAGAATTTCTTTGGATTCTGTGAAAGATCGCTTGACTATATTCTGCTGCGGTAGTCATTGCTCTCTCGGCAGCCAAATGCTTTTCATTCAGAATCTCTTTATCTGTAGCCCTATAATTTGTTTTACACCTGTAGTGCAGTGATCTCCATTTCCTTCACAATGACTGTATACCATTGAAGTTTCCTCCCATTATGAACTGTTCTACTGGGAACATATCTATCCAGTGCATGGTCAATTATTCTTTTAAATTGAGCCATAGTTCCTCTACACGCTCGTGACCTGTGCTGAAAGTTTCAAGTTCCTCACTGAGGCTGTAGTTGTAGTTGTACTTTGGTAATCATTGTTGCCACAGGCATGTCATAGTCACTGGTTACCAGTTTCAATGTGGACATCCTCAAAGAGGTCAGGTCTATTTGTTGCCATTAGATCAAATATATTTCCATAATCAATGGCGTTCCTAAATATCTGTTCTAGGCCATATTCAGAGAAAGCATGTAGTAATGTTTCAGAGGATGTGTTATCATGCCCACCACTAAGAAAACTGTAATTTTTCCAATTATCTGTCAGACAATTAAAGTCTCCGCTAACGATTTTAGTAAGATTTGGGAGCTTACATACAAGTGAACTGAGGTTTTCTCTAAAATTTTTGGTTACGTCAAGAGATGAGTGTGGTGGCCGACAGAAGGATACAGTTATCTTTTTACGCCCACCCCTGATACCGAGTCTCGCCAGAATAGTCTCACATGCAGCTTCGACTTCTGTCTTGGTGGATTTGAGTTTCTTGTCTACTGCAACAAATACACCACCTCCATTTGCTATTTGCCTATCCTTTCGATATTCTGGCTGATGAAAAACTCGGTATACATTATTCCGTGATTTATTCAATTTCAAATTTAGATAGAGAGGTACAAATTGACACACATGCTTGGAATGACATGAGGTTTTATTAGAACCAAAAAAATACAAAAGTTCGAAAAATGCCCGACATATGGCGCTTCATCTGATCAGAATAGCAATAATTAGCATAACACAGTAAGACAAAGCAAAGATGATCTTTACAGGAAATGCTCAATATGTCCACCATTATTCCTCGACTACAGTTATTGTTGAGGAATGATGTTGTGAACAGCACTGTAAAGCATGTCCGGAGTTATGGTGAGGCTTTGGCATTGGATGTTGTCTTTCAGCATCCCTAGAGATGTCGGTCGATCACGATACACTTGCGACTTCAGGTAGCCCCAAAGCAAATAATCGCACGGACTGAGGTTTGGGGACCTGGGAGGCCAAGTATGACGAAAGTGGCGGCTGAGCACACCATCACCACAAAACGACGCGCGCAAGAGATCTTTCATGCGTCTAGCAATATGGGGTTGAGCGTCATCCTGCATAAACATCGTACGTTCCAGCAGGTGTTTATCAGCCGGGCTGGGGATGATGCGATTCTGTAACATATAGGCGTACCTCCCACCCGTCACGGTAGCAGTTACAAAACCAGAGTCACGCATTTCCTCGAAGAAAAACGGCCCGATAACGGAAGATGTGGTAAATCCAACCCATACCGTGACTTTCTCGTCGTGCAATGGCGTTTCCATGACAGTTCTAGAATTTTCGGTAGCCCAAATTCTGCAGTGTGGCGTTGACAGACCCTCGGAGCGTGCAATGAGCTTCGTCGGTCCACAACACGTTACTCAACCAATCGTCATCTTCCGCCATCTTTTGAAACGCCCACACTGCAAATGCCCTCCGTTTCACTAAATCGCCAGGTAACAGTTCATAATGCCGATGGATTTTGTACGGATAGCATCGGAGGGTACGCCTAAGTGCCAACCAAACAGTAATGTATGGAATGCCGGTGCGACGTGCGACTGCACGAGCGCTGACTTCCCCGTGCATAGACTGAACTGTCTCAGCAGCATTACGCCTTGTGCTCGGTCGGCCAATACGGGGTCTATCGTCTAAACAATCCGTGGCTTCGAACTTCGAAATCATTCTCGCCACAGCTGCATTTGTCAACGGACCTTTAGCCGTTCGAATCCCCTTCCTATGGCGATAAGATCGTAACGCTGAACTAGCACATTCCCCATTCTGATAATACAGCTTCACTAAAAGCGCCTTTTCAGGTAACGTCAACATGCTGCGACTGCTGGCGCATCTGATTCTCTCTCTCATTACAGCTCCTTTTATGCACGATTGTCATGCGGAGTCACTGACGTTTTGCTATCCAGCGCCATCTGTCGGACATTTTTTGAACTTTTGTATTTTTTTGGTTCTAATAAAACCCCATGTCATTGCAAGCATGTGTGTCAATTTTTAACTCTCTATCTACATTATTCCGTGGTTTATTAAGTTTTCAAATTTATATTGACTTTTTGATCACCCGGTACACTAAATTTTCCTCAAAAATCTCACTGCTATAGATTTCAGGTTTCAACCAGATTTATGTACCTAATATTGTGTGAGCTTCGCTGCTTTTCACGAGCACTTCCAGTTGGGAAACTGGGAATCGGCTGCGAATGCTATGAAATTTTACCATTAGGATTTTAATACCCTTGCGTGTGGGAGGAATTTGTTTCGATCTTGCACTGATACTTCTGGGTTTCCTACACACAGTCAGCTACCTGAGTAGCAGTCTCTGTTGTGTAGTGCACACATGACCAATTTAGTGGAATCCTACAGTTCTCATTCCTATTACACAAGTCCAGGAAGTTACAACCTAGCTTATCACAGAACTTTCACAAGTCTCTGTCCCCAGAATTCAAGTGGAAGGACTGAACCAATGCTGCTAATTCTGGGTTTCACTGAAACTCCATGCGCAAGGCTAGTCTTCTCAACCTGCTCTGCCAGTTGCTGGAGTGACACAAGTATGGCCTCGGAGCTGAGACATCTGGCGTCATTTGTTTCAATGTGTGCCACACCCCTCTGCAGTTGATTGCACCGTGTTCCCTCAGTGGCTGCCCTGCCAGAACAGCCTCTTCGATGTGCCGAATGAGGTCCCCAGTCATTCACACTGAGAGCACCTGGTGTCCCGTCCTGTCCCTTGCTGCCATTTCCGTAAGGGGTACCACCACCCGCCGTACATTAAACTCCTGACACTGGACAAATGATGTTTCCCCACGACAAATCTAGTGACTCCCACTGGCTCAGTTTCAGTGAAAGGCAACACCTCGAACTCGTCGGTCAGGGGGCTCTGTACGACGCCTCGAGTCCACTCCGTGCGTGGCACCGAGATCTACCACTGACACACCACTCACAAGTGGACGAGTAGTGGCAGATCCTGTACTTTGTGCAGGAGAGACAGGATGGTACTAGATGTACCTCTGGTACCGGTGTCACAGGTACACGACTCTCGGGAGGTCTCCCGGCACACCAACTTGCTGCAGCTGCCAATCATTTGACAGTAGTGAGTGGTATTTCCAACTCCTTACTAATGCCAACTGACTTGTCGCATGTCCAAGAATAGCATTCACAGTGGGGTTGCATTTTGGCTGGGGTAACGTATTACCCTACATCCTTGAGATGTGACACTTGGCAGCTAAATTCTTCCACATAAATTATAAAAATTCTGGTCTTACTGTACAGGCAGTATATGTAAACATATTTGACCCAAGGACAGTATTCTCTTAAAAGGAGCAATGCTATCAAGCGTTTTATAGTGAGCTGTCCATTTGAGGTGGTACAGTAAGATGAAATTGTGATTGTGGTGAATAAAATTTAAGAACATCTTAGCAGAAATTGTGGTCCTTCATAAAATATTGCAAGACTGTGGACACGAGCAAGCAGAAAATAGCAGACACACCATTGCTGGGCAGTGCTTAACTTCAGGAGGCCGAATGTGTGGTTGTGCCAATAGACAGTTATCGAACTAAGTGGGACACACGGCAGCAGCTAGCTTTCAGGTCCTTCGTCTGGGAGGGAAGAGGAATAGTTAGGGGGTAGGTCCAAAGGGAAGGGTAGGTTACTCCGACCCCCGAGGCGAGAGAGACCTATCCGTAGTGACTGTGAGGGGAGACAGAGGTGAAGGAGGAAAGGATCAGAACCATTAGCGGTGGAACATTAATAAGCGCTCTGCCAAATAAAAACTTTGTTGAAAAAAGAGAGGGGAAGATACGTTGGAGATGTGTTACTGGAGACACATCCCAGAGCGGATCAGGCTGTGAGGAAGTGTAGGACAAGTTCTCATCTCTGGAGGGCGCAGAAATCGGTATTGGGTGGGAGAACTGAAGCAGCCTGTAGGTGTAAAGGTAGCAGGCACTCGTGTCCCTCGTGCCATGCTGCAGAATTTAGAGCATGCTCGGAAACTTTCCATTTATTATTACCAATTCATTTATTACCAGTTTTATGTCATTCCCTAGCCAGACGCAGTCGGTGTCAAGATTATAATAATATTGCCACAATAAAATGAATACACTATTAATATTTAACTATGATACTAAAACAGATACTATGAAACGTAATTACAAACTAGATTACAGTATTCTTTGTGACCATAACACAACTGTAGAATCAGTGTGTAATTAAGTATCAGAGTTGCTGTTGTGTGTGCTTGGTGAAAATGCACGTGCAACGGTCGGTTCTGTGGTTTTCTCCGGAAGGATATCGAGTGACGCTATAACACGTAAAACATTAGTTCACTGTATTACAATACGGATATGAAGATTTACTTAGCTGTGTACAGTCCATTTGGGGAGGAATGTTGTGAGTATTTACAACTGCCTCTGCCTGTATCGAGTGATACTTAAATATTCAATGTAACGAGACTTGACTCGAACTAACAAGGGGAGGCCGCGACCTTTGGAACGTGGATCTACTGTAGACTTCGTACACTCGTAGTACTCCACGAGGACAACAACATGTGTAAGCAGTAGCGCGTACTTCTCAAGCGTTACTCAGAAAATCGCAACATAATTTCGGTCGTCGAATATATATATCTGTGCGTGGCCATTTTAACCATGAAGCGGCTGCAGCCGAGTGGTGACGGCACGGTAGCTCAGCGTGTTCGGTCAGAGCCTGAGCTTCCCTTTATATATATATATAAAAAAAAAAAAAAAAAAAAAAAAACCAGAGCGAACGGGCGAATTAACAAACTGAACGGGTATCATCGGACGTCCACCCTCAACTAATTCAGCGAACAATATAGAACAAACAAAAAAAAAAAAGAGTGGTTGGCGTTCAAGCCGCTGGATCGAGTTCCGTTCATCGGAAAAATACGTGTAATCGGATGAACTTTTATTAAATTTACAATGTTATTTGGCAGTCTACTAATTTTTATTGTCACAAATAATATAATATTCATAGCTATCGACTAGTAAACGACCAAACGCATAAAGTGATACTGAAAATGTATGCTTGTCCGTGTCTTCAAAACTGTTCGTATTTAATCGAAAGAGAGCGAGAAATTGCTTCTCGGAAGACGCTATTAAAATACACTCGATACTGCATAACCGATTATCAGCGCCGATTTTTAAGGAAATACTGCGTTATGCGTGGTTTACTTCCAAACTATCGTCTGAAAGAGAGGTTTTTGAAAATGCTGACGAGGTTTGTTTTTCCACGGAAAACGTTAAAAGACCTTGCGTATGCGGAAACACAGCATTTATTCAATGGAGCTGGTGCAGTTTAACTTTATGTTTTCCATGTTTTTACGAAAAATACCATCCTGCAACTTGTGCTCGTAATGTCGAAAGCGACGATTAGCTGTACATCTTTCGAAAGCCGTCTGTGCCGGTCAAAACTCAGAGGTAACAAAGTCGTTTCCGGCTCCTTCTAGGTATAAGGGATTTCTCAAATCACGGACAACCGTACATTGTTAGTATCACTTTATGCGTTTGGTCGTCTACTAGTCGATAGTCATGAATATTACATTATTTGTGATAATAAAAATTAGTAGACTGCCAAATAACATTGTAAATTTAATATAAGTTCATCCGATTACACGTATTTTCCCCATTATATCAATTGTAATATAAATAACAAAGAAAATGACTGTGTTAAAAATAAAAAAAACTGACGAACGGAACTCGATCCAGAGGCTTGAAAGCCAAACACTTTCTTTTTTTTACAATTTGTTCGTTGAATTTGTTCAGGGCGGACGTCCGATGTCACCTATTCAGTTTGTCGATGATCCGTTCGCTCAGTTTTTTTTTTTTTTTTTATTATAAAGGGTAGCTAACGCTCTGACCGAACACAATTTTTTTTCTTTTTTTTTCGTACTCATTTTGTTCGATTTGGTTCGTTGCATCTGCTCGGGGCGGACGTCGTAAGACATCCGTTTAAGTTCGTCGTTGATCGATTAACTGAGTTTTTTTATTACAGAGGGAGCTCACGCTGTGACCGAACACGCTGAGCTACCGTGCCGTCACCACTTGGCTGCAGCATCTTCATGGATAAAATGGCCACGCACAGATATAATATATTATTCGACGACCGAAATTATCTTGCGATTTTCTCAATAACGCTTGAGAAGTACGCGGTACTGCTTACACATTTTGTTGTCCTACGAGTGTACGAAGTTTGCGGTAAATCCGCGTGTCAAACGTCGTGGCCTCCCCTTGTAAGACATTTCATACGCTGGCATCCTAACTCAGATAATGCTGTCCCTCTGAGTGGTGACTGCGGACACAGCCGAGTGTTTCTCTGCTCGGACAGAAGTAGAGCAGTGAACGCAGTGGCGTGGCGGAGCTGTGCAACACGTGGCTGCACCGGCGCGTCCTGTTCGTTAGTCTGGCACGCAGTGGCTGTCGTTTTCTGTGGTTTCGTAGTGAGGTGCCAAACGCGTTCCGACACCCCGTGCTTCAGGTGAGATCACATTCCTTCCCCCCCCCCCCCCCCCCCCCCCAAACATCCACACCGTCGCCATGTAGGGCGGTGGGACGTGACAACTGGGGGGCAGGTGAGGGCTCGCGAGGACCGAATGTGGAGACGGGGAGTGGAACGGCGGCCGATGACAGATCCCTGCCTGCACCCCCGTATCCACTTTGGTTTTTCGGCCAGTGTTCGCAGTCACCCACAGTCACACCGTGCACAACTGCGTCCGGAGCTGAAAACACTGTGGTCAGTTGAGCGGCAAAGTGATCTTCTGGAGTGGTGTGACGACCTTCCGGGTGCAGGACATCTACGGACATCGGTTCGGGATACCGGAAAGGCGCCGACAGAGATGACATCGGAGGTGGTGATTGCGGCAGTGGTGGGGCGTCGACCTCCGTCTGTACCACAGTGTGTGGCGTTGGCTGCAATGGGCAGAGAGAGACAGCTGTGTGGACTGAAGCAGTACGCTGCGTCAGTGAATGAACATTCGTACGTCATATCCAAACACCTGCGGCGAACCGAATTACCAGAAGAGCTAGCCTGGCCCTAATGCGTGAACGTATCAGACACACACGCCGCCAGCTCGACTCCATAGGGCGCAATTTTTTACCCTATATCTAGGATTGGCGCCCCTGCTCTCTCCCGTCACTTGGGAATGGGTTGAGCATTCGTCATTTGGCCTCACGGGGAAGAGAAGCTCCAGCTGTTCTTACAACATCTGTACTCTATCCACCCCCAAATTCAGTACACCGCGGAGGTGGAGAAAAACGGGCAGCTACCGTTCTCAGATGTTCTGATACTGAAAAAGCCCGATGGAACACTGGGATACAGCATCTACCGGAAGACAACCCAAACGGATCTGTACCTTTACACCTCCACCTGTCATCACCCGTCACAAAGGGAAGGAGTACTAAACACATTGATTCACAGAGCTCGCGTGATCTCCGACGAAGAAAGCTTAAAACCGGAACTAGACCACCTCGAGGATGTGTTCCACAAGAACGGCTACAGTGACTGCCAAATTCGACGCGCCTTCAAGCAGAATACCACACCACAGCCGACACCTGATGATGATCCACTGAAAGCGACAGCCTACATAGTGTACGCGGGCAACGTATCTGGAAAAATAGGCAGGATTGTAGGAAGTCATAACATCAAAAGCGTCTACCGCCCACCGCGAAAGATCGAGTCCCTTGTAGGGACAGTGAAGGACGATTTAGGACTACAGAAATCTGGAGTTTACTTCATACCATGCGAGTGTGGGAAAGCATATGTGGAGCAAACCATCGAGGAAAGGTGTACTGAACACAAACGGCACACCGATCTCCGACAGCCTACAAAATCTGGAATCGCAGAACATTGTGCCGAGACAAATCATTGTACGAAATACGAGAACACAAAAGTACAACACATCCCGCTTTTGGGACTGTGTATAGAAGAAAGCAATTGAAATCCGGCTGCACGAGAACCTTATTAACAAGGACAACAGGTTTCAACTCAGCCAAGCGTGGAATCCAGCAATAAAAGTTCTGCAGGAGCAGCGGAAACGGGGCACCACACCCGCCGAAGGCGGCATGCGTACTGGCGCCCATCAGTCATCTCGTCAATGCGAGCTACCCCCACCACCACGGCCTGCACATCACTCGGTCCGTACGAGGAGTCAGTGGAGGGGAGAGACGACAGGTATATACAGGGTGTTACAAAAGGGTACGGCCAAACTTTCAGGAAACATTCCTCACACACAAAGAAAAAAAATATGTTATGTGGACATGTGTCCGGAAACGCTTACTTTCCATGTACCTTTTTGTAACACCCTGTATACCACACCACCCACCGGCCTAGGACGTTTGTCAACAGGAGTAACCTGATGATGATGGCACGTTACGCCGTCGAAAATTCGTTCTACAACGACCAGTCAACCCGGCTGCATGCCCGAGAGACCTTCAAGCATTCTGCAGCAGAATCACTGACTCACTCGTATGCACAACACAGCTTATTTTGTTGGCTTTGCTGCTACAGGCCGTCAGAACCTCGGACGATTTAAGAAAAATGTTGACAGCTTTTGTAATGGCTCCATGCTCCCGGAGCTGTTTCCTTACAGAAACTCTGTAGAAGAGTTCATCTTGTGGCTGAAACTTTGTCTTGCTTGGTGGAAGAAATTGTTGTTGGTGGTGAAACAAATTCGCCACGCTAGATGCAATAGTGGTCTATGACCGTATAACAATTCTGTCAATGAAGTCCCATCTTGTGGCAAGGAATGCTAGAAAGACAAAAAAACCCGTGAAGCTTGCTCCCATGTGCGAGAGGAATGCAGCTTCTTTGTGTAGCTTTTAAATGTTTAAACAAACCGCTCTGCTCACTGTTAGACTGAGGGTTAAAAGGTGCAGTTGTCACATAGCATATGTCACCTATCCTGTTCAACTTTGCCCTCGAGGAGATTGTACGCAGGACTTTCCGAGAGAACGAAGGGATTGAAATCGAAGGAAAGAGACTGGCATACTTAGCCTCTGCAGATGACATTTGTTTACTCTCTAGGTCGGAAGAGGAATTGGAGCAAATGGCCAAAGCACTAAAGGAGGCTGCCAGCAAATTTGGGCTAAACATAAAGGAAGCCAAGACAGAGTACCTCGTTATGACGCGTGGTCATTGTCAGACTGCTCATCATCTACAATCACTGCAGGTTGTGGACCACTCCTACAAGAGAGTGCAAGAATTCAAATACCTAGTCGCACTTTTCACTGAGAACTCGTCATGGGAAGCAGAGATCAATGCCAGAATACAAGCAGGAAACCAATCATACCACAGCCTAGCACAACTGCTTCGGTCCAAATATCTCTCCAGATAGTTCAAGATTCGACTGTACAAAATCCTGATCCAGCCTGTTGTTCTATATGGCTGTGAGATATGGACTATCCGAAAACAGGACTTCCATAAGCTCCTCGTTTTTGAGAGAAAAGTGCTTCGGAAGATCTTCGGTCCGGTTCTGGATGCAGATACAGTGGAATGGAGAATCACATGCAACCGAGAGCTCGAGGAACTATACCGGCAGCCCAACATAGCAGGAACTGTCAAAGCCAAACGAATGCAGTGGGCCGGCCATGTGTCCCAGATGGAGGATCACAGATGGCCTCGGAAGCTCCTGGATTTCACACCTACAGGAAAGACACCGCCAGGGAGACCCGAGAAGCGCTGGAGGGATGGCCTCCATGAAGATTTAAACCAAGTGTCAATAGATGTGAACGGATTGCGAATAGCAGGAATGGACAGAATACAGTGGAGGAGGAAACTTGTAGATGCATGTGGTCCACTGGGCCTGATCACGTAGTAGTAGTAGTAGTAGTAGTAGTCGTATTGGCAGCACAAAATTTTCAGAAATCAGCTGATGTGAATTGTGGTCCTTTTCCGAGGTAATGACCTCTGGAAGACCTTTAAGACAAAAACTGGAAGACAAAACCGATACAATGCTTTCAGTAGTGGTGGATGTACTATGATAACAACAGGAAACTTACTCTAAGTATCTACCACTAATAACCAGTGCTTGCTCCAGAACAGGCCCACGAGATCAATACAAATGCACTGCCTGAAAGGTGTCGTGGTGGAGCTGACTGATGCTCTGCATAAGACTCGCAACGAGCTGTCATTTGCGCAACCTTTTCACCTGTTCTCTGCTGAGTACAATGAAGTCTGGATAGTTTCTTTCAGTGAACTACACCCCAATGACCTCGATGCTATACAGACAAAATTTCCTGCCGAAGGGAGTGAGGAATCGTCGCACACACTTTGTCATTCTCTGTAGGTGACAGCAGAACATACAGTAGCACGGATACTATGTGACGACTTGAAAAGTAGGATACGCCACTGGGTGGGGAATTTCTTTCCAGCTACATGACCACAAATGGTGCACATATTGCGAAACAACCTGAAGAGCTGACCGACACTCAAATGCTGACTTCTTGTCTCATTTATCGAACAGTTGGCCTGTACAACAACTCATACTGATAATTACACAATCTTAGGGCCCAACTCAGCAGTTTTTGCGCTGTCCGGGGTGGGACGAGCGTGGCATTGTCGAACGAGGCCATCGAACAATGACGATCTGTCAGCAAATAGAACTTCTGATTGTACAAATATCGGTGGTATTTTATAACACCGTAGATATTGGCAAGTGCCTCTTTTTCTAGCCGACTGTAGTTACACTGCACTCTGTTAACAGTTTTCGAGGCAAAATCAATAGGTCTACCAGAAGAACCAATTTTACGGGAGAGCAGAACTCCAGTCCGTAAGAAGATGCATCAACAGCTAACACAATGGACTTTGCTGGATCAAAATGAATCAAACATTGACAACTTAACGATGCATCCTTTAATTGCTGAAAATCCATCTGACATTCTTTGCAGCACACAGAAGAACATTTTTCCAGCCTACCATTGTGTGGTGCAGCAATTTTCAGTGTTAGCAATAATACACTCCTAGAAATTGAAATAAGAACACCGTGAATTCATTGTCCCAGGAAGGGGAAACTTTATTGACACATTCCTGGGGTCAGATACATCACATGATCACACTGACAGAACCACAGGCACATAGACACAGGCAACAGAGCATGCACAATGTCGGCACTAGTACAGTGTACTTTCGCAGCAATGCAGGCTGCTATTCTCCCATGGAGACGATAGTAGAGATGCTGGATGTAGTCCTGTGGAACGGCTTGCCATGCCATTTCCACCTGGCGCCTCAGTTGGACCAGCGTTCGTGCTGGACGTGCAGACCGCGTGAGACGACGCTTCATCCAGTCCCAAACACGCTCAATGGGGGACAGACCCGGAGATCTTGCTGGCCAGGGTAGTTGACTTACACCTTCTAGAGCACGTTGGGTGGCACGGGATACATGCGGACGTGCATTGTCCTGTTGGAACAGCAAGTTCCCTTGCGGGCCTAGGAATGGTAGAACGATGGGTTCGATGACGGTTTGGATGTACCGTGCACTATTCAGTGTCCCCTCGACGATCACCAGTGGTGTACGGCCAGTGTAGGAGATCGCTCCCCACACCATGATGCCGGGTGTTGGCCCTGTGTGCCTCGGTCGTATGCAGTCCTGATTGTGGCGCTCACCTGCACGGCGCCAAACACGCATACGACCATCATTGGCACCAAGGCAGAAACGACTCTCATCGCTGAAGACGACACGTCTCCATTCGTCCCTCCATTCACGCCTGTCGCGACACCACTGGAGGCGGGCTGCACGATGTTGGGGCGTGAGCGGAAGACGGCCTAACGGTGTGCGGGACCGTAGCCCAGCTTCATGGAGACGGTTGCGAATGGTCCTCGCCGATACCCCAGGAGCAACAGTGTCCCTAATTTGCTGGGAAGTGGCGGTGCGGTCCCCTACGGCACTGCGTAGGATCCTACGGTCTTGGCGTGCATCCGTGCGTCGCTGCGGTCCGGTCCCAGGTCGACGGGCACGTGCACCTTCCGCCGGCCACTGGCGACAACATCGATGTACTGTGGAGACCTCACGCCCCACGTGTTGAGCAATTCGGCGGTACGTCCACCCGGCCTCCCGCATGCCCACTATACGCCCTCGCTCAAAGTCCGTCAACTGCACATACGGTTCACGTCCACGCTGTCGCGGCATGCTACCAGTGTTAAAGACTGCGATGGAGCTCCGTATGCCACGGCAAACTGGCTGACACTGACGGCGGCGGTGCACAAATGCTGCGCAGCTAGCGCCATTCGACGGCCAACACCGCGGTTCCTCGTGTGTCCGCTGTGCCGTGCGTGTGATCATTGCTTGTACAGCCCTCTCGCAGTGTCCGGAGCAAGTATGGTGGGTCTGACACACCGGTGTCAATGTGTTCTTTTTCCCATTTCCAGGAGTGTAATAATGAGCGTATGGCATTGGTGGCTGAAAGACCCCTCACGGGGTGGTTCGGCCGCCGCTGCACAAATTCTTTAACGCCACTACGGCGACTTGCGAGTGAATGGGTGTTGTGTCTCTCATCATCATTTCATCCTCAGTCATCCCGAGGCAGAGAAAACCCCTGACCCGCCCGGGAATCGGACCCGGGACCCCGTGCATGGGAAGCGATAATGCTACTGCAAGATCACGAGCCACGGACAATGTTAGCAGTAACAATATGTATAAATAATAGAGGGAAACATTCAACGTGGGAAAAATATTTATACAAAACAAAGATGCTGTAACTTTCCAAATGAGAAAGTGCTGGTATGTTGATAGACACAATAAAAAACACACAAACACACACAAATATTCAAGCTTTCGCAACCCAAGGTTGCTTCATCAGGAAAGAGGGAAGGAGAGGGAAAGACGAAAGGATGTGCGTTTTAAGGGAGAGCGTAAGGAGTCATTCCAATCCCGGGCACAGAAAGACTTACCTTAAGGGGAACATATGCATTTACATATGTCTGCCTGCCTCTCCCTTAAAACCCACATCCTTTCCTCTTTCCCTCTCCTTCCCTCTTTCCTGATGAAGCAACCTTGGGTTTCGAAAGCTTGAATATTTGTGTGTGTGTATGTGTGTGTGTGTGTGTGTGTGTGTGTGTGTGTGTGTGTGCATTCATACATTGTATGTTTTATTTTGTCTATCAACATACCAGCAGAGTCTCGCGGCGATAACATTGAATAAAATGTTCTCGGGTTTCCAACCGCATCAGTTGGTTAAAACTATACCAGCTTTCGGCCAAGCACTCCTTGGCCATACAACGGCCTGTACTACGATCAGACAGACGGCGTAGCAATGGGCAGCCCGTTGGCTGCAGCTGTTGCAAACCTCTTCATGGAGAATTTTGAGGATATTGCCATAGATACTGCGCCATTGATGCCTAAGTGTGTCTTTCGATACGTTGACGACACGTTCGTCATTTGGCTACACGGACCCGAGAAATTAGACGAGTTTTTGGAACACCTCAATGGCATCAACAGTAATATCCAGTTCACCATGGAGGTGGAAAAAGATAATGCATTGAACTTCCTCGACGTCCTTGTCCACCGTAAACGAAATGGGTGCCTTGGCCACAGCGTCTACAGAAAACCCACCCACACAGACCTTTACCTGCACGCCACCAGCCATCATCATCCAACACAGAAGCGCACAGTATTGCAAACATTGGTGCACCGTGCAAGAGTAATATCAGACGACGACAACCTGCCCCACGAACTGAGCCACCTACACAAGGTTTTCAGGAATAACGGCTACAGCGCCCGTCAAGTCAAAGAAGTGATTTCTGGGAAATATCAGAATAAGACCAGCGACGAAGAGCAGGAAAAGAAACTTGCTTTGCTGCCATTCTGTGGCTCTGTGACGGGCAAGATAAGCCGCTTGTTGAAAAGACACAAGATCAAATCGATCTTCAGGCCTCCAACGAAAATCCGTCAATTACTGAGACCAGTTAAAGACGCTGTAGGTCTCAGAACACCTGGAGTTTACGAAATACCTTGTGAGTGTGGCCAGAAGTACATCGGACAAACAGTGCGCACTGTGGAACAACGCAGGAAAGAACATGAGAGGTATTATCGCCTACGCTATCCAGAGGAATCTGTGTTAGCTGAGCATGCGTTAGAAAACGGTCACCACATAAAATTTGACGATACCTCTGTCGTGGCTCGCACTAACGGCTTCTGGGACAGTTTAATACAGGAAGCTATTGAAATAAAAATTACCATAAACACCCTGAATAGAGACGGTGACTTGCATCTCAGCACTGCGTAGGATCCAGCGATCGCGCGGTTGAAGAGGGCACATCGAACGCCGACTCAAAACATGCCCATATATGGCAATGTCACGGGCACCAGTGACGTCATAGCCGGCAGCTAGCGTATATAAGGGCGCACCAACAGCCCATTGGCAGTCATAACACTTGACGATGGCCAAGGAGTGCTTGGCCAAAAGCTCGGGTAGTTTTAACCAATTGACGCGGTTGGAAACCCGAGAACATTTTATTCAACATACCAGCACTTCCTCGTTTGGTAAGTTACAGCATCTTTGTTATATATATATATATATATATATATATATATATATGAACCCCTAGCCGAGCCTCAGGTACAGGGCGGGTCGCAGGTGGCGGATAGCGAACGATCCATCAGATATGGTGGACAGCTGCGAATAAGGGGAAACCCAAATAAGCAGTCCCGGACCGAGGAGGCAGCATCACGAGGGTGTGGGAGGGTGACTTTTGGCAAGGGTCACACTCATTCAAAAACCACAGAACCCGAAGACGTTGCTGTGTCATGGCGAGTAAGTGCCGCCATTACAATAAGCACTGTCAACACCCAAATCCAGGACGCGTCTGAAGTGGGAACCATCGGCATCCTGGTCAGCGTCTGTTCACACAATGTGCGGCTGGTCATAATGCGCCAGGAACTAACAATCCCTGGTTCTAAACACCCAGTGGAAACACCGGACCAACTTGATTACAAGCAAGTATGACTCGTGCAAGTAATAACAACATTACCCCAGGTGGTAACCAATCCACCCATCAACAGATGGCAACCAGGAATTGGGATTCTGGGGAACCTGGACTTACACGATTACATCAGAGAAAGTCGGAGCTCTCTGGCAAACTTCCACTTAAAACACCTACATACATTGGAACCTTTAACATAAATACATTTTCCAACCAGGAAAACTTTTAAACCTTACAACAGAACTTGAAAAGCAAAAGATAGTAATACTAGCTTTACAGGAGACACGTTTTACAGATGAAGAAACATCAGATTATGGCAACTATCGCATCTTTAAGAGCAAGACGGATAAACGAATCGGAAGAGGAGCCCCCCATCTCGGGATGGCGTTTATCATACACAAGAGCGTGCTCAGCTCCATCAAGGAAGTTACTCCCGTAAATAATAGGATAATGACGATGCGCTTACAATGTGCCAACAAAACATACACAATGGTTAATGTTCATGCTCCCACAAACGGAGACAACAAGAAAAACCCCATAGAAACAGAAAAGTTCTGGGAAAATTTGGAGAATATAATGGCCAAGATTCCAAAGGATTATACAAAAGTTATACTCAGCGATTTTAATGCCCAAATTGGTAGAGAGAAAATCCACCAAAAAACCGTAGGCAAATATCCTGCACATAAATTTACCAATAAAAATGGTACAAGGCTCGTCGAACTATGTAAGCAGAATAACCTGAAAATAATGTCAACATCTCTAAGAAAATGTCCAAGAAAACAAAAGACATGGAGATCTCCTATACAACAAATTGGCGAGTTTCAAATAGATCATGTGGCGATTTCATACCCAGTACAAAAAGAAATTTACGACGTCCAAGTACGCAGAGGAGCAAACATTGATTCAGACCATTACCTAACTAGAATTAAAATCAAGTTTACAGCACGAAGAAGTCATCAGAAGAAAACAGAAATACAGAAATATGACACCAAGAAGATTAAAGAATCTAAAGTAAAAGAATAATGGGAGAAGGAAAAGGCAAACACATGGGAAGAATTTCATTCTAAAATCACGCGAATAGCTAAGGAAACTATTCCCTTGAAAAAGATATTCAAACACCCTTGGTGGGATTCAGACTGTGAAAATGCATTGGAAAGGAGAAAAAAGGCATTTCAAGAATATAACAGTAAAAAATCACGAGAAAGTCTACATTTATTTAACGAGGTTAGAAAACAGGTTTCAAAATCTATTAGGCAAGCAAAAAGGAAGTACACAAAGGCACAACTGGATGCCATAGAAGAAAATTTCCAAAACTATAATACAAGAGACTTCTATAGAACTTTCGCAGATAAAATACGAGGATATATCCCTCAAAATTTATGTTTCAGAAAACCAGATGGTAAATTAGCCCTAACAAACCAGGAAAACTGTCAAGTATTGGCTCAATATTTTTCTAACCTACTAAATTGCCCAGAACCTTGTTTAAGGTTTCCCAAAGAAATCAGTGCCAACGCTCAACCGGATTCATTACCACCAACGCAGGAAGAAATCAAATGTCACATTAAAAACTTAAAAAATAATAGAACATCTGGCGAAGATGGCATTGTTGCAGAGCTATTAAAAAACCTAGGACCAAAGACGTTGCAAGAGCTCACAAAAATAATAACAAAAATATGGGAAACAGAAAAATTACCAGAGGATTGGAAATCTGCCCTTAGTCACCCGTTACATAAAAAAGGAGACAGAACAAATGTCAATAACTACAGGGGAATCTCACTTTTACAAGTCACCTACAAAATTCTCTCAACATGCCTGCTGAAAAGAACACAAGAGCAGCTGGAACGCCAAATTGGTGATTATCAAGCAGGCTTCCGCCCCGGTCGCTCATGCATAGACAAATATTTAATTTAAAGACAATATTAAAACACAAAGCAATTAGAAATGCCCCCATAATTTGTACATTTGTAGATTTTAAGAAAGCCTATGACTCAATTGACCGGCAATCTTTGTTTAACATTTTAGAGGAACTTGGACTTGACTCCAAAACACTAAGGCTTATCAAAGAATCACTGACAGACACTGTATCTAAAGTTAAATTCAGGGGAGAAATCTCTGAACCTTTTCTCATAAAAACTGGAGTACGTCAAGGTGACGGGCTATCTCCACTTCTGTTTAATATAGTCCTGGATAAAGTCATTAAGGAATGGGAAAAAGAATTAAAAAATCAGTCCTACTGGAAACGAATCCATCTTGGTAGAACCAAAGACAACGTGGAGATATCTTGTTTAGCATTCGCGGACGACTTGGCCATACTTGCAGATGATGAAGAAATCGCCACCAAACAAATAGAGATCCTTAAGGAATGCGCGGATAAAGTAGGTTTACAAATTTCGTTTCAAAAGACAGAATTTTTCTGTACGAAATTCCATATACACAGTTTGAACACAAAATATGGAAAAATAAATAGAGTAAAACATTTTAAATACCTAGGTGAAATTTTGGAGCCAACCGGAGGAGAGAAAGTTGCACAGAAGATCAGACAACAGAAAATGAAGAGAGCATATGGTATGACACATGAAATATACAATAAAAAATGCATCTCCTCGAACACAAAAATCAGACACTACTGCGCAGTAATTAAGCCAGCAGCACTATATGCTAGTGAAACGCTCACACTCCACACAAAATGTGATTTAGAAAAAATACTAAAAGAAGAACGCAAAATTATGAGAAAGATTTTAGGTCCAAAATTAACAGAAGAAGGTTACCGGATACAATCAAGAAGAACCACAGAAACTATATCAAACCTGGCAGCAGACATAAGAAGGCGAAGATTAAAATTTTATGGACATGTCACTAGACTTCCCCCCACACGACTCACCAACAGAATTCTCACTTACATAGAAAACGTCAAATCAACAACACCATGGATTAGCCAAGTAAAATTAGATTTACAAAAAGCAAATATTGAACTTAAAGATGTCAAAGATAGAAAAACTTTTAGAAATAAGGTGGAAAAGTGGATTGTATTGTCGGAGAAGGAAGCACTAAAGAGACCAGGAACAAAATGGACAGAAGAAAGAAAAAGAAAACATGGAGAACGAATGAAAGAAGTATGGAAGAAACGACGTCAGAAAGCTTTGCGTGATCCTTCTGGGTCCATTCGCGATAAGTAAGTAAGTATATATATGAACACTCACTTAGCTTTGTTCCAGTTCCATAGTATTGCCTGGACTGCTCGTCCAGCGGGAAATGAGTATGTGCTCTGTCCCTGTCTATCACTTCCTCCATATGAGAAAGAGGAAAAGAATCCGTGACAGTTTGTGGATTTACTGTTGCTTTACGCAGATATAAACCACCCGATGGCTTCTTTAGAGTGATGAATGATGATGCCCATTAACTTGCAGAAACGGTTTCTGTGTTTCCATCTTTGCAGTTACTGAGCAACTTACTCAAGTACTGCACGAGAAAATCGTGGCTGCGTGTCCCTCAGGAAGAGCTAAAGACTATGATTGAAGCACACATTACACTAAGCCCGGTTCAGTTTTTCATACTTACTGCAAAAGTCAGTAATACTAGTGTGAGGCATCGAAACACTGATATGGAAAACATAGAGGTCGGACAAATCAAATGCGAGGGCTGTTCGGTAAGTAATGGAACAAATTTCTTTCTCAACAAATTTTGGTTGCAAAAATGTGAAATTTGTTGTGGGACGTTGTGGACCTGCTTCAGCCCCTATAGTTTCATGAAGTTCCAATACGTGGTAGCACTATACGTAGCATTCAAAATGGTGTACATAAGGAGGTGGGTTCCAAACAGAGAGCTGTAATTGGTTTGCTTTTGGCAGAAGACGAGAGCAACACAGATATTCATAGGCATTTGCAGAATGTATACGAAGACCTGGCAGTGAGCAAAACCGTACCGAGTCACCGGACGAAGCATCTGTCATCACTGCAACGACGTCAAACTGAGCCAACTAGCAGCCGACTGGCTGCAGTCAGCTCTGCTATGCTCAGGAGACTAAAGAAATGATGTCGGTGTAGTTTGTCAATACAGATGCAAACAACTTCTTCTCCATAACGACACAAAGCCTGTCAATTCTGCGCCGCCGAGAGCAGCTCGCAAATTTTCACCGGACTGTTCTTCCTCACCTGACCTAAAGGCCAGTCCTCGCACCTTCCGACTTCTATCAGTTTGGCCCAATGAAGGATGCACTCCACAGGAGTGGATGTCGGGGAAGTTACTGACGGGGCGAGGCGTCGGCTCCAGGGGCCACTAAAACAGTCATTCCACACGGGCGTACGGGCCTTTTCGGTAAGGTGACATCAACACAGTGTATGGAGATTATGCTGAAAAATAGGGTTTTGTAGCCAAATGAATGGGGAATAATATGGAATTCTGAATAAAACTGACCTGCTTTCAGAAAATAAATGTGTTGCATTGCTTTTTGAATGCCCCTTGTAAATCTGACCCAAATATGTTAGCACTGTTTCTAGAATTGAGTACACGAAACAAAACACACTTTGTCACTCTGCGGCGGCGCCGTTCTTTCCGTCTATTTGCGACGGACCTGCATCTACCTGTGAACATTGTCTCAGCGTATCATCAGTAGGAAAGCCGAGCGAAACCTACTGTACTTCGACGTGAACCAGGCTGCAATTAAAGTCACTAATCTACGTTTCGGGAGAAAGTTTTCACACGAAATGAAAGGTTGGAAATTTTGTCCTCAATTAATATATTCTGGAACTTAGTCTTAACACAGTCACTGGCTTAGCAGTGATACTTGTTCACCTGTCACTCACAATCCCTCTCACTCACGTTAGCTAAATTATGGTGTTGCATTTCCCGAAAACGTAATAGCTACAAAAATACTGATTGTTTTTGATTGAGAATGCTCGCCAAATATTAAGTCTGTCGGTACCTAATGCAGTCACAGTTTTTAGCCACCGACCTGCTCAATACGCCACGCGGAATATATATCTTTTCTCGTCACAAAATTCACTTAAAAATTCCGAAATTTCTACACGCAAATCGGAATAATATTGCCGTCACTTTACCACACTTTCGATGTATGAAACCGCTAGATCCGGCAACTTATCGTTTCCATCGGAACTACTACACACGTCCGAACCGTTTCAGGGTTAGGCTCCGACTCTTCTCTAGAATACTCTAAGTCTCCTCTACCAGCAGAGAAAGGCGCGCGAAGAATATCGCTTTGCCATTGATCATTTTACTCAACAGCCAATAACAAAACAACATTCTCCCGCGTCAATCTGCGCTTTTCATCAATAACCAATCGCAAAATAGTAAACATTACGTCGGTAAAAAGTGCAGTCGTTATTATCTATGCATAAGCAAAACTTCAGCATATAAAGTTATAAATAACAATAGTAAATACCTGCATTAACTTTCCCTTTACCATAAACTTACTTTACAAATCTATTCTACAAAAAACCCCTTTGTCCATATCCATACTTCTTCGAAATGTTCCCACACTAAATCCTACTACATAACTCGTTAAACAATTATCTTCATATTAACCTTAAACCACATTCACGCATCATTCATACTGCTAAAACACATTTATAACATTTAACATACACAAAAAGACATTATAACACTTTATGAAAATACCAGAACAGTTTATGAAAAACATTCTATTACTTTAGTGCACTCTAGTGGGTACAATCGAAACTAAATCAGTCCCCTATCCAATATTGTCCTCTATCGGCTGATACATGAACTACGTGCGCGTCCAGTTTCGCGTCACCATCTGTCACAATCCAGCTCTGAGGCACATCTCCCACTTAACCGCCTCCAAGGCAGGATCGGTATACGGCGCTACGCCTCAACTCCACCGAAAACTGCTCGCAAACTCCAGATGCCGAGGACTGGAATTGCTTGCTCATTATAGGCAAACGTAATAGAAGTGGGCTGTTGTGCAGTGGGCTACAAATGCTGCCACATGTGTCTTTAATTAGGGAAATGGAAGCACCAGTATCCAGTTTTAGTCTAATTGTGTGTTGTTCCACTCATAACTAAACGAATAGTTTGTTCATCTGCCTGCATATTGCCACGGAAGATTTCTACACTGCTGCAAATCCTTCACTTCTGCAGATTGTGCCCGATATTCTGACCATTCCCTTGCTCACTACGTTCTGGGTGCAATTCAGGCACAGCAATTTGCGGCAGTGCTGACCGGCGAGATATTAGCGACATCAGTTGCCGAATGTTGTGCAGCAGGTGTTCGGTCTCTTGTGGTTGAAACTGAACAATTATGGTGAGAGACGTTCCCTGTGGTTCATCAGCTATGGTGGAACACTGGATATGTTACACAAATTTCAAGAACAGCAGCTGGCAACAACAGGTGGTGAAAGTGTGTACACACGCGCAGACAGTAACCGTGCAGGCGTGAGGCGAGTCTAGTTTAGTTTATGACCGGCATCGTCATCGCCTTGTGTTGTGCCAGATGGAAATACATCCACTGGTGCAATGGTGGATCCTTGGTTTTCTCCAGGAGCAGATCGAGTGGAGCTTGGTTCACTTAAGTAAATCTTCATATCTATATGGTAATAAACTTGGTGCAATCCATTTGCACAGTACTATTCAGAGACAGTTGTAAGTACTCAGAAGATTCAAGTATCACTTGATATAGACAAATTTTAATACACAGGCTACACCAGCACTGCTTATTCATCGGTGTGGCATGCAGTGACTGTACTTTGTGTGGTTTCGTTGTGAGGTGCCAACCTGACTTTAGCATTCTAAAACAAGTGTTTAGGGCTGTGGTGTGATCCAAAGTGTGGGGTGCCAATTTCAAAGCTGGGCACTTTCTAGCTATGTTAATGGAAGTACTAAAGTAGAGCTCTAGCTTTTGCTTTCGTAAATGTGCCACTCTGAAAATAAGTTAATTAGCTTAACTCAGGCTGGGAGATGAGTTGGATCCTCATGCCTGACTAAAGATGTAAACATAATTCTGCTTCAGACCAATTCACAATTTTATTATGATTTGTCAAATGATTCACAGCAGCTGTAATAGCAATGACTATGTAACCAAAATCCATAGACTGAGAGATTCCAAGCCAGTACTGAGACGTGCAATCACAGCTCTGTTGATTGTTGAAAGATTAGAAATTTGATCACATTTCTTCTTTGTTTAATATGTAGTTACAGTTTCCAACAAAATTTCATAACAAACTTCTTGCGACAAATTATTTAAAATCTTAGTCCAAAATTTTATAACATTGCATATTTGTAAAAGAATATAATCTTTTCATATGATGTACATATAAAATATCTGACTTTTCTTGAAATTTGTTAAATGTTAACCATCCAAATGTTTTCAATTACTTAATATCAACTGGAATAGAAAATTCATTTTTGCCATGTGTATTATTTTGTGTTACAATTTATGGTGAATTAAAAGTGTACATGATGCAAACGGAGGACTGCCCCTACCATCTGTATTTTTAAAAGACTTTGTTTCAGTATTTATGATAGTTTGAGAATTTTATTTCATTTTGTTATTCATTATTATCAGAAATGTCAACTTTCTACTCAGAATTACATACAGGGCGTTTGGAAATTCCTATTGCAAACTGCGATATTTGTAGAGGAGAGTGAGTACATAATGTTTTGAATAGGAACATATAGAACAGAAACAGTACATTTCTGGACATGACAGTTTCAGTTCAGATGTTTAACTCATCCACTTTTGCATGAGGAACTGATTCAAGCGTCATGCAGTACAATTATTAGATAACAGTTCGAAAGTAAACATAATCCATTTATCACTTAAGCGCATTTGTCTGTATTAACACTTAAACATTACATTCTGTATGTACAGTGTACTGGGTTCACTTTTGTTTTGGAGTAAAGAAAACATGTAATGTCTGAGTGTTATTAAAAACAAATGTGCTCATAGTGGCACCACCGTTTAGGATAGGGGAAGTTAGTTTTGTGTGGTATTCTGAGCACACGTTACAGCCAGGTGCAGGCCGGATTGCAGTGGGTTACACAGACCAGCAGTTGCAAAAGCAAATACAGGCCGCAGGGGCATAGAACTACCGGAGAAGGCACACCCAGCAGTTTGCATGGCTCATGTCACAGGCAGAATGGGGCGAGTTTCAAATACGTGGCGCGAAGTGGCGCACTTGGCAAAAGAGAGGCACACAGCCAAGTATAAATAGGTGCCATTTTCTAACGAGAGTCATTCAAATGTGGCAGCTCTCCTGGACAGCAGGGCGTGTCACACCATCAGGCTACACACAGCAACAGATGGGACGCCAGCGTCCCAGTCCATGGCGGGTCATCGGTTCGACCCTCTGAGGCCGATCAACAGCCAGCCAGCAGCAGGCCACTCTTCCGCTCACTATCGCGGGCTGTCGTCTAGGAATCCGACACACCCCAGAGACTTCCCGAGGCGAGGGCCGCACACTTGGATGCCAGATAGTGGGCGCTCGTTGCCACTGCGATCTGAGCTATGCCAGCGAGGAAGAAGCATTGCGGGGCCGGCCTACGGCTCCCGGTGGAGCAGCGTGGAGATATCGAGGACGGTGGCCGCTGAGTGGGCTGCTGGCGCAGCCATCCTGACATCGTCGGGACTCAGCGGGGCAACCGAGGCCGGCACGACACAGTGTTGTGTTACACAGGCCGCTGGGGTGCTTCCTCAGCATTGCGGGGCCCTGTGACGCAGACCGAGGTGAACGAGGACACCGTAGTTCGAAACAATACATCATTTGGAAAGTTCTCGCCGAGTTTTAATACGGCACCTCCTGGCACCCATCCACTACATTTAGCGTGTTTCTGCTACATTTGGTCACCCTGGTGCATTTGGTGGCGGAAGTCGCCATTACAGTGGTTAACAAATATTCACTTATCACTTATGTTTCCTTTGGATTGCCCTAATAATTGTTCTGCAACATGTCTAATTCAGTTCCTCAAGGAGACGTGGATGAGTTAAATATCTGAAGTTGTTGCAGAACAGAAATGGTACGTTTCCAGAAAAAGCTTCCTATTCAAAATATTATGTACTGACTCCCCTCTACAAACTTCTATGACTTATAATGGGAAAGTCCAAACACCCTGTATTTTGGCCAAAACCTCAAAATGACAAGTTACAACATCAATCTAACTGGTTAATGAAGAGCCCAATAAACCTATTTTTTTCATCAGTATATTAAGCTGTCCATGACAGTTACATTTTAGTGTGTAATAAACATTCATATTAACGCTTCACCAGCTTTTCTGAAAATTGCCCTTGTGAACTGACAAAGGCTATTTCCAGAATGAATTTTCACTCTGCAGTGGGGTTTCTTGCTGATCTTCTACCTTTGACATGCTGTTTTAATCTTCCAGTAAGTTTCAGAAGAGCTACTTGCAGAAGTAAGGCTGTAAGTGCAGCTAATGACTCGGACTTAGATAGTCCTTGCCTGTAGAAGTCAAAAGTCCTAGGTTTGAGACCTGGTCTGGAACACAGTGTTAATCTGCCAGTAAGATTCAAGTGACAAATGGAGCTTTTGCCAGAAAATTTCTCACAAAGATTGTTTTCATAGAAGTACTGTATCCTTGCGCTACAATAACTCAGGACTAGGGCTGTTTCTGGCATATTTCATTAATGCAAATATTGACTCTAGAGATGGCTACCAAAGTGTGCTGAAATCACAAAAACAAAGGAAAGAGGCAAGAGTTATTTATGTGATGAACTCTTCAAATGTGATGTTATAGATTTTCGTGATTTACAACTTCTAATTATGTGTGGAATGTCAAATCTATACCACTATATAGTGAAAGTTGCAAAGTTATTGACAAATGTACTTCAGATACTTACATGATACTCTAATAAATGTTTCTATGGCCATACACTACATAATTTCTTAAAATATACATGCTATATACAATGAAGAGCCAAAGAAACTGTTGCCACTACCTAATATTGTGTAGGGCTCCTGCAGAAGTGCTCCAATACGACGTGGCATGGAGTCGACTAATGTCTGAAGTAGTGCTGGAGGGGACTGAGACCATCAATCCTGCAGGGCTGTCCACAAATCTGTAAGAGTGTGAGGACATGGAGATCTCTTCTGAACAGCACATGTTCAGGGAGTTTGGTAGCCAGAAGAAGTGTTTAAACTCAGAAGAGTGTTCCTGGATCCACTCTGTAGCAATTATGGACATGGTGGGGTCGGGGGGTGGGAGGAGGGGGGCTCGCAATGTCCTGCTGGAATTGCCCAAGTCCATCAGAATGCACACCGGACGCTAATGGATGCATATAATCAGACAGGATGCTTATTTATGTGCCACCTGTCAGAGTCGTATCTAGACATCTCAGGGGTCCCATATCACTCCATCTGCACCTGCCCCACACCATTACTGAGCCTCCACCAGTTTGTCAGTCCCCTGCTGACATGCAGGGTCCATGGATTCATGAGGTTGTCTCCATACCTGCACACGTCCATCCACTTGATACAATCTGAAACAAGACTCGTCCAACCAGGCAACATTTTCTCACTCGCCAACAGTCAGCGTCGGTGTTGATGGGTCCAGGTAAGGCATAAAGCTTTTTGTTGTGCAGTCATCGTGGGTACACCAGTGGGCCTTTGGCTCTGAAAGCTCTTATTGATGATGTCCCATTGAATGGTTCACAAGCTGACACCTGTCGATGACCCAGCATTGAAATCTGCATCAATTCAGGTTTGCGCTTCTGTCACATTGAAAGATTCTCTTCAGTCATCGTTGGTGCCTTTCTAGCAGGATCTTTTTCCGGCCGCAGCGATGTCAGAGATTTGATGTTTCACCAGATTCCTGCTATTCACAGTACATATGTGAAATGGTTGTACAGGAAAATCCTCACTTCATTGCTGTCTTGTAGATGCTGTGTCCCATCGCTCGTGCGCCGTCTATAGCACCACGTTCAAACTCACTAAAATCTTGATAACCTGCCATTGTAGCAGCAGTAACCGATCTAACAACTGACACAGACACTTGCTGTCTTCTATAGACATTGCCAACCGCAGCGCCGTATTCTGCCTGTTTACATATCTCTGTATTTGAATACGCATGCCCGTACCAGTTTCTTTCGTACTTCAGTGTAAATACACATATACTACATAATCGCAAAATGTTGTTAGCAAAAATCTGCAAAAGTGCTTGAAAGATTTACTTCAAATTCGTACACGATACTCTAATAAACATGCAGATAAATGTCAGCTATGGATCGTACACAAAAGGGAAACATTGTCTGAACATTTATTAAACTATCATTTACAAATTTGAACTGAATCTGTCAGCAAAAATTTTGAAACTTTCTAGACGAACATAGGCAATTTTTTAATATATATGGTATACAGGGTGTTACAAAAAGGTACGGCCAAACTTTCAGGAAACCTTCCTCACACACAAATAAAGAAAAGATGTTATGTGGACATGTGTCCGAAAACGCTTAATTTCCATGTTAGAGCTCATTTTGGTTTCGTCAGTATGTACTGTACTTCCTCGATTCACCGCCAGTTGGCCCAATTGAGGGAAGGTAATGTTGACTTCGGTGCTTGTGTTGACATGCGACTTATGTGCTTGATGCTAGTACTGTAGAGCAATCAGTACGTAGCATGAACAGGTTAGTGTTCATCACGAACGTGGTTTTGCAGTCAGTGCAATGTTTACAAACGCGGAGTTGGCAGATGCCCCTTTGATTTATGGATTATCACGGGGCAATAGCCGTGGCGCGGTACGTTTGTATCGAGACTGCTTCGAACGTCTTCCTGTCGGGACACCTTCGTTCTGAAAATCTATTGATCGGCGTCTTAGGGAGCACGGAAAATTCCAGCCTATGACTTGCGACTGGGGAAGACCTAGAACGACGAGAACACCTGCAGTGGACGAGGCAATTCTTCGTGCAGTTGACGATAACCCTAATGTCAGCGTCAGAGAAGTTGCTGCTGTACAAGGCAACGTTGACCACGTCACTGTATGGAGAGTGCTACGGGAGAACCAGTTGTTTCCGTACCATGTACAGCGTGTGCAGGCACTATCAGCAGCTGATTGGCCTCCACGGGTACACTTGTGCGAATGGTTCATCCAACAATGTGTCAGTCCTCATTTCAGTGCAAATGTTCTCTTTACGGATGAGGCTTCATTCCAACGTGATCAAATTGCAAATTTTCACAATCCACATGTGTGGGCTGACGAGAATCCGCACGCAATTGTGCAATCACGTCATCAACACAGATTTTCTGTGAACGTTTGGGCAGGCATTGTTGGTGATGTCTCGATTGGGCCCCATGTTCTTCCACCTATGCTCAATGGAGCACGTTATCATGATTTCATACGGAATACTCCACCTGTGCTGCTAGAACATGTGTCGTACTTGTAAAGGCACAACATTTCAGTCGAAGTGTTGGTCCGCCTCTACCAATCCGTCGGTCACCGAATCTGTTGTTGAGAAGCGTACGAATTCCGTGGCCTTCACGCTCTCCTGACCTCAACCCTCTTGACTTTTAAATGCCCCCATAGATGAAAGCTCTTGTCTACGCAACCCCGGTACCAAATGTAGAGACTCATCGTGCTCGTATTGTGGACGGATGTGATACAATACGCCATTCTCCAGGGCTTCATCAGCGCATCAGCGATTCCATGCGACGGAGGGTGGATGCATGTATCCTCGCTAACAGAGAACATTTTGAACATTTCCTGTAGCAAAGTGGTTGCAGTCACGCTGGTACGTTCTGTTGGTGTGTGTTTCCATTCCATGATTAATGTGATTTGGAGAGAAGTAATAAAATGAGCTCTAACATGGAAAGTAAGCGTTTCCAGACACATGTCCACATAACATCTTTTCTTTCTTTGTGTGTGAGGAATGTTTCCTGAAAGTTTGGGCGTACCTTTTTGTAACACCCTGTATAAGTACATATATAGAATTATATACAGAGAAAATATTTTTAGCCAGTGTCTCAAAAAGCTCTTGAATCGTTAAGTATCATGTAAAAATTGGAACTAAAAGACACATAATATATATTAAAACTGTACAGAATATAATATACACATAACATGTAATAGGGACGAATATTTTGCAAAAATATTGAAAAATTCTTGACAAATTTAGATTTTTGCACGATACTCTAAAATTGGTTGGACTGTGACCTTTACTTTTGAATATTTATTAACTATGGCAACAGGGCTTTTAGACCATTACACAAATTGTTTCCCTCACATATATTATCGCATAACTTACTTTCATTTCAAATAAATGGAACATTTTTTCTCTCTTTCAAAAAGAGTGCTTGGTTAAAGAAAATCTCTTTTACGTTCATTAAGAGCCATGGCTAAATTTCATTTCTCAGGGCGCTATTGCCAAACACATCATACGTATTCGAACATGAAGATGTCAGTCTCACTCACGATGGGTAAAAAAAATTAATTTGCTTATCGCGTAACAGTAAAGAAAGATAAATATAATATTCAAATAATTATTTTTCTCTGTGAGGCTTGATGTTACAATATAGCTGCCAATGTGCAATGGCACCATACACACACCAGCAAAGGACCTGGAAGAGCAGCTGAACGAAATGGACAGTGTCTTGAAAGGAGGCTATAAGATGAACATCAACAAAATCATCTTAACACTAATTAACAAATTTATGTGAGAGCATAAAGAATGCTTCTGTCTACTACTCACTCTTCGTAGTTAATGTTGAGATTCAAATTTTACCGCCACATAATATCGTTGGTGTCCACAAATGTTATGTACATAGTTGTCCTAGCAGTGTGTGTTCTCTGAACAAGGAACGCACACAGATAGTGTGCGGTCCTTTTTTGGGTAATTTCCAAGAATGAATGCCTACCGAAGTCGCTCGGTTCAAACGGTACATGACGTTGCTGTAGTGACTAACATAAACATACTCATAGCGCTCGTCACCGGAGTCGCATGATCGATTTCCGATCGCACGTTCGGTATGTACCGTTTGGACACAGCGACTTCGATAGGCAATGATTCTTGGAAATTACCCTTTTATGAATAAAGTTGTTCGTTAAACACGTGTCATTGCCGTAATTTCAAGTCCTAATCCTAACAGGTTATGGGCCCAGATCACGCGATCGGTAAAAGCGATACTCTTAGTTTATTCCCGCACTTCAGCTTACGAATTTCCGTTTTTGTATAAACGGAGTCTGTTAACGCGACCAATATAGAGCACGTGGCTGCTGCACACGCAGTTGGAGTGGAAACTTTATCACGCGATAACTGCGACACATGGTCTTGATGAGTACTGCCTCGACTTGAATTCTCCGACACGTGGGGGTACTTGGTTTGAGCATCGGAACTACTGCTATATCCTCTTCCTCTGCATTTAAGGCTACCAAAAACCAACAGTAGGCCTACATGTCCACAGTGAAAATACCCTGATACCAAGTAAGCCTAATCGTAAAAATGGTGCATATTTGAGAAAGGCCAATGTTCTGATAGACTATACCACTCACAATTTTCTAAGAGAACTTAAATGATATTGAAAGAGAAGCTGGTCTGGTGAATTTTTTATGTTTATTAGTAAAGCAACCAGATATACTATGCTTCACCAAGCATCATGTCACTTGTGGTAATCAGATGTGCTTAGACAGATTCAGTTTAGCATCTCAATATTGCAGATCCAACATGGAGAAGGGCGGAACATTGATTTATGTTAGAAATAATGTAGTATTTAGTACTCTTGATGTAAGCAAATTTTGCGTGGAGCAGCACTTTGAAGTGTGTGATATACAACTGGCAACAAATAGTGTATCAGTAGTTATATTATCAATTTATAGAGCACCTGCAGGGAATCTTGGAATCTTTCTCAAACAGATTGAAATGTTTTTTCTGTACAATTTTGATAACATTGCTTCAGTCATAATACTAGGCCACTTTAATGTAAATTTCATGGGTGAAAGTTATGACAGATTGTAAGAGCTCATTAGTTGCTCCAGCTCCATTCTAATGCAAGTAGTTGAATTTCCCACTAGGGTAACTGACCACTGCAGTACTCTAATTGATAATGTGTTTGTTGATAAGTCTAGGCACAGTAGGTTAGCATCATGGTCTGACAGCCCATTTAGGACTTGACTGACTGTCATACTTCTGACAATCCCCCATTTAATTCTTAACAGAAAACCAAAGGCTACCTGGAAAAATGTGAGACCAATAAATAAAGAAACAATGGCGACATACGGGCAGAAGCTACAGTTAGTTGACTGTTCTAAAGTATTCAGCTCAGTAGATGTCAACACAAAATTTAATGTATTTATTAATTTAACATCAAATCTTTTTGAGGAGGTGTTTCCAAATAAAAGAGTCAGAGAAAATCAATGTATCTCTGCATTTAAGCCATGGATTACCCAGGACATCAAAATTTCATGTAAAACAAAAAGAGAGTTGTATGCCTCAGCCAGACAGTCTAACAATACTGCAGTGATGGGGCAATATAAAGTGTAATCTTTAGATTTCTGGACCACCTTCCTTAATATCTTAAGTATGTATCTAAAAAAGGAAATTGACAAATCAAATAACAAAATGAAAACCATATGGAAATATGTTAAAAGCGAGACAGGGAAAAGCCTGTCTGCCAAAGAAGTGATTAGCATAAGAACTGGGAGCCTTTCGGTGGATGCTCCCGAAATGGTGGCTAATATCTTTAACAATCATTTCCTAAAAGTCTCCAACCAAATGGGATGCCAGGGTTCTGTAAAGAAAGCTACAGAATACTTGCATAACACCTTCACTAACGAAATAGATGAGATGCATCTTCGAAAAACTACAGTGATAGAACTAGAAAAAAATAATTATGTCTTTAAAATGTAAAAATTCTGCTGGAGTTGACAACATTTCCAATAAGTTACTGAAATACTATTGTAAAGAAATAAGTACAGTCCTCTGCCATATTAGTAATACATCATTGGAAGAAGGTGTTTTTCCCGATAGGCTAAAATATGGGCTTGTACGACCAATTTATAAAAAGAGAGAAAAGACTGAGGCTACAGACTATCGACCAATTTCATTACTCTCCGTTTTCTCCAAGGTAATAGAGAAATTGATGCATAGCAGAATGGTTGAGCATCTTAGCCAAACTGGCTACCGCTGAGGATGTTATATTTACTTTCGGAAAGGGGTATCAACCGTGGATGCAATACATGCCTTTGTTGACAATGTTTGGAAGCCATAAATAATAATATGATGACGGTTGGAATATTTTGTGACCTGTCAAAAGCTTTTGACAGTGTAAGTCACCATATTCACCCTAGGAATGGGTGGAACTTTAGGCACGAGGCTTGAATCCTATCTGTGTGGTAGAAAGCAGAAAGTAATCGTGGAAGGACTGCATGGTGGCCAGGTATCTTCAGAATGGGGCTCTGTTACTGCAGGAGTACCTCAAGGCTCAGTATTTGGCCCACTGCTCTTTCTAATATTTATAAATAACTTAGCACTATGTACAGAATATGGGAAAATACTCATGTTTGCTGACGACACCATGTTATCAGTTAATAATCTCTCAGGGAATGTGTCAAATGAGGTTGCAAATAAAGCTTTTGCAGACTTGACAAACTGGTTTGAAACGAATTGTCTTTCTTAGAAGAGAAATGAATGTAATTGGCCTTACAGTCAACCTAACACAAATGTTACTAATGAAATGAACCTAAAAATGGGTGAGCAAATACTTGGGTCTGCATATATATAGCAAAATGGAGGACTCAACCTTCAAAATTTCGTGAAGTTACACCACCATATTCAAGAGAGGCAAAGCTCTGAAATTATTCTTAAGGCAAACATTGCTGACACTAGGGAAATGAGGACAGTAAAAACTGCATATGTTGGCTATTTTCACCAACTTATGGCCTATGGTATAATATTTTGGGGAAATCAACCAATAGCAAAAAAAATGTGTACCATGCACAGAAGTGAGCAATAAGAATTATGTGTGGAGTACATCCTAGGCACTCGTAAGGATTTGTAGAGCTCTAAAAAGATCCCTGCACAACACCTGCCCAATGTATTTTTTCCCTGATGTGCTTTGTTTCAAAAAATAGCAACTTATTCAAAATCAATAGCTCATACTACAGTTATACCACCCAAAGGAAACTGGATATCCATTATGAGCTAAAAGGGAGAAGCATGGTCCAGAAGGGGGTTTTGTACAGTGGCACCAAGAGTGTTAATGCCCTCCCATTGCACATTAAACTTTGGCATGTTTCCAACCAGTTCTTTAACATGATTCATCTGAAAGGAACTGCTTCAGATTTTCTTTACAGTATTGATGAATTTCTAACCAAAAATGCATAGAATCCCTTGTGTGTGCTTAAACCTTACAGAGTATGATTAATCAATTGTAGAGGTCACACAGTAAGTACAGTGTAACTTAATACAATACCCAAATTAATGTATGTCTGTATATGACACCTGTATAACTTAAGATACAGGACATCTGACAGAATATACAGTCATATATAAATTTGGGTATTGTTCTTAACTAATATGTAAGGGTATATGCTAAACTTCACACTTTCTTTAATCTAATGATAAGATCAATGTATCTGCGCACAAAACAATAATCTGTAAAAACCTTGACTCGTTCTATATTCAGGGATATGTTCCCATATGGATCTATGGAACACGAAATAAATAAATAAATAAACAAAATAAATAAATGTATCTGGAGACATGCCGCAACCTGCAGTGACTGGTGAAGGCGCTGCAGACAGGAGGGCGAAGGCAGTCCTCACTCTGTCCATCAGCGCCACGGAACTGAAGCAAGTGAAGAACTGCAGCACGACGCGCCAGGCAGGGCTCAAACTTGATTCACTTTCCGCATCCAAAGGACGTGCTCGCAGAGCAGCGCTACCCTAACGTCTTACTCTCCACAGGGCGCAGCCTAGTGACGATGTAACACGGTATCCTAATCAATTCTTCGATGCAGCGGACAAATTACAAGCAATGGACGTCGATATAAACGGTGATTTATTGTCGATAATGTTGCTCTAAAGTTTGCCAGACAGTTACGGTAATTTTAGGTGTGCAGTCGAATCTCGTGATAACCTACCCGATGTCGAGACACTAAAAGTGAAAATCTTGGAAGAAAACAACGCGAGAGTTCAGAAAGATAGTGAAAATGCGAGTGCCGCGACGTTTTTCAAACCGGTCAGGCCTAAACATTTCGTAAACAAATCAAAAGGTGCATTAAGTGACTGCTTTTGTTTTGATTTTTGTTCCGATTTGGAACAAGGGCGAGAAAATCATCATTGAGGTGCAGTTTTCGCAACAAGAAAGGCCACAAAGCAGAAGAGTATTTGCAGCTTGCGAAATTAGCTTCCTTTTGAAGAAACAAAGTTGATGAAGCTCATTGCTGTTTTTCCATTAACGAACGTACTCCGAAGTCTCGTGAACCAAATGTTTTGTCGTGTATAGACAGTGGCTGCACATCACACATGTGTAACGACCCTGAAGTGTTCACAAGCGTAACCAAAGCACAAGAAAGTTTAACGCTTGCAGACAACAGTGCTACGCAAGTGACAACTGAAGGTGACGTACGCATCAAAACCTCAGCCAGTGATACCAACTTCATTACGCTGAAAAACACTTTGTGATTGCGACTGAGATTAGACTGGTTCCGAGTTTTGTCACAAAGGTTGTGGACAGCATACACTGTAACGATAAAGTTAAGGTGGTTGCAAACAAAGGTTAATGTCCCTTATAACTGCACGATTTTTCTCAGAGTTGGTAACCTGTTTCACTTGCATGAAAACAGCCCAAAGGCCTGTACAGTTGGCGAGACAAAAATTACGAAAAGTGACACGCAAATCTGGCATGCTCGATTAGGACACCTGAACTCTGCATCACTGGAGATATGATTAGAATGCTCAAGGCTGAGTATGTGACACGCTTAAAATTCAGACTTCACCAAGTGCACCATATGTCTTGAAGGAAAGATCGCATCCACCCCCTTCACCAGGCGGGATGAAAAAAGTGACCTTCTGTAGTTTGTACATTCAGATGTCTGTGGGCCAATGAGAGAAAAATCTCTAGGTGGTTCAAGATATTTTGTAACCTTCATATATGAGCACAGCAGATGGTGTCACGTCAACTTTCTTCGACGCAAGGGGGAAGTTATGGACAGATTTGTTGAAAGATTTGATTCTACATCCAAAGTTTTTGAATTCCAGTCTGATTTTCAGCAGTCAGGTAACGGCAAGGAATAATGGACTCCATCTTCCGAGCGGCAGGAATACAGCGACGTCGAACAGTTCCTTATACACGACAACAGAATGGTGTTGCTGAACGAAGGAACCGATCCGTGGTTGAAGTGGCTCTCTGCATGATGCTGGAGTCTGGACAGCCAACATCACTTTGGTTGGCTGTGTTAGTAGCTTCGGCCCACATCCGAAGTCGCTGGCTAACCAAAGGACTTTCAGGGGGAAGTCCATATGAAAAGTGGATGAAGAAGAAACCAGACCTGTCACACATTCGTATATTCGGTGAAAGTGTCGTCATCCTGGACAAATCGCCAAACAAGGGGAAGTTTGAGTAGCCTACGAAGATTCCTTGCTTGCCTCTCGGATCAGATTGTTCAAGTACCTATCTTGTGTGGGTGCCAAAAGACCACAAGATACACACATCACAAGATGTCAGGTTCCTTGATCATAACAGTTTTGAACCCAAGCAAACCTATGTAGACCTCTCCGTAGATGAACAACATCATTGCCAAAGAAGAAGCATCTGCACGGAGTTTTCACCAGGAGACCTGAGTGACAACAGAAGCTGCGAGTCAGAATCATTCTCTGATGAAGAGCCACTTTACGGTTTTGAAGAAGAAGTCACCTCGCTACCACACGATATCATTTCAGATGATAACTTATCATGTGACGAGGACAGCAATTCCTCAAGTGTCAGATCTGCTCCAGAAGTTTCAAGTCATGACATCAACACTGATTTCTGTTGCATTAGCAGCAATGTTGAGGATGCATTGAACGGTACAGATAGTCAAGAATGGTTTTGCGCTATATACGATGAAGTCAAGTCGCTAGTCAAGTATGAAACCTGGGACATCGTGGACAGACCAGCAAACAGTTGCCGGCCAGAGTGGCCGAGCGGTTAAAGGCGCTACAGTCTGGAACCACACGACCGCTACTGTCGCAGGTTCGAATCCTGCCTCGGGCATGGATGTGTGTGATGTCCGTAGGTTAGTTAGGTTTAAGTAGTTCTAAGTTCTAGGGGACTTATGACCACAGCAGTTGGGTCCCATAGTGCTCAGGGCCATTTGAACCATTTGAACCAGCAAACAGTTCTGCAGTCAATTATTTTTCTGTCTTAAGAAACAAATACGGCAGTGATGGATCCTTGCTACGATGAAAGGCCAGAATAGTTGCACGAGGATTTAACCATAGACCTGGAGTTGACTTTGAATGATTCGATTCTTGCAACTGGAGAGAATGTTTCCACAGACTCCTCATGGCTCTGGCAGTGAGTTTTAACTTGCATGTCTCACAGCTGGATATCACCACTGCATTCCTCAACGGTGAAATTGATACTGAAATCTTCATGGAACAGCCGGACGCATTAGCCAAGTTCTTACAGAAGATGAGAGATGTAGAGGAGGACCATCACATAGCCAAAAAGGGACATGATATGCTCCAGAAGTTATAATCTGGTGACAAAGTGTGCAAGCTTACAAAAACCATCTACAGGTTGTGCCAAGCTGGCAGACAGTATCATGCCAAATTAAACGCCACATTGATGACAATCGGATTGCAGTAGTGCAGATCCTTGTGTATATGTGGACAGCAGGAAGACTTGAGAATTTCCCACACTCACTTATATTGACGACATCATAATTTCGTCATCAGACCCGGAAAGGACAAGGCAGAGCCAGGACAAGTTATCTGCCAGATTCGACGTCAAGGATCTTGCTCCTGTGAAATGCTACCTGGGCATTGACGTAAATCAGTCTGTTGACAAACTCACGCTGTGTCAAAGTGGCTACATCAGAGAAGTTTTACACCGATTCCGAATGGATGACTGCAAGCCCGTAAGAACCCCGTTGGCGACCAGGATCAAACTGGATGTTGCAGCTGCAAGTACATCAGATAGGACTCAACGCTCCGAGCAGTTCCCTGAACGGATACTCATGTACATCGCCATTGGCACTCGCCCTGATATATGCCATGCGGTCAACAAGCTAAGCCAATACAACAACAGCCATAATCTTGTTCACTGGCAGGCAGCAAAACGAATCCTTAGTTTCTTGCCAATTGTCCCCTTGAGGTATCTAACCTACATCAAGGATAAAGAGGGAATATTCGGTATTGCAGATGCTGACTGGGGAAATTCTGATGCACAAGATGAAGTTGTAACCAGTATACGACTTCCTGTCAGCAAGTCAGCAATCTCATGGTGTTCGCACAAGCAGAGGATAGTCGCTCTCTCATCAAGTGAGGCTGAGCATATGAGTATCTCCAAAGCAGCAAAGGAGGCAGTTCACCTATCAACCTTCGTGAAGGAGTTGGCTTTAGCGGAGCTGCCACGCATTGGATTATTTGCCAATTTTCCAGCTGACTGGTTGTCATTGAACAGTACAGTTTTCCACTCAAAGACGAAACACATTCACATAAAGTACGACTTCATTCGCCAGGCCCTGCAAGATTATCCACTGAAACTGGAATATCGGTCAACAGAAAACGTGGTAGCAGACGTGCTGACGAAGGCCCTTCCTGCGCCGAAGCATGAGATGTGTGTTGTTGGACCATGACTGCGAACCTAGAACCACAAACTTAAGGACTCGAGTTCATCGATTTATACCGGTGCGTATAAATTGACGGGGCGTGTTGAGACTCACATTGTACATAACATCATCTGTGGACACCAACGATATTATTTGATGGTAAACAGTTGTCCTACCTGTGTTTATTCATAAAAGGACCGGACACTCAACAAGGAACACACACAGACAGAGAACAAAGTTGTTCGTTAAACACGTGTCGTTGCCGTAATTTCAAGTCCTAATCCTAACAGTTAAGGTTACAGCCAGTTGTTACTCATCTTACACAACTCTTCTGAGTAAGTAAAATAATTACGAAATAAGCTATAAAAAGCTTCTCGTCTAATTGCAACACTTGTTAGTTTGTGTTAAGCAGCTAGTGACATGAGTAGGGGTTGCCAGGAACATCATCTAACACATTCGTGAGATCATACAGAATGCTTCTCTCTACTAGCCATTATAAAGACGCCTCTGAAAAAAAGAAAAATTTTTTTGTTTACCACTACTACTACTAGGCTAACTACTGTTTAGCTCTACAGGACCTTTATACTGAAATGTTTCCCCACACCACCTTGTATTGTCTATCTATGTGTGTGAGTAACTGTATGTTCACTGTTGTGGGTAAATACATACAGGGCGGTGTGTGAAACTGGAGCAGATTTCTACAACAGTGGAAGCGTGTAATCGCTATCAGATGCTGTAGATACCGTGTCGAGCTGAAAGTGGTAACCAAAGTACGGAGAAATATTCTTTGGGGCTCTGCTTTCAGTTCTGAGAAATGTCCAGGTACTGATTGCTATGTAACAATCTATTGTGGATTTGAATGATCCATGAAGTGACTTCTTTTCCGAAGAAAACATCGAACTATTTCACTAGAACTGAACGCTCCCGTCGGAACTGTTCTCAAGCTGGTGTTTATTAGTAAATCACAATAGCAGTATATCGCTGGGTGTATAATAACACGTACCTTCTTGAAATGAACAATATTTTATTTGTTCTATTAGCTGATTTCCTTCCATATACACGTATATTTTACAATGTGAATAAAAAACTCGCAATGGTGTCGATTTTTACATCACAAGAATGGCTCTCCTCTCCTAAAATTTTTACTCTTAAGAAGAACAAAAGTTCTATCTCCTAAGAATAATTATGTGAGCACTGACCGCCACAGAGTAATAAACAATATCTTTGTCTCTCTCTCTCTCTCTCTCTCTCTCTCTCTCTCTCTCTCTCTCTCTCTCTCTCTCTCTCTCTCGCACTGTCACAGCAAGTTACACTGCATGATACATCATACCATTCTTCGGAGTTAACGCTACAACCAGTGTGTCAGGCAGCGGTAGCTGATCGAGACAGACGCAGCAAAAGGTAAGTAAACCACTTTTGTGTCATTTAAGAGTTCCTAACCAGGAGTGAATTTTATTGTACCATCTGTGTGCTTTAAATAATTTGCCCCTGATTATCGTTTTACTTTCTGACGCAAACGAAGACGCGAGAACTGTGGGTATTAGTTTTGTTTCATGAGTTTCTGCGTGTAAATTTTATATCTATTAGTTTCACTTGAGTGCTTCGGTAATTAGGTTTTTGAATATCTGCCTATTACTAGACACAGTTCGTGCGTTTTAGTCAGGGTCTACAGTAGAGTTGCGCAGGACGTACCGATAGTCCGTTTATCTGAATAGTTTAGTTTTCCACGGTCAGGGACTGCGAGTGTTGTGTGCTGATGCGAGGCGAGTTGGTGACACTTCGCTCTCAGCTTCAGGTTGTGATGGCTTCGGTTTCACAGCTTGAGGCTGCAGTGGATTGGCGCCACTGTTGTGGGCCAGCCGTGGGGATCCGACGCAAGTTCAGCATGTCAGAGTCCTCCAATCATTCCTCACCGGTGGCAAACCCAGTTACTGCTAGCACTGGAGTCATTCCAGATGTGGAAAGGGTCCTCCCAGATGCCATGAAGAGCACAGGGTGCAGCCAACTGCAGGTGGTTGGTCACGTCGGTACTAATGATGTGTAATAGCTCTCTGGAACAGGGCATTTTCCCTGATAGACTGAAATATGCTATTGTTATATCTTTGCATAAAAAATGGGATAGATCTGATGCCAACAATTACCGTCCAATCTCCCTTCTAACAGCTTTATCCAAAATTTTTGAGAAAGTAATGTATTCAAGAGTAGCTTCACATATCTGACATTTTGTTAGTACTTCATTTTTACAGTTTGGTTTCCAGAGAGGTTTTTCATCAGAAAATGCCATATACGCTTTCACCAATCAAATTTTGAATGATCTGAATAACCGAACACCACCCATTGAGAGATCACAAAAAATCCCAAAGGCTTTTGATTGTGTAAATCATGAAATTCTGCTAGACAAGCTCGAGTATTGTGGCATGAGAGGTACGAATTAAACCATTTGTGCACTGTCGCAAACTGGAAGAGTGCAAAAAGTTGAAATGAGCAGTTCTCATAATATGCAAAGATCAGCACATTCCTCAAACTGGGGAACTATCAGGAATGGGGTTCCACAAGGGTTGGTCTTGGGTCCTTTGCCTCTTCATGAATATAGAACGGCAAGTCATTAATATATATTAACAACAACAAAGTTAGTTCTCTTTGCTGATGATACAAGTATAGTAATCACACCTGACAAACAAGAATTAACTGATGAAATTGTCAATAATGTTTTTCAGAAAATTACTAAGTGGTTCCTTGTAAACGGACTCTCATACCATTTACTGTACAGAACTGTATGTACTGTGACTTATAAAGGCTCCCAAAGTTTCACTGAATTTTGATATTTTATGAAGTAACAGCTTTTTTCATAATATGAGAAAACATTTTATTTTCCAAGCACAGATCAAAAACTAACAAGAATAAACAACTCGTAACCAAGCCGACTACGGCAAAGATAAATATCTATCAACTGCAGCTTTCACCTGCTGTTTTTGGCGCAGTGGATAAATGACGTCGCCACAAAACCATTCATAAATATAGACCTCAATCAGAAGCATATAGCTAAGGTAGAATATTCACAATTTTTAGGTGTGTCCATTGATGAGAGACTAAATTGGAAGAAACACATTGATGATCTGCTGAAACATTTGAGTTCAGCTACTTATGTTTATCACCAAAATTTGCAATGACCCTATTGCATGTTTGAAAATAGGCGTAGTAAGCTAATTTACTCTCATTACCCCAAAATATGATGCCATATGCAAGCAATTCATCACTGAGGAATAAAGTATTTATTGCACAAAAGCGTGTAATCAGAATAATAGTTGTCCACCCAACATCATCCTGCAGACATTTATTTAATGATCTAGTGATATTCACAGTAGCTTCTCAGTATATATACTCTCTTATGAAATTTGTTATGAACAACCAAACCCAATTCAAAAGTAATAGCAGTGTGCATAACTACAATACTAGGAGAAAGGATGATCCTCACTATTCAAGATTAAATCTAACTTTGGCACAGAAAGGGGTGAATTATACTGCCACTAAAGCCTTTGGTCACTTACCAAATAGTATCAAAAGTCTGACAGATAACCAGCAAGTATTTAAGAAGAAATTAAAAGAATTTCTGAATGACAACTCCTTTTACTTCATAGAGGAATTTTTAGATATAAATTAAGAAAAAAAGAAAAAAAACAAAAAATTATATTAACTTAATTATGTTGTTAATTAACAACTTTCTTGTTTTTTTAATTTTTTTATAACTTAATTATGACATGTATTGGAAAATTTGACTCGTTCCACATCATTACGAAATATCGCATTCATGATCCATCGAACTAGTATTAATCTAATCTAATCTAATCTCTAATCTGTCACTTAGCCGCACGAAACCAGAGAGAATGTCTTCTGATCCTAACAGAAGTGGTAAAGGCTGCCTGTCTCGCTTGTAAGATGAAAGTAGAGCTGACCATTTGCAGCATAGTCGACAGGACCGATTGCGGACCTCTGGTACAGAGCCAAGTGGAGGGTCTGAATCGTAGGCTCAGACGGTTCTGCGACCGTGTAGGCTGCAGATTCCCCGACTTGTGCCAAAGGGTGGTTGGGTTTCGGGTTCTGCTGAATATGTTAGGTGTCCACTATACGCAGGAGGCAGTTACACGGGTAGCAGAGTCTGTGTGGCATGGACTGGGCGGTTGTTTAGGTTAGAGAACTAGGGAAAACACAAGAAGTGCTTCAGTCACAAGGAGCGCAGGCTGAACACAGGAAGAACGTAGATACAGGAACCATCGGTATAACAGTCGTAAATTGTCGTAACTGTGTTGGGAAAGTACCAGAGCTCCAAGCGCTAATATAACGTTTTGAGCATCAGTGCTTTCTAAGCTGGCTAAAGCCGGATATAAGCCCAGCCGAAATTTTTGCGAAGAACCTAAAGGTGTTCCGAAAAGATAGCAACAAACACGTCACCGCCAACCATGTTTAGCCTGTCAGAAGTAGTTTACTTCAATTTAGCGTCAAGTTAGATACTTCCTGTGAGTTAGTATGGGCCATTGTTGGCAACCGGAATAAATTAATAATTGGATCCTTTTACCGACCTCCCAGTTCAAATGATACAGTTGCTGAAAGGTTCAAAGAAATCTTTAATTTCAAACACGTACAATAATAGTTGGTGACGTATTTTCGCCAACATATCGAGGGTAAATTAATGTTCAATTCCGGAGGTACGCATAAAATATCTTCCAAAATTGTGCTAAACGCATTCTCTGAAAATTATTTCGAGCTGTTAGTTCATGAGCCCACTGTCGCTTCCCAAGCGTGGGTATTGCGAGGGATTGAGCGGCACGGTTCGTGAAAGGGATTTAGCCGGTTGACCTTAGTGAGAGGGAGACAGGAAGCGGGTAGAATTAAAGTCTTGCTAACTTTAATACATTGCAGTTTATTCTGAATGATTGCAACCACCACGCAGTCAGACTTGGCCTTCCTGTGAATACAGCTCACCCTAACACAGAGACGGTGACTGACTCCACCGTTCCGACTGCCCACTAGAAGCTCAGCAATATTTCCCAGCGCCCTACGTTAGAGTCCCGCGGCTACGCCCTGACGCGCTCCAGCGACTATCTCCGGCTGCCTGCCTACAGCCCTTTCCCCAGCCCAAGTCGGCTGCTGCTATCACGCCGACTACTCGACAATCTCCCGACAAGACGGCCGCAGAGCTGCATGCTCTCGAGTTTTGTTAGCGTTCCCCCTTCGACCCCGCCAGCGCTTCGCATGACGAGGCGTCGAAGGCAACTTGTCCGTATTTGGTATCGTTAAAGTATTGTTGTTGCTATTGTTCTTGAGAGGCTGGGTGGAGGGATAGAGGCGCCTCTCCCTATATGGTCGCGTCACGCACTGCGTCCTGAGCCCTTCATTGGCTCCTCACGACGTAGCGCCGTCGCCACCAAGGGCCCTCTTTTTCTTCCTCTCTCCACTCCCAGACCTCTCTCTAGCCACAAATGCTTTCTGTTTATACTCCTTAACTGATTGTAGGGACTCGTGATAAGCACAGACCTTCGTTTGTATCTGCTGGCTGTTTGCTGACTTATGAAGCGCCGCTGCCCAACAAACAGTTTGACTTCCGCCTCGGCCGACCCTTCGGCCACGGCAGGCGTCCAGCGCTACAATTTTAACTCCTTCCTACGTACTATTCTCAGCGTACTGCCTGAAACGATTGTAACCGCAGGAACAAGCCAAGTCTAATTACAACACCTCCCCCGCCGGGGAAATTGGCGTTACTCCTCAGAGTAGCGTCAGTTGTGATTCTCTCATTTTATTTGGGTTATATGCTTACATCAACACTCCACATGTTTTTTTTTCTTTCATACACATTCGGTACACTTAATTCCATTAAGTTCTTTGTTAGACACAATTATTTTATACATACATTTATCAAGGTACATTTTTTTACAAATCATTGATACGATTACAATTAACAAACAAACGTTTATCAACGTACATTGTTAAAGCATTGATACAAAATACAATTTTCATTCAACGTTGGTCATTACAGTTACATAGTAGGTACAGTTTCATAACACATAAAAAGGTGAAATCAATTTTAGTGTTTTTTCCATAAGACACTTTTAATATATTTTATCTTTTGATTTTACTTAACGCCTGTTTCTGAACAGAACTGACTCTTCTTGGTTTTTCGCACATCTTTCATATATTACTGCACCTTCAGTTTCTTTATTAGCTTGTCTTCTACTTAAGCTATTCTCTGGGTACTGATTTACTATGGTGTTTCTTATACATACTTTACCACAACAGTTACTATCGTCAAAGTACTTCCATAAGCTTTTCAAGCATTCTTTACAGCATCTACAGTTTTTACAGAAACATGTAGCTAAGCGATAGTCATTTTTATTATAATAACATATGTAGTTATTGAGTAATGTGTAAAATATCTGGAATATTTTAGTTCTTCCTCCTGCCTTTCTGCCATTCGCTGGACATCATCCAGTCTTTTCCCAGCGATTTTCAAATCGTCTAATTGTTACTACCTGATCCAATGGTAAGAAAAATGTCTCAATGCTAACATTAGAATTTTCTTCGTTTACAACACAACAGTCAAATTCTAAATTAATTTGAGGTATTATATCTTTCTTTGTTACGTTGCTATTAATTTCTCTATCTGTTTGTATGAACACTCTCGTTCCATACCCTTTACATTTACTATAAAAACTTATTAATGAAAGGGGTAGGAAAAATAAGTCCTTTGGGGGTTCCTTTCCACATAATACTGTTTGTGTTAGTCCTTCTCCCTTCGGAGCTACATATAGCCATTCGTTACTGTTTAGATGGATCCAAAGGCTCTGTGTGCGAAAAATAGTCGCACTGAATCAATCTTCTGGAATTTCTCTTACCGGTTGTAACAATTTGGCTTCGCATTCCTCATGGTCGAATGTCGATAGCAATGCGAATGACTGTCTGCACAGTCGCCTATTCTTACTCAGATGAATCCAAAAGGCAGTTCGTTACATTTTAGGTCATCCGTAGAAAGTTTCGCGTACTATCAGTAGAAATTCTTTCTCTGGCTGTATGTATACGTACCTTCCTTTCAAATCTGGGATCTCTTTTGGTAATGGGAGATTAACATTCCTTTAATAGATAATAATAATTTTAATTAGGTACCCTAGTATGCTACCGGAAATGAAAACATCTAAATCAATTATTCAGATATTTCACAATCTGGACTGGATTAATTATGTGCGGCTGCAGTAGTCCCTTTTGAGCATTTACAATGACGTTTATCATCTGCTCGTATTCCTCTTCGATTTGGCCAAACACTGCCGCTAATTGTAATACTTGTTCCGTTATCGTTTTTTACCGCTTCCTCATTTCGAGTGTTCGTTACCCTCGGGGCTAGTCCCCGCTCTCTCATGGACAATATCGCACTCTCTTCCTGCAGTGCCACCTCCACTGCTGCTGCCAACGTAATTTCGTCGCCTCTGCTTCTCACTATTGTCTGTATTCTATCATTGCTTAATCCCTGTATAAAGCAGGCTCTTCCTAAGGAATCAACCAGTTCTATCGCACCCTTCAACTTTTCTCTAGCCGTAACTCTGTTTACTGCTTCTCGAAAATCTCTCTGGAATCTGGACAAGCCGAATAGACGAAATGCAATTGGTTCCCCCTGTCCCTGTCTTGCTTGGAAAATCTTACATGCGAAGTAGTCTATGGTACGCTTACTCGCATAGTTTTCTTCTAGAACGCGTTTCACCTCTTGCCACGTCCCGGTGCGCTTGTGCACTTGCAGTCTCGACCTGGCCTCACCGGTTATCTTTGCTTTAACGAACTTCAGTAACGCTTCGTGTTCCTCTGGCTTTATCGAAAATGTACATGCGGCATTTGAACTAGTAGATTCCCTTAAATCCTTTTTATTCCCTTCGAACACTTTTGAAACAATACGTAAGGCTTCCTTCACTGACGTCTTACCATTAGCGGAGGATGACGCAACTTCATTAGTTTGGGGCATCTTAACTATGTCAACACTTTACACTATAAAGGTACAATACTCTTAAGACAATTTTATAAGTACCGCTTCTCTTGTGGTGTGCCGTCTGCTCCGCGCTGCTTTGTGCCCATTACCTGTGTAATCTGATCATTCCATTTGAGATCATTTCGAACAGTCACAGCCAGGTACTTGACAGATGTTACCGCTTCCTAAGACTGGGCATTTATTTTGTACTCTCACATCAATGTGGGTTTTCGCCTTGTTATACGCAGTAGGTTACGCTTATCGAGAGACAACTGCCAGTGATTACACCACACATTTATTTTCTGCAAATCCTCATTGATTTGTTCACAACTTTCGTGTGATACTACTTTACTGTAGACTAAAACATCAACGGCAAACAGTCTAACGCCGCTGTCAATACCACCAACCAGATTGTTTATGTAAATCGTAACAAGCACCGGAACTATTACGCTGCCCTGGGGCTCACCTGATTGCTTGTTTTGAGTCACCCCATTCAGAACGACATACTGCTCTCTGTCTGTTAAAAAACTTTCTATCCAACAACGTATGTCATCGGATACACTGTAAGCGCGCACTTTTGAAAGGCGTTTGACTCAATTCCGCACTGTCGCTTGCTCCAAAAAGTGGAGGAATATGCCACCAACCTGGGAACTAATATCTAGAGCCTGTTGTATATCATGCACAAACAGGGCCAGCTGTGTCTCGCATGACTGAGAAGCTCATCTACAGAAACCAGCATGGTTTGTTTCAGGAAACAGCAGAGTCTAGAAAGGTCACAATGTCTGAACCCAAAATATGTTCCATGATTCTACAGCCAATCGATGTCAGTGAAATATGCTGGTAATTATGTGTGTCCGATTTTTCTACCCTTTTTATAGATTGGAAGAAGGCCTAGGTCATAGCAGTCTGCTCTGTATATACTCTGACGTCAGAACGACAACGTTTTCCACAGACCGATTGTTTAGCATTGTTACTACACCCTTTGTAAATTTGAAAGCAGGTGCCAGAACACTTCATGTCAGTTAGTTTGAGCTCTTCACTAACTCAGCTTCACTCATTGTAGGACTTCCTACTGCAGAACACGAGAAAATACGCTGCTAAGAGTGTACGAATAAATGCAAATTTTTGGGATCATTAGATTTCCAAACTATGCTGAAATTTCCACCGATCAGGTGTTAGCTGCATTGACAATATTCAAATGTCTTTATTTATATCTGGGTAGGTAACATAACTAATGAGGAGGTATTGAATAGAATTGGGGAGAAGAGGAGTTTGTGGCACAACTTGTCCTACCAACCGATCCCTTCTTCTAGCCATGTTCTGAGGCATCAAGGGGTCACAAATTTAGTACTGGAGGGCACCGTGGAGGGTAAAAATTGTAGAGGGAGACCAAGAGATGAATACACTGAGCAGATTCAGAATGATGTAGGCCGCAGTAGGTACTGGGAGATGAATAAGCTTGCACAGGATAGAGTAGCATGGAGAGCTGCATCAAACCAGTCTCAGGAGTCAAGACCACAACAACTACCACTAATGTATAATAAAACAAAAATGAAATTGCACCCATAAACGATTCGTTAAGTTTCCAGAATGCATTTTCGCTCTGTAGCAAAGTGTTCTAATCTGACAGCAAGTTTTAAATTGGCGCACTGTATGCCAGACTGGGACTTTTGCCCTACGTGGGCAAATGCTCCAGCCATTGAGCCATCCCATCACGACTCACGGGCCACCTTCAGAGGTTTACGTCCGCCAGTACTTCATCTCCCAACTTCCATTATGTGCATCACACCTTGCGAAAGCAGCACTCTGATAAAACATTAAGTGAAATCTCAAATTCCATCACTCTGATGTTCAATGGCAAAGTTGTAACAAAATAAGTCACAATTGGCGTAAGAATCATGGGTTGACCATTATCCTAAAATATTGCATTACGAAATGTGAATAGTCTTTACTTGCAGTTTCGCGTGGCTTGAAGTAGTCACAGAAAGACGATAATGCAATGTGTTAATAAATAGCACGCTAGCTAATTACTTCACGACCGGGTGTGATCGTATGTACGATCTTGAAGTTCTTGTTATGACAAGAACTTTCTGGTCCCTTAGGAAATTGTTTTAAGGGCGCAAAAACAACTGTAATATTGAATTTCCCTTTTGTGTGATGTTAAAGCTGATGCAAGAAGAAAAAAAAAAAAAAAAAAAAAAAAAAAAAAAAAAAAAAAAAAAAAACTGTTTTATCGTCAATGTAACACGCACATTGGACTGCTGATCTTGGAGTCTGTTATCTTAGTATTATTTTCACTTTACTTATGCTTTTTCCTGAGGAGATATTGAATCAGTTAGCAGTGCTCATTCCTATATTTCCAGAACATTTATTATAACTAAAACATATATCGTACCTTATGCTTAGTACTACAATGACGGTAGATTTTTATGTCCGTTTCATGTCGATTGAGCGCTCTTTTATATAGATAGCCATTGTCCTCTCGAGTCACCCGTGACTCGTCACGATAAGTTATAACAGTTCTTCTTCTTTTTACACTTCACTCAAACTTAGACATAACACGTTTTTATTTTTTAGTAAAGAATTAGATCAGACCGCCATAAATCTGGTCTTAGTTAACAAATGAAGCCCTGAGCGCTAAACACTTGTACTGTTTTTCTTCTCCAGCGAACAAATTGAGCCGTGACGGCTCGGGTTTGATCTATCGAACGTACCGCGTGTAATATTATCGCCGTATCGCGGAGGAAAGGGAGAAGTGGCGCCCCCTCGCGGGGGAAGTCGGCGAGGCGCCTGGGAGAGTGGAGTAGTTGGGTTTTGGAGGGCGAGCAGAAGCAGTGGGATGGGCGTTAGTGCGCGGAGCGTGAAGCCGTGGGTGGCGGCGAGGGCAGAGTTCGCCACGCTACCTGATTGTGTTTGGGCGCTTGCGGCGGACTAGGTGGGTAGAGGCGCCGATGCTGTCTGGAGCATGCTGCTTCCTTGTTTATGATCGATTTACCGTTTGCTTCTTGTGACTACATTCTCGTCTCTATAGTTCTGTGACAGAACAAAATGCTGCTTATATCCAAACCAACTGTGCTCGCAATGGCATCACATTAGTGTCCATCATTCTGGCGATTACTGAGTGTGCTCAATAAATACACCACAACGGCAAGCAATGTGCTTTGGACGCTTGACATTGCTATTAGGAGTCCATTGCGTAAGGCCGCGTTTATCCTGTGAGGACTTGTTCTGCATTTAAAAACTTAGTAGTTGTCAGTCACTTAAGCAGAGAAGTATGAATGCATTTGAGCAATTCAGTGTTATTGTTTTACGCCCCTCTGAATGGGAAAATGATAAAGGGCCTAACTATTACTACCCTTCTTGTGTGCCACTGACTTGGTTGTGTTTATCAGCCACGTAATTTGTGCGTTTATTGTAACGAACCGATATGTTCCTGATTCTTTCCCTGTGACATTGAGTGTTAATCTTGTAACGAACACTGTTTTAGATATTTTAATAAGTGTGTTGCATGACATATCCTATTTGTGCCTCGCAAGTGGAGAGCGGAGGTGGTTTACTGGCCGTGATGTGTTGGTAGATCCATTTCACGAGTCCAGGCCGGTCACCAGAAGATTTACAAGTTGTACGTTGTATTAAGTTAATACTCTTTAGTTTAAGCGTAGTGTGCTCATGCACAGGAAGTTTGTGGTTTTGCGCAGATTGAATTCAGAGTCATCTAAACATACCGCGCAGTGTGTTAAGTGGTGTCCTCTGAGGTGCTGAAAGTAGTGGGTAGACAGCTGTTTTGGACACGTTGTATATGCAGATAATTTATGTCCTTATTACGTTGTTGCGTTGCTTGCCCTTTGTGCCACAGGTGGTGCTAATTTCATTAATTTCGCCACCGGTCTTGGCAGAGGCTGCGGGAGGAACCGACCCACTGTGGCAAGCAGTTACGTAGTCGCGCTTGCCCACCGTAGCGGGCGTTGTTTACTAGCCCGACGCCTTCCTGTGTTTGGAGGCGGGAGCGTGTTGACTGGTTTCTTACGGCTTGCAGTCTGGGAAACCGTGCCTTTGGTTTACACGTGGAAGGCTTACGTTTTCCTTCCAGTACCTCGGAGTGGCTCTGTGGGTAATGAGAACGACGTATGTTGTTGGTGGCTCAGGCCGAAAGTGGTTCATTTGCTGGGTCGACAGAAGCGTCCGATCCCAGGCGTCGGCTTTGATCCGTGACGTAAGGGTGTTGTCGTGTGGCGTCATGACGGCGCGGAGTTTGGTATGCGAGTGTGGCGTGTTTGTAGATGTCGTCGTGTTGTGACTTGTTGTGCTCTGGTGGTATGTTCAGGGTCTTCATTTGTGTGGTGTAATGGGCTCAGTTTGCTTTTGCTCGTTATCCAGAATTGTTAGTGTCGGCCGTGTTTGTAGTGGAATTCGCTTCAGTGAGTTTTAACGATTTTGTGTGAAGGTTAATTTAGTGTTCGCTGTACATCGTGTGGTAATTTTAGTAAAATTAATCGGTTGTTGTTTGTTCAGGAATGGATATGACGGATAAAATTAACAAACGGTGCGCAGGTCAAGGGAAGTGTTCGATCCCAAAGTGTGGCTGTGTATGTTGGTATTGGTATCGGGAGATGTTTTTGAGCTATATAGGTCAAGGGAAGTGTTTGATCGTAATTTATAGCTCAACAGCAGCTCCCGATCCCATATAGGTCAAGGGAAGTGTCCGATTCCGGATATTGTGTTTAGTGGTATTTGGGGAGTTTTGTGATGTCGCTTTTTTCGTCGTTTTGTGTGGTTTTGTGTGGTTTTGTGTGGTTTTGTATGGGGGTGGATGTCTAAATTTTATATTTAGTTTGCCCCCACCCAAAAACACCCCATTTCCCGCGCTTGTCCCGTTAGTGTCATTAGGCGCTTTGTGGAAAGTGTGTGTGTGTTTGTTTTTCGATGTATTTTCGTCCTCATAATGTGTACGTAACGACTTTATATGCGCCATATTGGAATCGTGGTTTATGGTCGTTTCCACCACATTTGTGACGTCATGGATCAAAGCAGATGGGCGGGATCGGACGCTTCCGTAATTGCCATTTGCTATAGGTGTATAAACATGTTTACAGAATTATGGGAAAGAAATGCATAGATGGTTCTTTTTTTTAGGGACAATTGAATTGTTGTTCAGACGTTACTATGTATGGCCATTAACTTACGCAGACATTTAATAGCAAGGAACTGTACTGAGTTCTGGTTTCAAGTTTTGTTGATTATGTGGGGAAATTGCTTTGAACAGACATTTAATTAATTAGTAAATAACTGAATGCTATTTGTGAGTTGAAGTTTAGGAACACAATAAACATATTAACGATTATTTTTAGTAGTTAACTTGTGCAGTTAGGCGATTTACAAGGCCTGTAGTTATTTTTTTTTACAACACTCCTTTATTAATAACATTGATAATACTTTTAAAAGGAAACAGTGAATGAAATGCCTCAAATCCCTTTGGTCCACACCTTCCGTCATTCACCCTTGGGTGGTATTAACAAACCGCGAAAACCCATTTCAAAAAATAGTGAAGGATCGCATATCGATCCGTATTCTTCTGTTTATATTGCCGCCCAAAGACAACGAATACCATTATTTAGGATATTCCACCGTCGTTATGCGACATCTTACTATACATTAATCATTTTTTATAAACAAGTATCTGCCTTCTGGCTGAAAGTGTTATCTATTTGTTGTATTAATGAAGTCAAAAATAGCGATCACACCGCCTTCCATGAGGAGAGAGGGAATGTCGAAGGATTAACTCGAGCTATTCGCGATTTTTGGTATGAGGATCATGACATGACACAATGTTACTGGCGTACGAAGTACATAAATTGAAATTACATAAACATATGTGATATCATTTTTCAAAATAAAGTAACTGAGGAACAAAGAGTGAAAAACTTTATTTCTTAATAGCAAGGTTCACATTTATGTGCATAGTTAAGTTTGGTACATATTTGCTTATAACAATAAGAGAACGTTCATTTCTCACTTCGGGGGATAGAACTCATACTCAAGAGAATGTAAATTCTAACAACTAATACATGAGTACAGTGAGTGTTTATTTTAACTTAACTGAAGCGGACAATGTTAGAGCCTCTGTTGACTCATTGTGGTTCAATTACAGTTTAATAAAGTAGCACTACACTTCGTGATGCTTTCACTTTCTGTGTTAGCTGTCTGCGGCGTTCATCAAGCAGTACATCGTCCTTTCCACTGTGGCGCCAGGGATTAAAGTGCCTTCCCGGGTTTTTATTTACAATTGAAACAGAAGTGGGAAATTATTAGTATAACTTACAACCTATTGGATACTTTAAGGATCAGGACTTGTCTGAATGTGCACTATGGAAGACAACTCCATTTTCTTTGCTAAAATTAATTATAATCCTGTCTCTCGATGGACAGTGTTCACGAGTGCCGGTATTAATGGATTTAAGGTCTGAGTAATCTGACAATCTATTTCTCACTCATCTTAACTTCAACTCAAGAAATTTGCTTAATTTACGTATGAAAATGTAGTCACACAAGTGTGCAAATGTCTTTCCTCTAGTATGTACGATGGAAGTCATGGCGGTTAGCAGTTTAAAGTTAGGACTGTTTCGTCAGCCACTCAAAGCGGCTGCACAGTGTTGCGTGAGCTCCAGTACTCAGTATCCATCCGCGCTCAGCCTGTAACAGAGCTGCCGGTCGTACATTGCCCCCTTTTTTCCGGTTGGTTGGTTTGTTTGGGAAAGGAGACCAGACAGCGAGGTCATCGGTCTCATCGGATTAGGGAAGGACGGGGAAGGAAGTCGGCCGTGCCCTTTGAAGGGAACCATCTCGGCATTTGCCCAGAGCGATTTAGGGAAATCACGGAAAACCTAAATCGGGATGGCCGGACGCGGGATTGAACCGTCGTCCTCCCGAATGAGAGTCCAGTGTCTAACCACTGCGCCACCTCGCTCGGTTTCTTTTTTTTTTTTTTTTTGTTTTTCCCTTGTGAACTTCGTATCACACGAGTACACCGGTACACACGCCTCGCACGCGTTTTCCAACGGAGGAGCCGGCCCCTGGAGCTGCCTCCATACTTACCTGTGAGCCTCACGGGAGGCAGTTGACAGGGAAGTGACGACGAATGTTTTAGCTGTCGCTGCATTTAGAAAAACACTGAGCTTTGCGTTGCACCTATTGTCGTAGCCTTGACGTGTTTTTACACGTGCAGTATAACACTAACTGTTCAGTGTGTATTAGTGATATTCTTATAATGCACGTCGCACTTTAGTGTGCATCTTCACACAGCATTCGTGCTCAGTTCCTTCGTTGATAGCGTTCATTTACAAAAGTCAAATTTGCAGGTTTCCTGCAGAAAGACTTGCATTCTTTTGTAAATAGTTGATCACTTACGAGCTAATATTTACAATTAATGGTCACTCCTTTGGTCAAGTCCAGTGAACTGCTTTAACCTCCGCCGGGACCAGCCGCACAGTCCATAACTGCAGTAGAGTCCTCCCTCGGGCATGGGTGTGTGTGTTCGTCCTTAGGATAATTTAGGTTAGGTAGTGTGTAAGCTTAGGGACTGATGACATTAGCAGTAGTGTGCAAAAATGTGTGTGAAATCTTATGGGACTCAACTGCTTTATGAATTGACTCTACTTTCAGTAGTGAACCTAAAAATAAAGATACATATTCTTTCAAACTTTCTCCTCATTAGGAAAACTACAGATTTCGCAGCACTCGTTGCATTCATTGTTTACTGCATGATGATCATTTTCTGCTACCACGTAGCATATCCTACTACTTAACGAGTACGCAGGTAATGCTGAATCTTTTTTTGGTGCTTTTCGTTGGTGCTTTTCGTTGGTGCTTTTCGTTGGTGCTTTTCGTTGGTGCTTTTCGTTGGTGCTTTTCGTTGGTGCTTTTCGTTGGTGCTTTTCGTTGGTGCTTTTCGTTGGTGCTTTTCGTTGGTGCTTTTCGTTGGTGCTTTTCGTTGGTGCTTTTCGTTGGTGCTTTTCGTTGGTGCTTTTCGTTGGTGCTTTTCGTTGGTGCTTTTCGTTGGTGCTTTTCGTTGGTGCTTTTCGTTGGTGCTTTTCGTTGGTGCTTTTCGTTGGTGCTTTTCGTTGGTGCTTTTCGTTGGTGCTTTTCGTTGGTGCTTTTCGTTGGTGCTTTTCGTTGGTGCTTTTCGTTGGTGCTTTTCGTTGGTGCTTTTCGTTGGTGCTTTTCGTTGGTGCTTTTCGTTGGTGCTTTTCGTTGGTGCTTTTCGTTGGTGCTTTTCGTTGGTGCTTTTCGTTGGTGCTTTTCGTTGGTGCTTTTCGTTGGTGCTTTTCGTTGGTGCTTTTCGTTGGTGCTTTTCGTTGGTGCTTTTCGTTGGTGCTTTTCGTTGGTGCTTTTCGTTGGTGCTTTTCGTTGGTGCTTTTCGTTGGTGCTTTTCGTTGGTGCTTTTCGTTGGTGCTTTTCGTTGGTGCTTTTCGTTGGTGCTTTTCGTTGGTGCTTTTCGTTGGTGCTTTTCGTTGGTGCTTTTCGTTGGTGCTTTTCGTTGGTGCTTTTCGTTGGTGCTTGCCAAAATTTTTATATTTGAGGGCAGACTGGATAAGAATAGGTCTCCCTCTTCGCTTCATGTACTCTGCAATCGTTCTCTGTATAAAAAAAAATAGGGTAACATGTGTCTATTTTTCGCATAAATGGAATTACCCTCATTTCACTGGGATAGCTTTGGTAATGTTCCTTATGGACAGGTTGCATAAACATAGCTCATCATGCTGTTGTTGTCTTCAGTCTTCTCCATGCTACTCTATCCTGTGCAAGCTGCTTCATCTCCCAGTACCTACTGCAGCCTACATCCTTCTGAATCTGCTTAGTGTATTCATCTCTTGGTCTCCCTCTAAGATTTTTACCCTCCACGCTGCCCTCCAATGCTAAATTTGTGATCCCTAGATGCCTCAAAACATGTCCTACCAACTGATCCCTTCTTCTAGTCAAGTTGTGCCACAAACTTCTCTTCTCCCCAATCCTATTCAATACCTCATTAGTTACGTGATCTACCCACCTTATCTTCAGCATTCTTCCGTAGCACCACATTACGAAAGCTTCTATTCTCTTCTTGTCCAAACTGGTTATCGTCCATGTTTCACTTCCATACATGGCTACACTCCATACAAATACTTTCAGAAAAGACTTCCTGACACTTAAATCTATACTCGATGTTAACAAATTTCTCTGCTTCAGAAACGCTTTCCTTGCCGTTGCCAGTTTACATTTTCTATCCTCTCTACTGCGACCATCATCAGTTATCTTGCTCCCCAAATAGCAAAACTCCTTTACTACTTTAAGTGTCTCATTTCCTAATCTAAGTCCCTCAGCATCACCCGACTTAATTCGACTAAATTCCATTATCCTCGTTTTGCTTTTGTTGATCATCTAATATCCTCCTTTCAAGACACTATCCATTCCGTTAAACTGCTCTTCCAAGTCCTTTGCTGTCTCTGACAGAATTACAATGTCATCGGCGAACCTCGAGGTTTTTATTTCTTCTCCATGAATTTTAATACCTACTCCGAATTTTTCTTTTGTTTCCTTTACTGCTTGCTCAATATACAGATTGAATAACATCGGGGAGAGGCTACAACCCTGTCTCACTCCTTTCCCAACCACTGATTCCCTTTCATGGCCCTCGACTCTTAAAACTGCCATCTGGTTTCTGTACAAATTGTAAATAGCCTTTCAAATTCTGAAGGTGGCAGGGGTAAAATACAGGGAGCGAAAGAGAGAGAAAGCTTTCGACAACGTTAACTGGAAGACTCTACAAATGCTAGAAACGTAGGTCTGCCTTTTCTTAGACTTAATCTTTCTTCTGAGATAAGTCGTAAAGTTAGTATTGCCTCACGTGTTCCAACATTTCTAGGGAATCCAAACTGATCTTCCCCGATGTCTGCTTCTACCAGTTTTTCCATTCGTCTGTCCCCCCAGGGGGTCCACAACTCTTTTGTGGATACGTGCGTGGCGAGCACGGGGCCCCGAGCCATTGCAGCCTTCTTTCTCTCCCGGGCTGCATTTCCTTTCCCTTCCCCTCCTTTCCCCTCCATACCCCTTTCCCCTCGCCCTCTCCTCTCCCTCTATTGGTGTCCTTGCTTATGTTGGCCCCCGCTATCCTCCTGGTTCTGTTGGTTTTACACTCTGGCTTTGTTGCGTAATCATCTCCTCCTTTTGGCATTCCTTGGTCCCCCTCTGGGGTTTGACCTCCATTCCAAAATTTCTCTTCCGTAGTGTGAGCCATTTGGGGAAGAGCACCTTACCTAGTGTCTCCGACGTGTGCCCACCTAGTATATTCCACCTTTTCTTCTACGTCGTTGTCTGATGCTAGGGTGCATAGCCAGCACGGTAGCCAGCCCGTGTGGTGGGGTCGCTATGTACCCTTTTGGTTGAGCCCCCTGAACACACAGGGATCACACTTCTGATACCTGAGCTGTGACCTCCTCATGCATGCCTTGGAGTGGTTGCTCGTCATCCTGGAGCATCGGAACTCCCGGCAATGGCCGCCGTGCCAGACGGCCCTTGCTGTGGCTGGGTGGCGCCCGTGAGGAGAGCCCCTGATCGGAGTGGGTGGTATCAGGGCGGACGCTATGCAGATGAAACGCATAAGGGTCCAAACCTCTGGCCGCTCTTCTGCGGCCGTCTCTCTGCGTGGTACTGATTCCTCAAGTGCTGCTTCTCTTGCCCCTTCGGCCTTCCCTTCCGTGGCTACCCCCTGGGAGGAGGGTCAGGCCCGTCGTCTAGGGGCAAAACCTTTCCCCCATTATCTAGTTTGCACCAGGACTGATGGAGATACTTTCACCAGTGTCAAACCTTTATTCTTTGTGGAACACATTGAAGACAAGTTCGGCGAAGTGGACTCCCTGAGCAAGATGCGGTCGGGTTCATTACTGATAAAAACTTTTTCGGCTGCCCAATCTGCGGCCCTTCGTGCCTGTACCCATCTTGGCACAATTCCCGTGTCCATTACCCCTCACCAGTCTCTAAATATGGTACAAGGTGTGATTTTTCACAGAGACCTCATCCTTCAAACTGATGAGGAACTTCGGGACAATCTCGGACGGCGGGGTGTTCACTTTGTTCGGCGTGTTCAGAAGGGTCCTAAAGATAATCGTATTGATACTGGTGCCTTTATCCTGGCCTTTGAAGGGGATACCCTTCCTGAGAAAGTTAAGATTATGGTCTATCGCTGTGATGTGAAGCTGTACATCCCACCTCCTATGCGGTGTTTTAAGTGCTTGCGTTTTGGCCACATGTCTTCTCGCTGTACCCAGGACCCTCTCTGTGGTGACTGTGGACGTCCACTCCATGAGGGGAGTCCCTGTGTTCCCCCTCCTGTATGTGTAAATTGTCATGGTAGTCATTCTCCACGTTCAGCAGATTGCCCAGTCTATAAGAAAGAAAAAAAGATACAGGAGTATAAGTCTCTTGATCGTTTAAGCTACACAGAGGCCTGTAAGAAATATGCACGATTGCACCCTGTGTCCATGACATCTAGTTACGCCTTGGTTACATCTTCATCCCTTCCTCCCCCTTCCTTACCCCCGTCCCGGACCCCTCTCCTTCCCCCCTCCCCTGCGGCTCCCACACCTTCTCCTCTGGGCGCCGCTCCCCCTCCCCAGCCGGAGAAGTGTCCCACTCCTTCGGCGTCTGCCGGTCAAGGGCGCCTCTCCCAGGATGCCCCTTCCCGGCACCTTCCAGGTCAAAGGTCTGCTGCAGCGCGGCGACCGCGAGAGCCGCGGTCTATCGGCCCCCAGGTCGCCCGGTCTCTTTCTGTTCCTGATCTTGCTGCAGCTGGCTCCATTATGCCACACAGCCCTCCTCGATCTCAGCCTGAAAAGAAGAAGAAACATAAGTCCCGGGACAAAGAGCCTCTGGTGTCACCGGAGGTCCCTTCCCCGGCTTCACAACCGGATTCTGACCTGTCGTTTATGGATGTCGCCCCCTCCTTGTCGGTGACGGGTGGGGACCCGGCGGTATGACTGGATTTAGCGTGTTCAGCCCTCATTTAAACCATCGTTCTGTGGTTCTCCAATGGAATTGTAATGGCTACTATCGTCACCTTCCGGAATTGAAATCCCTTCTTTCGTCCTACTCAGCAGCTTGTGTGGTTCTCCAGGAATCTCATTTTACTGATGCTCACTCACCGACCCTCCGTGGGTTCCGTGTTTTCTGTCGAAATCGGGTCGGACCCTTGCGGGCTTCTGGTGGCGTTTGTACGTTGGTCCGTACAGACATTGGTAGTACGTGGATTCCTCTCCAAACTACATTGGAAGCAGTTGCTGTTAGGGTCCACTTAGACTCTGCAGCCACAGTATGCAATCTTTATCTCCCTCCTGACAGGACTCTTACACCTGCTGCCTTAACCACCCTTCTTCAGCAACTTCCTCCTCCCTTCCTCCTCCTTGGGGATTTTAATGCTCATCATCCTTTGTGGGGCAGTGCCTTTCCATCTAGACGAGGTCTTCTTATCGACCAATTTATTGCAGACCACGACCTGTGCCTTCTTAATGATGGCTCCCCTACTCATTTCAGTGCTGGTCATGGTACCTTTTCTGCCATTGATCTTTCTCTTTCTTCTCCCTCTCTCCTCCCTTCATTACACTGGTCGCCACACGACTACCTTTGTGATAGTGACCATTTCCCGTTGATTATCACGCTCCCTTCCCGCTCCCCGATGGAGAGGTTACCTCGTTGGTCTTTCCACCGTGCCGATTGGCCTCTATATACTGCACAGGTCGAGTTTTCTCCCTCTTTGTCGGGTTGTATTGATGACGTCCTACGTGACGTGTCTGACGCGATTGTTCGCGCTGCTAACCTTGCTGTCCCGCGCTCATCTGGACAATTTCGTCGTCGGCAAGTCCCGTGGTGGAGTACGGCCATTGCCATTGCCATCCGTGATCGCCGTCGAGCTTTGCAACACTTTAAGAGGCACCCATCTGTAGCCAGCCTTTCTACCTTTAAGCGCCTTCGCGCTAAAGCCCGTTATTTAATCAAACAGAGCAAGCGGATATGTTGGGAACGATTCGTTTCTTCCCTTGGTTCCACTGTCCCTCTGTCACGGGTATGGGCTACACTTCGCTCTCTCCAAGGTTGCCATCGGCAGTCCACCCTCCCAGGCCTTCACCTCCCAGATGGCATTTGTACGGACCCATTAGTTCTCGCAGAACATCTTGCGACCCATTTCGCAGTGGCATCAGCGTCGGCCTCCTATCCAGCTGCTTTCCTTCATCAAAAACAGCAGGCTGAAGCTGTCACCTTATGTTTCACCACTTGTGAGTCAGAATCTTACAACGAACCTTTCACTGAATGGGAATTTCTTTCTGCTCTATCTGCTTCTCATGATACGGCTCCTGGCCCAGATTCCATTCATAACCAGCTGCTTCAACATCTCAGTGCTCCACAACGGCACCATCTTCTTCGGGTGTTTAACCGTATCTGGCTCCAGGGTGACTTCCCTTCTCAGTGGAGGGATAGCATTGTGGTTCCTGTCCTTAAGCCTGGTCAGAACCCCCTATCTGTTGACAGCTATCGGCCAATTAGTTTGACCAATGTTGGTTGTAAGTTACTTGAACGGCTGGTAGCCCGTCGGCTCACTTGGGTCCTCGAATCTCGGGATCTATTGTCCCCTTCCCAGTGTGGCTTTCGAGAGGGACGATCTCCAATCGATCATTTGCTTCGCTTGGAATCCGCAGTTCGGCAGGCTTTTTCCCAGCGCCGCCATTTGGTTGCAGTGCTTTTTGACCTTCGCAAGGCCTATGACACGGCCTGGCGCCATCACATCTTACTAACCCTTCATCAGTGGGGTCTTCGGGGCCCCCTCCCGATTTTTATCCGCCAGTTCCTGATCCATCGGTCATTCAGAGTTCGAGTTGGTACTGCTTTTAGTTCTCCACGGACCCAGGAGACGGGCATCCCACAGGGTTCTGTCTTGAGTGTCCTTCTTTTCCTCATTGCTATCGATGGACTTGTGGCCTCTGTCGGTCCCTTGGTCGCCCCTGCCCTGTATGTGGATGATTTCTGCATTTGGGTTAGTTCCTCCTCGATGCCATCTGCAGAACGGCAGCTCCAGGTGGCTATACGGCGTGCCTCTGCATGGACCCTCTCCCACGGGTTTCAATTCTCTCCTTTAAAATCGCGGGTGGTCCACTTCTGTCGCCGTACTACGGTCCACCCTGATCCAGAGCTCTATCTCGCTGCACAAAGATTGCCTGTGGTTCCACAGTTTCGTTTCCTAGGTCTTCTTTTCGACAACAAGCTCACTTGGCTGCCCCATATCAGACTCCTGAAGGTAGGATGTTTCCGTAAACTCAATGTCCTTCGCTTCCTTGCCCACTCCTCCTGGGGTGCGGACCGTTCCCTCCTCCTCAGTCTTTATCGTGCTCTAGTTCTGTCACGTTTGGACTATGGTTGTCAAGTTTATGGTTCAGCTGCTCCTTCCATGCTGCACGTGCTGGATCCAGTCCACCATCGTGGTATCCGTTTGGCCACCGGTGCCTTCCCTACTAGCCCTGTTGATAGTCTCCTGGTTGAAGCTGGGATCCCCCCCCTTTCTGTTCGGCGGTCCCAGCTTCTGGTGTCTTATGCCCTTACTATCCGTTCTTCTCCCGCTCATCCTTCCTATTCTATCCTATTCCCAGACCATGGACGTCGCCCGCCTGACTCCCGCCCTCGGGCGGGTTTACCGGTTGGGCTGCGCCTTGCGTCTCTTACCCGTGATTTTCGGCTTCCTTCTTTGTCCTGTCTTCCTCGCTCCCTCCCCTCCACCCCTCCTTGGTTAGTTCCTCGGCCTCGAATTCGGATGGATCTCCGCCGCGGTCCGAAAGATTCCATCCCCCCGGTGGTGTTCCGTTCCTTTTTCCGCCAAATTTTATGGGAGTTTCGGGATGCTGTTGTTTTTTACACTGATGGCTCTAAATCTGCTGATCATGTTGGGTATGCCTTCACGTCCTTTGTTGGAACAGAAAATCATCTACTGCCACCCTCATGTGGGGTGTTTACTGCGGAATTGATGGCAATTTCCCGGGCCCTTACCTTTATTAAACAATCCCAACACAACCGCGTTTTGTTATGTACGGACTCGATGAGTGGCCTTCTTGCTATTGACCGGTGTTTTTCGCGCCATCCCTTGGTCTCTGCCATCCATGACCATCTCGCTGATCTTCACCGTGCTGCTTGTTCCATTGACTTCCTGTGGGTCCCGGGCCATGTGGGTATCCCGGGTAATGAGCTCGCTGATCGTTTGGCTGGGGGAGCAGTTACTTACCCCCCGTTTTCTGTAACCCCTCCTGCAGCGGATTTACGGCTTCACATCAAATCCCACTTTGCACAGTCATGGGCCAATTCTTGGGAGGCTACTCCACTGTCTAATAAACTTCGTGCCATTAAGGTGAATACAGGCCCATGGCGTTCTTCCTTTAGCCTCTCCCGCAAGGACTCGACCACGCTGTGTCGTCTCCGCATTGGCCATACCAGGCTGACCCATGGTTTCCTTTTGCGTGATGAGCCACCCCCGCTATGTGGTTGTGGAGCCTTCTAGTCAGTGGCTCACATTTTGGTTGAATGCCCCCTTCTTGTGGCTCTGCGTGCTAAGTACAGACTCCCCCACACTTTACCTTTGATGTTGGCTGACGATTCCCGGATGGTCTCTCTGGTTCTAGGTTTCCTCCGGGAGAGTGGTTTTTATTCTCAGTTTTAAAGTTTTTAATCTCCCTCTGGTGTTGGGGCAGGGCGGTGAGTGTTTGGGTGTCTCCCACTGTAGGCAGTGTTCAGAGATTCCAGATTCACCTCCCTGACCGGAATCCTCTTTTCTTTCCCTTTTACTCTGTTCTTACCCCTTCTTTTTAAGGCTTGGTTAGTTTTTCTATTCCCATACGTACTTTCTGCATTATAGCAGTTGTACCTTTTAAGTCACAGGTGGTCTTGCCTATGCTGTTTCAGCATAGTGTTGGGTTCGTTCTCTTGCCAACTTCCCTCATTTGTTTTTACTAATGACAACGTGACTGCCCTTTTACGTTTCCCCTTTATCCGTTTTATTTTTCTGACTATACTGAGATGTCCCGTTAGCAGAATGGAGTCTATTTGAAATAAGGGACTGATGACCTTGCTGTTTGGTCCCTTTAACCTCAAACAACCAACCAACCAACCAACCATTCGTCTGTAAAGAATTCGCGTTAGTATTTTGCAGCTGTGACTTATTAAACTGATAGTTCTGTAATTTTCACATCTGTCAATACCTGCTTTCTTTGGGATTGGAATTATTATATTCTTCTTGAAGTCTGTGGGTATTTCGCCTGTCTCGTACATTTTGCTCACCAGATGGTAGTTTTGTCATGACTGGCTCTCCCAAGGCCATCAGTAGTTCTAATGGAATGTTGTCTACTCCCGGGGCCTTGTTTCGACTCAGGTCTTTCAGTGCTCTGTCAAACTCTTCACGCATTATCATATCTCCCATTTCATCTTCATCTAAATCCTCTTCCATTTCCATAATATTGTCCTCAAGTACATCGCCCTTGTATAAACCCTCTATATACTCTTCCACCTTTCTGCCTTCCCTTCTTTACTTAGAACTGGGCTGCCATCTGAGCTCTTGATATTCATACAAGTGGTTCTCTTTTCTCCAAAGGTCTCTTTAATTTTCCTGTAGGCAGTATCTATCTTACCCCTAGTGAGACAAGCCTCTACATCCTTACATTTGTCCTCTAGCCATCCCTGCTTAGCCATTTTGCACTTCCTGTCGATCTCATTTTTGAGACGTTTGTATTCCTTTTTGCCTGCTTCATTTACTGCATTTTTATATTTTCTTTCATCAATTAAATTCAATATTTCTGTTACCCAAGGATTTCTATTAGCCCTCGCCTTTTTACCTACTTGATCGTCTGCTGCCTTCACTACTTCATCCCTCAGAGCTACCCATTCTTCTTCTACTGTATTTCTTTCCCCCATTCCTGTCAATTGTTCCCTTACGCTTTCCCTGAAACTCTGTACAACCTCTGGTTCTTTCAGTTTATCCAGGTCCCATCTCCTTAAATTCCCGCCTTTTTGCAGTTTCTTCAGTTTCAATCTGCAGTTCATAACCAATAGATTGTGGTCAGAATCCACATCTGCCCCTGGAAATGTCTTACGATTTAAAACCTGGTTCCTAAATCTGTCTTACCATTATATAATCTGATACCTTTTAGTATCTCCAGGATTCTTCCATGTATACAACCTTCTTTTATGATTCCTGAACCAAGTGTTAGCTATGATTAAGTTATGCTCTGTGCAAAATTGTACCAGATGGCTTCCTCTTTCATTTCTTTCCGCCAATCCATATTCACCTACTACGTTTCCTTCTCTTCCCTTTCCTACTGACGAATTCGTCACCCATGACTATTCAGGTAGTGAAGGGAGACGAAAATTTAATAATTTCTTTTATCTCGTCATACATTTAATCAATTTCTTCATCTGCAGAGCTAGTTGCCATATAAACTTGTACTACTGTAGTAGGCATGGGCTTTGTTTCTATCTTAGCTACTACAAACAGCATAGTGAACGCATTATTGTGGCCAACCCGCACTCTTATTTTTTTTCATGATTAAACCTATTTCATCACGGTATGTCTCTCATTTCTCATTAGCACCTTGTTGGCTGGGGAACAAATGAAGCCTTGAGCGCTAAACACTTGTACTGTTTCTCTCACGTCAGACGGACGCAGATTTATGGCGGTCTGATCTAATTTTTTACTAAATGTATAAAAACGTGTTCCGTCTGAGTGAAGTGTAAAAATAACTGTTACAACTTATCGTGACGACTCACGGGTGACTCAAGAGGACAATGGCTACATAAAAGAGCGCTTAATGGACATGAAACTGTCCTACAATGACGGTAGATTTTTATGTCAAAACACAAGGTAAGTGTAGTGTCGGTAGCTGGACCGACACCGTGGAGTTGATTGCTGAAAAAGAAAGCTAGACTAACGCTGTGGCCGATAGTGCACGCACGGCATAAAGCAGACGGGCGTGAAGTCTGGAACATGAGAACTTATAAATGAATAAGAAGAAAAGTATGTAGATGCTTATTACTTATCTTTTATTGAGGCCTTGGAATACATCTCTCTTGAATACTCGTAAGCTATAGGCACTGATACAAATGGCTCCTTGCTAGTTCGTAGCCATTAACTTCTGATGGCTATTCTGTCTCTCGGCTAATGAGAGAGAAAGGCTTCGTACAACTGGGCGATAGCTAGGTTCGCGTACAACTGGGCGGTAGCTAGGTTCTCGTACAACTGGGGTCGAGTCCACTCTCGTATCACGAGACCTGCCTTGGTGGTGGCGCTAGGTCTGCGATCACAGTGGCGACACGCGGGTCCGACATGTACTACATGGACCGCGGCCGATTTAAACTACCACCTAGCAAGTGTGGTGTCTGGCGGTGACACCACATTCCTCCCCCGCAAATCGGCGAACGGTCGTGTAATAAGGCTTCCGCCCGCCGTGGGGAGGACCACATGTTGACGTATGCGATGAGGTGGGGAGCCTAACAACAGGCGAGGCTGTGCCACCCGCACCCGGCCATCCGGTCCGAGGGGAGCTAGGAAACGCCTGCAAAACTAGTCCAGGGTGCACGTCAACATGTGGTGTATGCGCCCGTAAAGAAACATGAGGGGCCGAAGTGTCGACCTCCATTGCGTCGGGGTAGCCGACGCACGATGACGTCATGTGGTCCGGAGCGGGCGGGCGTTCCATGGCTGAGGACAGCTGGTCACGGGAAGCGATCGGCGGCGCGTGACCCTGGGAGGCGCTTGGCGGCTGCAACGAAGCGTCGAATGCGGTCGGCGGCGGCGGCGGCTGCTGCTGCTGCTGCTGCTGCTGCTGCTGCGGCGGCGGCGGCGCGTCGCCATGGGGCAAAATGGAAGGCATCGTCGGTAACACCTGGGGATGAGGCGAGCCAGTAGATGGGTCCCCAGGGCGCTGACCGGACGGCACCGTCGCTGAAAGCAGACGGGGAGCGGCAGAACCCGAGCGACGACAGAGGCGCAGCTGATTGAGATGCCGACGCACCTCACCAGAGGCCCCCAAAACCAAATACATCGCGCGGCCGAGGCAGCGAAGAATGCGCCCTGCGAGCCAACGCCGTGAACCTCGATAGTTGCGATAAAATACAACGTCGCCTGGAGCAAAAGCAGGAGTCTGCCGCTGCGCAGGAACCTGATGCGGCGGATGCAGCAAAGACATCAAGGTGCGATGAGGACGACCGTGGAGCAACTCAGCCGGCGAGCGACCATCTCGGGGCTGAGAGCGATACGAAGACAAAAAGAGCAACAATGCGTCCTCCCGAGAATGCGACTCCTTCAATTTCAACATCTGTGACTTGAAAGTCCGGACCAATCGTTCAGCGGCACCGTTGGACTGAGGCGAAAACGGCGCGGATGTCAGATGTTGAATACCATTGGCCTGGCAGAATGACTGAAATTCTGCGGACATGAATTGTGGGCCATTGTCGGAAACAATAGTCTGCGGAAGACCTTCAATGCAAAAGATAGCAGACAACGCTTGGATGGTGGCGGAGGACGTCGTGGAAGACATCCGGACAACAAAAGGAAAATTACTGAAGGCGTCGACCAGAACCAACCATCGAGCATTCCAGAACGGACCAGCAAAATCAATGTGCAAGCGTTGCCAAGGGGAAGTGGCTTTTGGCCATGCAAAGACTTTCCGCGGCGGTGCGGATTGTTGTTCGGCACACGCCGGGCACGAAGAACACATATTCGTAATCGCAGCATCGATTCCGAACCAAGTACAGTGCTGACGAGCAAGTTGTTTCGTTCGCACTATACCCCAATGTCCTTGGTGAAGAAGCCGTAAAACAGAGGACTGTAACGAACGTGGGACCACGACTCTGGACTGATCATTATTAGAACGCAACAACAAAACACCACGTCGAACAAAAAGTCTCTCTTTGTGAGCAAAAAATCGGCGAACCAACGGATCCTCGATCCGAGACTTTGACAAAGGCCATTGCGTAGCAACAAAACGTAAAACAGTAGCAAGGACAGGGTCAGCAGCTGTGGCTGTAGCGACACGACGAAAATCAATCGGAAACGATTCGACCACTTCATCGGTTTCCGAATCAATGAACATGCAAGCAAGTTCGGAAGAATCGAATGCTTTATCCTCAGCAACAGGCAAACGGGACAACGCATCGGCGTTTCCGTGCTGAGCAGTGGACCGATACAAGATATCGTAGCGGTACTGCGAGAGGAAAATAGACCAGCGAATGAATTTCTGCGCTGTACGTGGAGGTACAGGCTTGGTCGGATGAAAAAGCGATGTCAAAGGTTTGTGGTCTGTGATGATGGTAAAGTGACGACCATACAAGAAATCATGGAACTTAGTAACACCAAACACGAGAGCCAAAGCTTCTTTCTCTATCTGTGAATAATTTCTTTGCGCAGACGACAGCAATTTGGACGCAAAGGCAATAGGGCGATCATGGGAGCCAACTTTGTGCGCAAGCACAGCACCGATCCCGAAATCCGAGGCATCTACCATCAACAAAAGGGGTTTCTGGGGATCGAATGGCGTAAGGCAAGTATTAGAAAGCAACGCCGATTTCAACTGGCGAAAGGCGCGTTCACATTCCGTCGTCCAGACGAACGGAACACCTTTACGGCGTAAGCGATGAAGCGGAGCTGAAATGGAAGAGGCATTGCGCACATATTTATGATAATAGTTAATTTTACCCAACACACTCTGTAGCTGTTTCAGATTTTGAGGGGAAGGCAAATCTTGTATGGCACGGAGGTGCTCTGGACTCGGATGTATGCCTTGGGCATTAATGACATGTCCCAGGTATGGTAAGTCACGAGCAAAAAACACACATTTGTCCTTCCTCAAGCGAAGACCATTTTTCCGCAAGACCTGAAATAATGTTCGTAAGTTCGCAAGATGATCTTCTTCTGTCTGTCCGGAGATCACTATATCGTCCAGATAGTTTGCTGCAGTAGGGACCGACGCACAAATAGTTTGTAAATATTGCTGAAACAAGGCAGGGGCGGATGCACACCCGAAAGGCAGTCTTTTGAAGCGGTACAATCCAAGATGCGTGTTAACCACCAAGACGCGCTGGGATTCGTCGTCCACCGGTATTTGCAAGTACGCATCGGCTAGGTCCAACTTTGAAAAATATTTTCCCGGGCACAGTTTAGCAAAAAGATCTTCCGGGCGGGGCAAAGGAAAAGTAGCAGTCACTAGCTGTGGATTCACTGTGGCCTTGAAGTCCACGCAAAGTCTCAATTTTCCGGAAGGTTTTGGCAAAATTACTAAGGGTGAGGCAGAGAGAAGCTTGCACTCGTTCAATTACACCCTGTGATTCGAGATCGTGTAATATTCTTGCGACCTCATCACGCAATGCGTGGGGAACATTGCGCGCCCTGAAAAATTTCGGTTGCGCGTTTACCTTCAGTTCTAAATGTGCTTCATAGTTTTTAGCGCAACCTAAGCCCGGTGCAAAAATGTCTGCAAATTCGTCACACAGCCGAGAAACACTGTCTGTAGGCACAGTCTGATTCACTGATAGGACCTGATTTACAATAGACATGTTAAACAACTTAAATAAATCTAGACCAAATAAGTTCACTGCAGAAGAAGAACGAAGAACGTAAAATGACACAAGTTTTGTTTGTCCCTTGAATGTTGCAAGAAGGCTGCACTGTCCTAACACAGGAATTTTCTGTCCGGAATATGTAGTTAGCTTAACATTTGCGGCACGCAACGGAGGTTTGCCCAGTTGTTTGTACGTGTCGTGATTGAGCAATGAAACTGCAGCTCCGGTATCGAGCTGGAATGGTATCACTTTGCCTTCAAAGTCTAAGTCCACAAAAAGTTTATTGTCCTGCTGACGACAAGAGCGACTGTTTTGTGCAATTGGAACAGACACTGGTACAGAATCACTTGCTAATTGACGTGATTTCCGGCGACGTCGACGCACAGTTTTTGTGGGACGATCACAGTCACTGTTAGAGAAAGTGTCACTGGACGAAGTGGAATTAACGACATGAATGTCCATAGGCGAAGGTCCACGAGCCTGAGTGTCCTTGGTTCGATTCCGGCGCGAAGCAAAGGGCCTGGAATGATTGTGATTGTCTGATCTGAGCTTTTTCTGGCAAACACTTTGAACATGTCCTTTCTTTTTGCAGAAAAAGCAAATAGCTTGGCGTGACGGGCAATGTTCACGCGAATGTCTAGTAGCACACCGCGGGCATGATTTCACTGCATTTGTGGGCTGGCGCGGCACACCTGGGTTAGCACGCGGCGGCAGCTGTGCGAACGGCCGCGAGGGCAGTTGACCGGGCCGCGTTGCGCGAGCGCGCCCGGCGGGCCGGTTAATGTTACACACAGCTGGCGAAGTTTCAAAAGATTCCTGAGCACAGTCAAGTGTGTCCTGTCTATCCAATATGTCTATCACTTGTTGAAGGGAGGGATTAACCAGTTTCAAAATTTGCTCCCGTATGCGAACATCAGAAACGTTTTGTGCAATTGCATCACGCACCATTGTATCTGAATAAGAAAGACCACAGTCACATTCAAAGGCACAGTCCCTAGTAAGTCCTTGCAATGTTGCTACCCACTCCCTATTAGTTTGACCGGCCGTACGTTTTGTACGAAAGAACGTATACCGTTTTGCAACCACATTAACTGTTTCTTTAAAATAGGCATCTAATGCAGACAAAATTTCCTCGTATGACAAAGTTGCTACGTCGCGTCGGGGAAACAATTTCACTATCACACGGTATGTGGACACACCGACACAAGAAAGCAAAAACGGCTGCCGCTCATTACCTTGAATTCTGTAGGCAGCCATGTGAAAGGCGAACTGACGAGACCACTCTTGCCAGGTCTCGTGGTTCGGGTCGTAGGGCCTAAAAGGCGGTGCAACGGCAGGTTGTGGCTGCGGTAGCGGTGAAGCGGCTGCGGCCGCATCGGTGTGCAGCGCACGTTGACCCTGGACGAGCTGTCCAAGGGCATCCAGTAACGCCTGCGTTTGTTGATTCTGCAAGCGATAAAATTCGGACAGTACATCTGGAGAATGTGGCGAAGCCATGACACAATGAAATGTAAGCAATCAGAAATAAATGTAAGCAATCAGAAAAAGGTCCTTTTCCCTCGTCGCCAATAATTGTAGTGTCGGTAGCTGGACCGACACCGTGGAGTTGATTGCTGAAAAAGAAAGCTAGACTAACGCTGTGGCCGATAGTGCACGCACGGCATAAAGCAGACGGGCGTGAAGTCTGGAACATGAGAACTTATAAATGAATAAGAAGAAAAGTATGTAGATGCTTATTACTTATCTTTTATTGAGGCCTTGGAATACATCTCTCTTGAATACTCGTAAGCTATAGGCACTGATACAAATGGCTCCTTGCTAGTTCGTAGCCATTAACTTCTGATGGCTATTCTGTCTCTCGGCTAATGAGAGAGAAAGGCTTCGTACAACTGGGCGATAGCTAGGTTCGCGTACAACTGGGCGGTAGCTAGGTTCTCGTACAACTGGGGTCGAGTCCACTCTCGTATCACGAGACCTGCCTTGGTGGTGGCGCTAGGTCTGCGATCACAGTGGCGACACGCGGGTCCGACATGTACTACATGGACCGCGGCCGATTTAAACTACCACCTAGCAAGTGTGGTGTCTGGCGGTGACACCACAGTAAGATACGTTTTAGTTATAATAAATGTTCTGGAAATATTGAATCAGTTAGCAGTGCTTATGCGTTTTGCTGAGGAGATAATAGGAATAATTAAAATGAAAATAATACTAAGATTACAGACACCAAGATCAGCAGTCCAACGTGCGTGTTAGATTGAAAAAAAAACTGTTTTATCGTCTTCTTGCATCAGCTTTAATATTGAATTTCCCTTTTTTGTCATGTTAGTTGTTTTTGCGCCCTCAAGAACTTTCTGGTCCCTTAGGAAATTCTTTTTGTCATAGCAATAACTTCACGACCGGGTATGATCGTGTCTACGATCATGAAGTAATTAAAAGGACGATAATGCAATTTGCTAATCAACAGCACACTAGCTGTGACTGCTTCAAGCCACGCGAAACTGCAAGTAAAGACTATTCAAATTTCATAATCCAATATCTTACGCCAATTGTCATAAGAATCATAGATTGACCATTGTGGTTGATGAAACAGTAAGCGAAATCTCAAATTCCAACTTTTGCATTGAATAACATCATTTTTATTTTGTTACATCGCAACTCCCAAAAAAAGGGATGTTGTGGACACATGGCTTAGTGACAGACTAGGGTACTTGCACAGGTTTATCTGCCACCAAGTTCCGATATATCCCGAGTTTTCATTTGAGTATTCTTCCAAGGTATTCTGGATACAAAAGCAAGGAAATTACTATTCATAATTAGATTACTGGTGAGATTAATGGATACTATAAATAATACAAAACCCTATTTGATTACTTTTAAAAACAATTATTCTTGTGTTTCACAGTCATTTTTCGAAAAAACGAAACAAAGTTTATAATAAATTGACAACATGGCAGACATTGTGATGCCAGCTTCACCCTTTCTGCGTTGTTGCCAAATTTATTCAAGATGGAGGCCATAGATGTGGCAATGTGACACCGACGTCATGGTGGGAAAATAGGTTAACAGCGTTAGCTCAATAGATTTAACTCCAACCGTCCCCCAACCGTGAAAACTGCGGAAAATTCAAATTTATTGGTGGAAATATCGGATTTCGCGTGCTCACGTTGAGATCCAGAGACGAACTAACCTAGTTCACACCACCACGAGCTCATCCAACCCCTGCCTTCCCGCATCTTGAAATTGGTGCGAAATTCGCTCAGTCTGTCGAGCTGATGGAGTGGGAGTGTCTCACAATGGTAGGCTAATATAGCGTATATCACACATTGTTTAAACAAAAAATAGTTCAAATGGCTCTGAGCACTATGGGACTTAACATCTGTGGTCATCAGTCCCCTATAACTTAGGTTAGTTAGGTTTAAGTAGTTCTAAGGACATCACACACATCAATGCCCGACGCAGGATTCGAACCTGCGACTGTAGCGGTCACGCGGCTTCAGACTGTAGCGCCTAGAACCGCTCGGCCACCCCGGCCGGCATTGTTTAAACAATTGTATTAAGAAAGTTATTTCTGAAATCGCAATACACCTCTAAATCGACTTGTGTTTAACATTCTCTAAATTCTGTAAACAATTTCATTACTTAGTGTAATAATGTGGCCCCTTTCACTATAAGAATAAAGTCACAGAGCCCACTAAAATAGATAAGAAACTTCCTCGTACCCCAGTGCAAGAGCCAGACACAGAGCTTACAGTGACAAAGTACTTGCTGTGTCCCTGCAGTTCTTGGTGACTGTCACACTGGGAATACCCACAGCCTTCCTCCATCCTGGCACATGGCTACCCCTTGCCGTTTAACATGGACTGCACCCCCTGTGGGTCCAGGGAATAAAATAGGCCTGAGCTATACCTGCCTGTCTTAAGATGCGACTGAAAGGAGCCTCACCCGTTTTGGTCTCTGTGGTGGTCTCTGTGGTGGTCTCTGTGGTGGTCTCTGTGGTGGTCTCTGTGGTGGTCTCTGTGGTGGTCTCTGTGGTGGTCTCTGTGGTGGTCTCTGTGGTGGTCTCTGTGGTGGTCTCTGTGGTGGTCTCTGTGGTGGTCTCTGTGGTGGTCTCTGTGGTGGTCTCTGTGGTGGTCTCTGTGGTGGTCTCTGTGGTGGTCTCTGTGGTGGTCTCTGTGGTGGTCTCTGTGGTGGTCTCTGTGGTGGTCTCTGTGGTGGTCTCTGTGGTGGTCTCTGTGGTGGTCTCTGTGGTGGTCTCTGTGGTGGTCTCTGTGGTGGTCTCTGTGGTGGTCTCTGTGGTGGTCTCTGTGGTGGTCTCTGTGGTGGTCTCTGTGGTGGTCTCTGTGGTGGTCTCTGTGGTGGTCTCTGTGGTGGTCTCTGTGGTGGTCTCTGTGGTGGTCTCTGTGGTGGTCTCTGTGGTGGTCTCTGTGGTGGTCTCTGTGGTGGTCTCTGTGGTGGTCTCTGTGGTGGTCTCTGTGGTGGTCTCTGTGGTGGTCTCTGTGGTGGTCTCTGTGGTGGTCTCTGTGGTGGTCTCTGTGGTGGTCTCTGTGGTGGTCTCTGTGGTGGTCTCTGTGGTGGTCTCTGTGGTGGTCTCTGTGGTGGTCTCTGTGGTGGTCTCTGTGGTGGTCTCTGTGGTGGTCTCTGTGGTGGTCTCTGTGGTGGTCTCTGTGGTGGTCTCTGTGGTGGTCTCTGTGGTGGTCTCTGTGGTGGTCTCTGTGGTGGTCTCTGTGGTGGTCTCTGTGGTGGTCTCTGTGGTGGTCTCTGTGGTGGTCTCTGTGGTGGTCTCTGTGGTGGTCTCTGTGGTGGTCTCTGTGGTGGTCTCTGTGGTGGTCTCTGTGGTGGTCTCTGTGGTGGTCTCTGTGGTGGTCTCTGTGGTGGTCTCTGTGGTGGTCTCTGTGGTGGTCTCTGTGGTGGTCTCTGTGGTGGTCTCTGTGGTGGTCTCTGTGGTGGTCTCTGTGGTGGTCTCTGTGGTGGTCTCTGTGGTGGTCTCTGTGGTGGTCTCTGTGGTGGTCTCTGTGGTGGTCTCTGTGGTGGTCTCTGTGGTGGTCTCTGTGGTGGTCTCTGTGGTGGTCTCTGTGGTGGTCTCTGTGGTGGTCTCTGTGGTGGTCTCTGTGGTGGTCTCTGTGGTGGTCTCTGTGGTGGTCTCTGTGGTGGTCTCTGTGGTGGTCTCTGTGGTGGTCTCTGTGGTGGTCTCTGTGGTGGTCTCTGTGGTGGTCTCTGTGGTGGTCTCTGTGGTGGTCTCTGTGGTGGTCTCTGTGGTGGTCTCTGTGGTGGTCTCTGTGGTGGTCTCTGTGGTGGTCTCTGTGGTGGTCTCTGTGGTGGTCTCTGTGGTGGTCTCTGTGGTGGTCTCTGTGGTGGTCTCTGTGGTGGTCTCTGTGGTGGTCTCTGTGGTGGTCTCTGTGGTGGTCTCTGTGGTGGTCTCTGTGGTGGTCTCTGTGGTGGTCTCTGTGGTGGTCTCTGTGGTGGTCTCTGTGGTGGTCTCTGTGGTGGTCTCTGTGGTGGTCTCTGTGGTGGTCTCTGTGGTGGTCTCTGTGGTGGTCTCTGTGGTGGTCTCTGTGGTGGTCTCTGTGGTGGTCTCTGTGGTGGTCTCTGTGGTGGTCTCTGTGGTGGTCTCTGTGGTGGTCTCTGTGGTGGTCTCTGTGGTGGTCTCTGTGGTGGTCTCTGTGGTGGTCTCTGTGGTGGTCTCTGTGGTGGTCTCTGTGGTGGTCTCTGTGGTGGTCTCTGTGGTGGTCTCTGTGGTGGTCTCTGTGGTGGTCTCTGTGGTGGTCTCTGTGGTGGTCTCTGTGGTGGTCTCTGTGGTGGTCTCTGTGGTGGTCTCTGTGGTGGTCTCTGTGGTGGTCTCTGTGGTGGTCTCTGTGGTGGTCTCTGTGGTGGTCTCTGTGGTGGTCTCTGTGGTGGTCTCTGTGGTGGTCTCTGTGGTGGTCTCTGTGGTGGTCTCTGTGGTGGTCTCTGTGGTGGTCTCTGTGGTGGTCTCTGTGGTGGTCTCTGTGGTGGTCTCTGTGGTGGTCTCTGTGGTGGTCTCTGTGGTGGTCTCTGTGGTGGTCTCTGTGGTGGTCTCTGTGGTGGTCTCTGTGGTGGTCTCTGTGGTGGTCTCTGTGGTGGTCTCTGTGGTGGTCTCTGTGGTGGTCTCTGTGGTGGTCTCTGTGGTGGTCTCTGTGGTGGTCTCTGTGGTGGTCTCTGTGGTGGTCTCTGTGGTGGTCTCTGTGGTGGTCTCTGTGGTGGTCTCTGTGGTGGTCTCTGTGGTGGTCTCTGTGGTGGTCTCTGTGGTGGTCTCTGTGGTGGTCTCTGTGGTGGTCTCTGTGGTGGTCTCTGTGGTGGTCTCTGTGGTGGTCTCTGTGGTGGTCTCTGTGGTGGTCTCTGTGGTGGTCTCTGTGGTGGTCTCTGTGGTGGTCTCTGTGGTGGTCTCTGTGGTGGTCTCTGTGGTGGTCTCTGTGGTGGTCTCTGTGGTGGTCTCTGTGGTGGTCTCTGTGGTGGTCTCTGTGGTGGTCTCTGTGGTGGTCTCTGTGGTGGTCTCTGTGGTGGTCTCTGTGGTGGTCTCTGTGGTGGTCTCTGTGGTGGTCTCTGTGGTGGTCTCTGTGGTGGTCTCTGTGGTGGTCTCTGTGGTGGTCTCTGTGGTGGTCTCTGTGGTGGTCTCTGTGGTGGTCTCTGTGGTGGTCTCTGTGGTGGTCTCTGTGGTGGTCTCTGTGGTGGTCTCTGTGGTGGTCTCTGTGGTGGTCTCTGTGGTGGTCTCTGTGGTGGTCTCTGTGGTGGTCTCTGTGGTGGTCTCTGTGGTGGTCTCTGTGGTGGTCTCTGTGGTGGTCTCTGTGGTGGTCTCTGTGGTGGTCTCTGTGGTGGTCTCTGTGGTGGTCTCTGTGGTGGTCTCTGTGGTGGTCTCTGTGGTGGTCTCTGTGGTGGTCTCTGTGGTGGTCTCTGTGGTGGTCTCTGTGGTGGTCTCTGTGGTGGTCTCTGTGGTGGTCTCTGTGGTGGTCTCTGTGGTGGTCTCTGTGGTGGTCTCTGTGGTGGTCTCTGTGGTGGTCTCTGTGGTGGTCTCTGTGGTGGTCTCTGTGGTGGTCTCTGTGGTGGTCTCTGTGGTGGTCTCTGTGGTGGTCTCTGTGGTGGTCTCTGTGGTGGTCTCTGTGGTGGTCTCTGTGGTGGTCTCTGTGGTGGTCTCTGTGGTGGTCTCTGTGGTGGTCTCTGTGGTGGTCTCTGTGGTGGTCTCTGTGGTGGTCTCTGTGGTGGTCTCTGTGGTGGTCTCTGTGGTGGTCTCTGTGGTGGTCTCTGTGGTGGTCTCTGTGGTGGTCTCTGTGGTGGTCTCTGTGGTGGTCTCTGTGGTGGTCTCTGTGGTGGTCTCTGTGGTGGTCTCTGTGGTGGTCTCTGTGGTGGTCTCTGTGGTGGTCTCTGTGGTGGTCTCTGTGGTGGTCTCTGTGGTGGTCTCTGTGGTGGTCTCTGTGGTGGTCTCTGTGGTGGTCTCTGTGGTGGTCTCTGTGGTGGTCTCTGTGGTGGTCTCTGTGGTGGTCTCTGTGGTGGTCTCTGTGGTGGTCTCTGTGGTGGTCTCTGTGGTGGTCTCTGTGGTGGTCTCTGTGGTGGTCTCTGTGGTGGTCTCTGTGGTGGTCTCTGTGGTGGTCTCTGTGGTGGTCTCTGTGGTGGTCTCTGTGGTGGTCTCTGTGGTGGTCTCTGTGGTGGTCTCTGTGGTGGTCTCTGTGGTGGTCTCTGTGGTGGTCTCTGTGGTGGTCTCTGTGGTGGTCTCTGTGGTGGTCTCTGTGGTGGTCTCTGTGGTGGTCTCTGTGGTGGTCTCTGTGGTGGTCTCTGTGGTGGTCTCTGTGGTGGTCTCTGTGGTGGTCTCTGTGGTGGTCTCTGTGGTGGTCTCTGTGGTGGTCTCTGTGGTGGTCTCTGTGGTGGTCTCTGTGGTGGTCTCTGTGGTGGTCTCTGTGGTGGTCTCTGTGGTGGTCTCTGTGGTGGTCTCTGTGGTGGTCTCTGTGGTGGTCTCTGTGGTGGTCTCTGTGGTGGTCTCTGTGGTGGTCTCTGTGGTGGTCTCTGTGGTGGTCTCTGTGGTGGTCTCTGTGGTGGTCTCTGTGGTGGTCTCTGTGGTGGTCTCTGTGGTGGTCTCTGTGGTGGTCTCTGTGGTGGTCTCTGTGGTGGTCTCTGTGGTGGTCTCTGTGGTGGTCTCTGTGGTGGTCTCTGTGGTGGTCTCTGTGGTGGTCTCTGTGGTGGTCTCTGTGGTGGTCTCTGTGGTGGTCTCTGTGGTGGTCTCTGTGGTGGTCTCTGTGGTGGTCTCTGTGGTGGTCTCTGTGGTGGTCTCTGTGGTGGTCTCTGTGGTGGTCTCTGTGGTGGTCTCTGTGGTGGTCTCTGTGGTGGTCTCTGTGGTGGTCTCTGTGGTGGTCTCTGTGGTGGTCTCTGTGGTGGTCTCTGTGGTGGTCTCTGTGGTGGTCTCTGTGGTGGTCTCTGTGGTGGTCTCTGTGGTGGTCTCTGTGGTGGTCTCTGTGGTGGTCTCTGTGGTGGTCTCTGTGGTGGTCTCTGTGGTGGTCTCTGTGGTGGTCTCTGTGGTGGTCTCTGTGGTGGTCTCTGTGGTGGTCTCTGTGGTGGTCTCTGTGGTGGTCTCTGTGGTGGTCTCTGTGGTGGTCTCTGTGGTGGTCTCTGTGGTGGTCTCTGTGGTGGTCTCTGTGGTGGTCTCTGTGGTGGTCTCTGTGGTGGTCTCTGTGGTGGTCTCTGTGGTGGTCTCTGTGGTGGTCTCTGTGGTGGTCTCTGTGGTGGTCTCTGTGGTGGTCTCTGTGGTGGTCTCTGTGGTGGTCTCTGTGGTGGTCTCTGTGGTGGTCTCTGTGGTGGTCTCTGTGGTGGTCTCTGTGGTGGTCTCTGTGGTGGTCTCTGTGGTGGTCTCTGTGGTGGTCTCTGTGGTGGTCTCTGTGGTGGTCTCTGTGGTGGTCTCTGTGGTGGTCTCTGTGGTGGTCTCTGTGGTGGTCTCTGTGGTGGTCTCTGTGGTGGTCTCTGTGGTGGTCTCTGTGGTGGTCTCTGTGGTGGTCTCTGTGGTGGTCTCTGTGGTGGTCTCTGTGGTGGTCTCTGTGGTGGTCTCTGTGGTGGTCTCTGTGGTGGTCTCTGTGGTGGTCTCTGTGGTGGTCTCTGTGGTGGTCTCTGTGGTGGTCTCTGTGGTGGTCTCTGTGGTGGTCTCTGTGGTGGTCTCTGTGGTGGTCTCTGTGGTGGTCTCTGTGGTGGTCTCTGTGGTGGTCTCTGTGGTGGTCTCTGTGGTGGTCTCTGTGGTGGTCTCTGTGGTGGTCTCTGTGGTGGTCTCTGTGGTGGTCTCTGTGGTGGTCTCTGTGGTGGTCTCTGTGGTGGTCTCTGTGGTGGTCTCTGTGGTGGTCTCTGTGGTGGTCTCTGTGGTGGTCTCTGTGGTGGTCTCTGTGGTGGTCTCTGTGGTGGTCTCTGTGGTGGTCTCTGTGGTGGTCTCTGTGGTGGTCTCTGTGGTGGTCTCTGTGGTGGTCTCTGTGGTGGTCTCTGTGGTGGTCTCTGTGGTGGTCTCTGTGGTGGTCTCTGTGGTGGTCTCTGTGGTGGTCTCTGTGGTGGTCTCTGTGGTGGTCTCTGTGGTGGTCTCTGTGGTGGTCTCTGTGGTGGTCTCTGTGGTGGTCTCTGTGGTGGTCTCTGTGGTGGTCTCTGTGGTGGTCTCTGTGGTGGTCTCTGTGGTGGTCTCTGTGGTGGTCTCTGTGGTGGTCTCTGTGGTGGTCTCTGTGGTGGTCTCTGTGGTGGTCTCTGTGGTGGTCTCTGTGGTGGTCTCTGTGGTGGTCTCTGTGGTGGTCTCTGTGGTGGTCTCTGTGGTGGTCTCTGTGGTGGTCTCTGTGGTGGTCTCTGTGGTGGTCTCTGTGGTGGTCTCTGTGGTGGTCTCTGTGGTGGTCTCTGTGGTGGTCTCTGTGGTGGTCTCTGTGGTGGTCTCTGTGGTGGTCTCTGTGGTGGTCTCTGTGGTGGTCTCTGTGGTGGTCTCTGTGGTGGTCTCTGTGGTGGTCTCTGTGGTGGTCTCTGTGGTGGTCTCTGTGGTGGTCTCTGTGGTGGTCTCTGTGGTGGTCTCTGTGGTGGTCTCTGTGGTGGTCTCTGTGGTGGTCTCTGTGGTGGTCTCTGTGGTGGTCTCTGTGGTGGTCTCTGTGGTGGTCTCTGTGGTGGTCTCTGTGGTGGTCTCTGTGGTGGTCTCTGTGGTGGTCTCTGTGGTGGTCTCTGTGGTGGTCTCTGTGGTGGTCTCTGTGGTGGTCTCTGTGGTGGTCTCTGTGGTGGTCTCTGTGGTGGTCTCTGTGGTGGTCTCTGTGGTGGTCTCTGTGGTGGTCTCTGTGGTGGTCTCTGTGGTGGTCTCTGTGGTGGTCTCTGTGGTGGTCTCTGTGGTGGTCTCTGTGGTGGTCTCTGTGGTGGTCTCTGTGGTGGTCTCTGTGGTGGTCTCTGTGGTGGTCTCTGTGGTGGTCTCTGTGGTGGTCTCTGTGGTGGTCTCTGTGGTGGTCTCTGTGGTGGTCTCTGTGGTGGTCTCTGTGGTGGTCTCTGTGGTGGTCTCTGTGGTGGTCTCTGTGGTGGTCTCTGTGGTGGTCTCTGTGGTGGTCTCTGTGGTGGTCTCTGTGGTGGTCTCTGTGGTGGTCTCTGTGGTGGTCTCTGTGGTGGTCTCTGTGGTGGTCTCTGTGGTGGTCTCTGTGGTGGTCTCTGTGGTGGTCTCTGTGGTGGTCTCTGTGGTGGTCTCTGTGGTGGTCTCTGTGGTGGTCTCTGTGGTGGTCTCTGTGGTGGTCTCTGTGGTGGTCTCTGTGGTGGTCTCTGTGGTGGTCTCTGTGGTGGTCTCTGTGGTGGTCTCTGTGGTGGTCTCTGTGGTGGTCTCTGTGGTGGTCTCTGTGGTGGTCTCTGTGGTGGTCTCTGTGGTGGTCTCTGTTTTGCAGTCACCCTCCTGGGTGTGTACATTTCCATCACCTGTGTGGTATCACTTTCTATTCTGATGATAATCGACCTGTTTGCTTGATTGCACCTGATATCGAGCAAGGAAGCCAGTCCCCCCTGCGGGTCCAGGGATTAGAATAGGCCCGAGGTATTCCTGCCTGTCGTAAGAGGCGACTAAAAGGAGTCCATCCCCCTCACGGGGGTAGTTAGCGCCTGCGTCCGGAGACGGACGGTTCCACGACCTATCATCGTGGTCCTTTTGGTTTTTTCACTTCTCATTTCTTCCTTCCTTTTGTTGGTTCCTTTCTTTGCTCTTCTCCACCTCACTGTCTTCCTTACTCTTTCCCTTGCCTTCTCCTTGCCTTCTCATTGCCTTTTTCTCCTTGCCTTCTCATTGCCTTTTTCTCCTTGCCTTCTCATTGCCTTTTTCTCCTTGCCTTCTCATTGCCTTCTTCCCCTTGCTTTCTCATTGCCTTCTTCTCCTTGCCTTCTCTGGTCTCCGCCTCGGCGTTTGAGACAGTCTGTCCTCTTTCTCCCTCTCTCTCTCCCTTTTCCTCTTCTTCCTTCCTCCCTGTGCGTGCCTGAATGCCGACCCACGCGTTCGCACGCGTAGCCGGTGACGGGGTAACGCGTAAGTCCCCGCCCTGGGTAGACATGTAAGGCACGCGCGTACCCCCTGGTAAAGGCCAGGCCCGGGGAGGGGTGATTGCCTGAGCTGATACCTTCTGACCATGCCGATTGGTCCCTCCGTCTGTTTCTCGGGAGGTGTGACCTGAGGTGTAAACATTCACCTAAGGCGGGAGTGCCCTCTGAGAGGGTCCCCACAAGGAAGGAGCGCGCCATCGGAGACGCTGGCAATCATGGGGGATTCCTCCGCAATGGATTCTACTCCATCTCTTTCGACTTCGACCCAAAAACGGAAACGTGACCAGCCTACAGTGACAAAAGTACTACCGCCTGCCCCACAGTTCCTCGTAGTTTCTCGATCTGTGGACGGAAAGGATTTTTCCTCTGTCAACCCTTTCGTTATTCAGAAGGGCGTAGATGCCATAGCCGGATCTGTCAAATCTTGTACCAGATTGCGTAACGGCACCTTATTACTAGAAACTGAGAGTGCCTTTCAGGCACAAAAACTGCTTCGGGCCACCCTCCTGTACACGTTCCCTGTCCGGGTGGAGGCCCACCGAACTTTGAATTCGTCTCGAGGTGTAGTCTATAGTAGCTCTCTCGACGGATTGACTGACGAGGAGCTTCAATCTTTCCTCGCTGAGCAGGGCGTGACGGCTGTCCATCGGGTCATGAAAAAGGTCAACAATGACCTTATACCGACCCGGACACTTTTCTTAACCTTCGATAGTGTTAAGCTGCCATCGCGCATCAAGGCGGGCTACGAGGTTATTTCTGTTCGCCCCCTATGTCCCGACACCTACGCGCTGCTACCAGTGTCAGCGTTTCAATCACACTCGACAGTCTTGTTCCAATGCGGCTAAATGTGTCACCTGTGGCAGGGATGCCCATGAGGGTGACTGTCCACCTCCGTCTCCTCGTTGTGTGAACTGTCAGGGTGACCATGCCGCATCCTCCCGCGACTGTCCTGTCTATAAGGAAGAACGCTGTATCCAGGAAATTCGGGTCAAAGAGAAAGTGTCCACCTCGGCTGCTCGCAAGCTATTGGCTAGTAGGAAGCCCTCGCTGCTCCCAGCGGGGAAATACAGCACTGTCCTCGCCTCTCCTCGGACTACCCGGGAGGTAGCAACCCAGACATGCGATCTGACCTTCAGCACCACGGTCGTCCGTTCGGCCAGTGCTAAGATCGCGCGGTCGACGTCTCCTCTTCCTCCCATCACCCCACAGACACCAGCCACTTCCTCAGCTTCTGCTCAGTCGAAGACCCCGAAGTCAGATGCACGGGCCTTCAAGAAGGAACCATCCCATGCAGACTTCCTCCGTCCCTCGACCTCCCAGCCTTCGACCGGTACTTCCACCAAACGTCTTTCTAAAAAGGCGCATAGGAAGCACAGTTCTCCTTCTCCGCCGCGGCGCCTTTCTTCTCCTGCGCCACCCAGCGGTTGCCGCCCCAGGCCGTCATCCGTTTCGCCTGGCCGCACCGCTGGTAGCCGAACATCTGGCCGTTCACCGGCGGAGGAAGCTCCCCCTCCCGGCCATCCTCCCGAGATGGCCGATGACCCTATAGACCCCATGGACGATGACTGTCCGCCTTCTGCTAGCGGCGGCAGTGCTCGCTCGAAGCCAGGCCCTAAGCGGTCTTCGAGGTGACCCCTTCTCTCATCTTCCTTTTCTTACGATGGCACTTATTAACTGGAATATTCGCAGCATTCGCTCCAACCGAGAGGACTTGAAGTTGCTGCTCCGCTCGTCGTAGCCCTCCAGGAAACGAAGCTACGCCCATGCGATCCAATTGCCTTGGCACACTACACCTCTGTGCGTTTTGACCTACCCCCTGTGGTAGGTATTCCAGCTCATGGAGGGGTTATGTTGCTGGTCCGGGATGATATTTACTACGATCCCATCACGTTGCACACCGGCCTGCAGGCAGTTGCCATCCGCATTACTCTCCCCACTTTTACGTTTTCCTTTTGTACCGTTTACGCTCCATCGTCATCTGCCGTTACCAGGGCAGACATGACGCAACTTATTGCTCAGCTACCTGCACCATTTTTGTTAACAGGAGACTTCAATGCCCACCATCCTCTTTGGGGCTCTTCCGCATCCTGCCCGAGGGGCTCCTTGTTAGCAGACCTTTTCAACCAGCTCAATCTTGTCTGCCTCAATACTGGCGCCCCTACTTTTCTTTCGGACACATCTCATACCTATTCCCATTTAGACCTCTCTATATGTACTCCCCAACTTGCACGCCGGTTTGAGTGGTATGCACTTGCTGATACATATTCGAGCGACCACTTCCCGTGTGTTATCCATCTCCTGCAGCATACTCCCTCTCCGTGCTCCTCTCGTTGGACCATCTCCAAGACAGACTGGGGGCTCTTCTCTTCCAGGGCGACCTTTCTGGATCAAACCTTCACAAGCTGCGATCGTCAGGTCGCACACCTCACGGAAGTCATTCTCGCTGCTGCTGAATATTCCATCCCTCACCCTACTTCTTCTCCTCGTCGCGTACCGGTCCCCTGGTGGACCGCAGCATGTAGAGACGCTTTACGTGCTCGTCGACGTGCTTTACGCACCTTTAAACGCCACCCTACAGTGGCGAATTGTATTAATTATAAACGATTACGTGCTCAGTGTCGTCGTATTATTAAAGAAAGCAAGAAAGCCAGCTGGGCTGCTTTCACAAGCACCTTCAACAGTTCTACTCCTTCTTCTGTTGTCTGGGGTAGCCTGCGCCGGCTATCTGGCACTAAGGTCCACTCCCCAGTTTCTGGCTTGAAGGTCGCGAATGAAGTCCTTGTGGCCCCTGAGGCTGTCTCCAATGCCTTCGGCCGCTTTTTCGCCGAGGTTTCGAGCTCCGCTCTTTACCACCCTGCCTTCCTCCCCCGCAAACAGGCAGAGGAGGCTAGGCCACCTGACTTCCGCTCCTCGAATTGTGAAAGTTATAATGCCCCATTCACCATGCGGGAACTCGAAACCGCACTTGGCCGATCACGGTCCTCCGCTCCAGGGCCTGATTCTATTCATATTCAGATGCTGAAGAACCTTTCTCCTGCGGGTAAAGGTTTTCTTCTTCGTACATACAATCGCATCTGGATTGAGGGACATGTTCCCGCATGCTGGCGCGAGTCTATTGTTGTCCCGATTCCTAAGCCGGGGAAGGACAAGCACTTGCCTTCCAGTTACCGACCTATCTCGCTTACCAGCTGTGTCTGTAAAGTGATGGAGCGAATGGTTAACTCTCGATTGGTTTGGCTGCTCGAGTCTCGCCGCCTACTTACCAATGTACAATGTGGATTTCGCAGGCGCCGCTCTGCTGTTGACCATCTGGTTACCTTGTCGACCTTCATTATGAATAACTTCTTGCGGAAGCGCCCGACCGCGGCTTTGTTCTTTGATTTGGAGAAGGCTTACGACACCTGTTGGAGGGCGGGCATTCTCCGCACCATGCACACATGGGGCTTTCGCGGTCGCCTCCCTCTTTTTATTCGTTCCTTTTTAATGGATCGACAGTTTCGGGTACGTGTGGGTTCTGTCCTGTCCGACACCTTTCGCCAGGAGAATGGGGTGCCACAGGGCTCAGTTTTGAGCGTCGCTCTCTTCGCCATCGCGATCAATCCAATAATGGATTGCCTCCCAGCTGATGTATCAGGCTCCCTTTTCGTGGACGATTTTACCATCTATTGCAGCGCGCAGTGTACACGTGTCCTGGAGCGCTGTCTTCAGCGTTCTCTTGACCGTCTTTACTCCTGGAGTGTCGCCAATGGCTTCCGTTTTTCTGCCGAGAAGACGGTCTGTATTAACTGCTGGCGCTACAAAGAGTTTCTCCCACCGTCCTTACGACTCGGTCCCGTTGCTCTCCCACTCGTGGAGACAATCAAATTTTTAGGCCTTACCTTTGAGAGGATCTTAGCTGGTCTCCACATGTGTCATATTTGGCCGCCCGTTGTACCCGTTCTTTAAATGTCCTCCGTGTTCTCAGTGGTATGTCGTGGGGAGCGGATCGAACCGTCCTACTTCGTCTATATCGGTCGATCGTCCGCTCCAAGCTGGATTATGGGAGCTTCGTATACTCCTCTGCACGGCCATCCATCTTACGCCGCCTCAACTCCATACAACATCGGAGTTTACGACTTGCGATCGGAGCATTTTATACCAGTCCCGTAGAGAGTCTTCATGCTGACGCTGGCGAATTGCCACTCACCTACCGGCGCGATATACTGCTTTGTCGGTATGCCTGTCGGCTACTGTCAATGCCCGACCACCCGTCTTATCGTTCCTTTTTTGACGGCTCTCTTGACCTTCAATACGGGTTGTATGTCTCTGCCTTGCTACCCCCTGGAGTTCGCTTTCGTCGCCTCCTTCAACACCTTCATTTTTCACTCCCTGCAACCTTTCGAGTGGGCGAGAGCCGCACGCCACCTTGGCTCCAGGCTCAGGTCCGCGTTCACCTCGACCTCAGCTCGCTCCCAAAAGAGGTCACCCCCGGTTCGGTCTACCACTCCCGTTTTTTGGAACTTCGTTCGAAGTTCAACAACATGACTTTCGTTTATACAGATGGCTCTAAGACCAATGACGGGGTCGGGTGTTCCTTTATTGTCGGGGCACAAAGTTTCCAATACCGGCTCCATGGCCATTGTTAGGTCTTCACAGCTGAGCTCTTTGCCCTCTACCAGGCTGTTCTTTACATCTGCCGCCACCGACATTCTGCTTATGTCATCTGCTCAGATTCCCTGAGCGCCATCCAGAGCCTCAGTGATCCGTACCCGGTTCACCCTTTCGTACACCGGATCCAACGCTCTCTTCAGCAGCTGGTGGACGTCGGTACGCCGGTTAGCTTTATGTGGGTTCCTGGCCATGTCGGTATCCCTGGGAACGAAGCTGCAGATGCCGCGGCCAAGGCTGCGGTCCTCCAGCCTCGGACAGCTTCTTGTTGTGTCCCTTCGTCCGATTTTAGCAGGGTCATTTGTCGGCGCGTTGTGTCGCTGTGGCATGCCGATTGGGCTGCACTTACCGACAACAAGCTTCGGGCCTTAAAACCTCTTCCCGTGGCTTGGACGTCCTCCTCACGCCCTTCTCGGCGGGAGGAGGTCGTTTTAGCAAGGTTAAGAATTGGACACTGCCGGTTCAGCCATCGCCATCTGCTGACGGCGGCGCCGGCGCCGGCGCCGTTCTGCCCATGTGGGCACTTGCTGACGGTTAGACACATTTTAATGTCCTGTCCAGATCTTAACACACTGCGCCTCGATCTTAACCTGCCTAATACTTTAGATGCCATTTTAGCGGATGACCCACGAGCAGCTGCTCGTGTTCTTTGTTTTATCAATTTGACGAACCTCGCTCAGGACATTTGATGATGTTGTTTTAATCTTACGCCTGTCAGTCTGTCTTTTATTGTGTTTTCCCTTTTAGTTGTTGTTGTCAACTTGTGCCTCGCGGTGCATTCTTAGAGTAGTCAGGGCGCTAATGACCATTGAAGTTGTGCGCCCGAAAACCACAAAAAAAAAAAAAAAAAAAAAAGGTAGCCAGTCCGTTGTGGTGGGGCCACAAGTACCCTCTTAGTTGTGGTCCGCTGGCCACACAGGGATCACTCTGCTGATGCATCTATTCCCTGGCATACATGGGGAGGCAAGTCACCCTGGACATCTGGAGTCGGGCAACGGTTATCTACATCCATACTCTGCAAGCCACCTGACGGTGTGTGGGGGAGGGTACCTTGAGTACCTCTATCGGTCCTCCCTTCTAATCCAGTCTCGTATTGTTCGTGGAAGGAAAGATTGTCGGTATGCCTCTGTGTGGGCTCTAATCCCTGGATTTTATCCTCACGGTCTCTTCACGAGACCTACGTAGGGGGGAGCAATATACTGCTTAAAGTTTCGAGAACATACCTTCACCGAAGAGTCAACAGAAGCCCGTACCAAGCAACTGAGCGTCTCTCCTGCAGAGTCTTCCACTGGAGTTTATCCATCATCTCCGTAACACTTTCGCGATTACCAAATGATCCTGTAACAATGTGCGCTGCTCTCTGTTGGATCTTCTCTCTCTCTCTCTCTCTCTCTCTCTCTCTCTCTCTCTCTCTCTCTCTCTCTCTCTCTCTCTCTCTCCCCCCCCTCTATCAACCCTATCTGGTACGGATCCCACACTGCTGAGCAGTATTCAAGTAGAGGGCGAACTAGTGTACTGTAACCCACTTCCTTTGTTTTCGTCTTTACCATCGTTTAATTTTATATGGTCATTGCATTTTAAAGCACTCCTAATGCCTACGCCCAGATAATTTATGGAATTAACTGCTTCCAGTTGCTGGTCTGCTATTTCGTAGCTAAATGATAAGGGATTTATCTTTCTATCTATTTGCAGCACATTACACTTGTTTACATTGAGATTCAATTGCCATTCCCTGCACCGTGCGTCAATTCGCTGCAGATCCTCCTGCATTTCAGTACAATTTTCCATTGTTACAGCCTCTCGATATATTACAGTATCATCCGCAAAAGCCTCAGTGAACTTCCGATGTTATCCACAACGTCATTTATGTATATTGTGAATAGCAACGGTCCTACGACACTCCCCTGCGGCACACCTGAAATCACTCTCAATTGAGAGAAATCTTCCGAAGTAAGAATGACATGCTGCGTTCTGTTGTCTAGGAACTCTTCACTCCAATCACACTATTGGTCTAATAGCCCATACGCTCTTATTTTGTTCATTAAACGACTGTGGGGAACTATCGAACACCTTGCGGAAGTCAAGAAAAACGGCATCTACCTGTGAACCCGTGTCTATGGCCCTCTGAGTCTCGTGGACGAATAGTGCGAGCTGGGTTTCACACGATCGTCTTTTTCGAAATCCATGCTGATTCCTACAGAGTAGATTTCTAATCTCCAAAAAAGTCATTATACTCGAACATAATACGTGTTCCAAAATTCTACAACAGATCGACGTTAGAGATATAGGTCTACAGTTCTGCACATCTGTTCGACGTCCCTTCTTGAAAACGGGGATGACCTATGCCCTTCTCCAATCCTCTGGAACGCTACTCTCTTCCAGAGACCCACGGTACACCGCTGCAAGAAGGGGGTCAAGTTGCTCCGCGTACTCTGTGTAAAATCGAACTGGTATCCCATCAGGTCCAGCGGCCTTTCCTCTTTTGAGCGAGTTTAATTGTTTCTCTATCCCTCTGTCGTGTATTTCGATATCTACCATTTTGTCATGTGTGCGACAATCTAGAGAAGGAACTACAGTGCAATCTTCCTCTGTGAAACAGCTTTGGAAAAAGACATTTAGCCTGTCATCCTCTGATTCAGTAGCATTTTGGTCACGGTGTCTGGACATTTTGTTTTGATCCACCTACCGCTTTGATATAAGACCAAAATTTCTTAGGATTTTCTGCCAAGTCAGCACATAGAACTTTCGAATTCATTGAACGCCTCTCGCATAGCCCCGCTCACACTAAATTTCGTTTCGCGTAATTTTCGTTTGTCTGCAAGGCTTTGGCTATGTGAAACGTCCCCTTAGAACAATTATACATGACTGTCCTTAAACTGACACACAATATTTTTTAGCGCAACGCAATCTGACTTTCAAAACTCCCTACTAAAGAATGGCCCTGACAAACATTAAACTACACCTTTCACGAATCACTTACCTCACAAAAATCTTCGCTGCTCAAGCTACTGCAATACAGCGAGCGCCACTACTGCCAGCTAAATAAAAGATTCAAACTACTGAAGGCACTAACTACTGATAGGGGTAGTTAGCAAATGAAAGATATTAATAGAGAGCAAACAATGTATTTACCTTAATATCATCACAAATCATAATATATATATATCAGTTCATGACAAACTGCAAACCTCCGCCATCTCTCTCCCCACATCCACCACTGCTGGCGGCTCACCTCCAACTGCGCAACGTTACGCGCTGTTCACAGCCAGCTGCCGCTGCCCAACACTACAATGGCAGACAACAATGCAAACTAGCCACAGACTGCACACAGCACAGCCAGTGATTTTCATATTGAGCGCTACGTAACGTTGCCAATAAGAAAACATAAACAGCCTACTTACATAGAGAAAACATAAACAGCCTACTTACATACAGAAAACATAAACAGCCTACTTACATAGCCCCCATGCTCCCCACAAAAAATTTTTACAAATGGTGTTGGGCACTGGCCAATACAGATTTGACAAAAATTTTTCACAATTACAGTAACAAAGATATAAAATGCACACACTTATTGATACAATGTTGGTCAAAAGCTAAAATTTTCTCACAGTCTATAAAGACAGTCTTGATCATTCATCACAGTGAAACTGCCGTTTCTTTTCTCAAAGTCTGAGCAGTAAAAGACAATGCACACAGAAGTAGTGGATTTCCATGCAGTCTTGAAGAAGTAGTGTTGTCCTTCCAACGGAAAGACAGTGCTGGCTCTTGACATGCTGACAGGTAATGGGCCACAATGGAGCAAACCCACAGCAGAGTCATTCGAAGTTTTGAAGAGTATTGGTAGGTAAGTCATCACAGAGCAGACCCACTGTAGTCCTGGTAGAGATTACGGTATTGGTGGGCCACCAGAGGTGCAGACCCACTGCAGTCCTTGTAGAAATAATGGCGTTGGTAGGTCATCATAGATGCAGACCCACTGTAGTCCTTGTAGAGATAATGGTATTGGTGGGCCACCAGAGGTGCAGACCCACTGTAGTCCTGGTAGAGACGGCCAGCAGCCATCCGTTGCGACTGTGCAGGTGCACAATCACCATCGAAGATTCTTGCAGAGAATATAGCAAGTCCATAAACCACCACTTGTGCACTCAGAAAGTTTTTCTTTTAATTGTCCTTAGAACCAGCAATGCTGTTATCCAGTCCCTTGCTGAATTACCAACACACGTGCAAACACTAACAGTCCCTACTTCTCATATATTGTCCACATACTATGACCAACAGAAACGTGTGCAGTGAAATGTAACTAACAAGTTAATAATGTCATGAACTGGTGACAATTACAATTTTATAACATAAGAATACAATTACAAAGGTACAAAATACATCATTAAAAACATAATAATACAGATAACATTTGTAGTACAGGCTTTACAAAAGAATAGAAATAAACATATACATGAGTGTTACAAAAATAGTGACATAAGTACATACATAAAATAATGAGAATAGTTTTCGAAACATTAATTTCACACATGAACATTGAAACAGAACAGAATTGTAAACAACTTTACAAAGAAAATAACATATTATTAATGCAACTTATATTTGAGGATAACAGTATTCCTCCTCATAGTGAATATAGCTTAGTATTAGAAGAGAAAAAAATTCTATGAAACAGTACACAGAGACAGGAAGAAAACAAATACTCAAGGGTACACAAACACATAGTGGGATAACACCAATAGGAAAGGACAGGGTTCGTTTTCAGTGTAACATTTGGTACTGCAGTCCAACCCAAAACTTCATATATCTTTCCTCTTATTTCATCCTTTGTTTCCACCAAAAAAATTCTATCTAAGCATGCTTTCTGTATTTATATGTTCACACATTTCTTACCTCAACATTTATTTCCAAGAAAATCCTACCTAAACCTGTTTTCTCAATGCATTTCTTCCAATTCATCGCAACTCATTCTCTTAGAGGCTACCCCCTCTTAAGCTAACTTAAATCTACTGAGCTCAGATGCTAAACTAAGGGACGAGGCAATGCAGCATCACATAACAATTAATATAAACAGCAATTACCAAAAAATTGGAAAATTGCAAAGCAAGCTACCGTAAATCTAAATTAACAGATAAAATGCAAAATTACAACTAATATGAGCCAATGTGCAGCAACATGGAAAATCAATGAGTAGTAAAATTGGCTTAGCAGAGTAACACAAATTAAAGTTCAGTAGCACTATGCCTGGCAAACAGCAGCTTATATCTAAACATGACATAGCTCAAGAAGAAAAAATATTACAGTAAAAACAACAATGCAGATAAGGGAAATGTATATTCACATCTTAATGTCTATGTAATTAAAGTGGTGCACCACAACAACTTATTGTAAAAGAAATATTACCATGTACTTGAAAAGAATATTATGTATGCAGTTACTAGTTCCTTCTTATTGTTCTTTCCTTTCCAAGTGCTCCTTTTTTAAAGAATGTGGATCATAAAATAATTATTTAATAGATCTGTTGACAGAAAGTGTTCACATTAGCAAATGCATTTTATTTTATAAAAGCAATGCTGCAACACAGCTGGAAACCAGATATCAAGTGAAATAAGCAATTACGCAAACCAAAGCATAAAAACATCATTCAATAGTCATGTGGCATTTCGTAAGTCAGTAGCTCTCAACTCTCATAGAAAGACACTTGTCATAATCAGGTGTGCAGATGTACGAATATTTCCCATCAATTCATAAGCATTTCAGCAATTAGCACAAAGTGCGAGTAATCATATGTTTTCAAGTAACGAGGGTGTCGCATTAGCGATGAAAGGCACACCCTAATGGCTTGTTCTCCAGGTGTTTTCCTGTGTTCTGAAAGGCACGCGCTAATGGCTTTTTCTCCAGGCGTCTGACACAGCTGGGTGCCCATGACGCATTATGTGTAGGTGGTCCGTTAACTTTCTTACGGAAATATTTACGACAGCAGTTTCCGCTACAGAGACAGTCGCACATAAAAATATTTCACAGGTCAAGAATTAGCGTTGCAAATCTGTAGAAACAAAATCCTATAAATATAAGTGTCCAAAAAAAATATTGGTCAGCATTGTGATACAGTCACACATTTCATAACTCTTAAAGTACGTTTCTTGGTTTCCAACATCCTTTTCATAAATCAGAGTCCCTAAACACTACTCATTATTCCTTACCTCATTATACATATACATATTCGTCGACACTTCTTCAATATTTCATCATGAGAAATACGTAGCATAATAAACATTCCTCAACAACATAATACACATCGTCGTCGTAATAATAACATCATAACACTTCAGTCAAATCTCAAAATCGTCGTAACTTCCTCCAATAATTTCTAAGCCTAAAATAATTCTCTGCTCATGTCAAAAGTGTCAGCTGCCTCAAACGTACTTTAAAAATCATGATCTCATACCAAATACATCATTCAAAGCTCTCATAGTATCACAATGATTCCGAAAAAATATGAACAGTTTACAAAGTACAGACAAAATACAGTTTCATAAGTGTGAAGTTATCCAACGGTGTAATTGCGTAAACATCTGTCACTGATGTAGTAAAAAACATGTTTATCTCTCAGTTAAATGATCAGATAGCTGTGTAATTTGTGTGTTAGAGAAATATGGTACCGATGTGTAAAGTTGTATAAGCAAATACCATATTAGCTAGGGCTCCTTGTGCTTGCCAAACACATGGTACACAAAGTAAGCGTGTACCCCCCTGAGGATAAACGTAATTATACCCTCAGGTGTTACAAATTACAGCAATGGAATGAAATGTATCACGGAAAACTTTCTTTGTAATTAAAAAATCTTTGAAAATAAGTGTTTTAAGTATAAGGTTAATCACTCAAATGCGTGTCCTGTAGCGCTAAATGCGCGTCTTGCTGTAAGATAATTCTGTGGAACTGTCGTAGTTATCGTCCTCTGTAAGCAAAGTTCTGCTAAAGTCAATGTACTTACCTCATGATACACAAAAGTGAAATGCTTTGCGTATAGATATCGTAGTTATTACGCTTATTGTTGTGATGAAGAAAGTACTGTACTGTAACGTATTGTTGTGCTACAGAAAACCCTGTCTCATTGTAGCTATACCACAAAAGTTACTACTAAAACATGTTTTGCTTTCCAGAAGAAGTCAGAAAAACTGTGCGGATATAAAACAGATACACCGCAAAAGCAACATTGTAAATTGTCACTCATTAGTAGCGTCGTGATAAAATCGTGTAGCTGTCACATAAACTAACCACTGTGCCATCTGGTATCTCACAGAAAGTACTTTAAATCCGGAATGTATTTTCAAGTAAACCAAAATGTTGCATTAAAATCTCATTAGCAGTACCAGATATAATGTTATTTTTCTCGGAGCCAGCCGGCGCAAGCGGCTGCCTGCGGTGTGAGTCATTGTCTGTTTCTTTGTTGGCGCGCGTCGTTACTGGGATTAGGAGGTCTAACTTCCACAAATTCGCCTTGCCGAGAGGGCCCAGCTCTGTTTAAAGCTCGCCAGTTCTGATGGAATTCAGGTCTGTCGTTATGTCGGTAGTTGACATAGTTTCTTGTTTGTCGGCCATGTGGTGGAGAATTTCTCCCGGAATCGTAATTGCGTGGTGGACCGTTGCATCTGAAGTTATTCTGTCTCCCTTGATAATGCTTGTTTTGGTTCCCATATTGTCTGTTTCTCTGATTGTCTCTGTGATAGTCATTACTACGGAAATGCGATCTTTCTCTGTAATTATTTTTACTCTGCCAACGGTTGTCATACGGGTGGTGTCTGGTTTGGTCACGATTTGTGTTGTGAGAATAGCCTTGTCGTGTCAAGTTATTACTTCTTTCATCGCGGAATTGCGACGGATGTGACCTGTAATTGTTGTGTTCCTGGTTTCGCGTTCCGCGATTGTCAGTGTCAATTTCTAATTCTTGTAACAGTCCCTGAAATGCTTCAATGTCGTCTTTGCAACGCCCTGCCAAAATAATGTGTCGTAAATGTTCAGGTAATTTGATTAAGCAAATGCGGATGAGTTCTGAGGGGCTGTATGGGTTTGACAGGTACTGATTCTTGTGCAACATGTCTTCAAAATATTTCACAAGACTGGAAAATTCAGATTGTTCGAAATGTTTCATCATTATGATGCCATGTTTTACGCGGTCTTGTGTGGCTTGAGACCAATATGCTGAGAGGAAGGCATGGTAAAATTCTCCTTCACTGTGGCAATCGTGAATGACCGATCGCATTCTTACAGCTGGTTCATTCTCTAAGTAGCCACACATAAATTCTAATCTGTGCTCCAATGACCAGTTGGGAGGAAAACAATGAGAGAATTGATGGAGCCATGCTTGTGGATGAATGTCGTTGCCAGAATTCTTAAATGTTTTGAATTTACGTGTAGTAATGAACAGCTTATAGTCAAAATCATCATGACGGCGAGTCGCATATCGGTCATTGTTAGGTCGTGTCGGCCGTTCCATCTCAAAATTCGGTGCACATTCCCAATTTCTTTCATTACTTCCGAAATGCCCTGTGTTATTATTTTGCAGCTTTTCCGTGTTTCTAAGTCCCTCTTCCCGTGTTGGAGCGCGAGTGTCCTCTGAAATACGTAATTCTTGTATTACCTGTGTCAGCTGATCTTGTACTTCCCGGATTTCTCTTTGGTGTTGTGTATTAATTTGATTCTGATTTTGTTTGAATTTTCTTATTTGTTCATACTCTTCTGTGTCAGTGAAGGCTACGGGTCTTGTGTCATTCAGATCATCATCTACCTTTGTAGATAAGTTAGTGAATTGATCCGAAAGTTCGGCTACTTTCTCCGATAGTGTACTTATTTCCTCAGCGTGTTTTTCTGAACCAAGTTTCAGAGTATCTACTTTGTCCTTTAAGTTTTCCTGAGCTTTTGCAAGTTGCGTAACCGAATCGGTAGATGCAACTGAGTCAAATTTAGCCCACAAGGTCTCAAGATTTTCATGAACAATGGTTTGCAGCTCTTTTATGGCTGCTTCGTGATTCTGTAATGCATTTTCATGCCGCGAAAAAATAGGTTGAAAATGCTCACAAATTTGTGTTTTTACGTCATTACAGACTTTTTGACATTTCGATTCGATGTTATGTAACTCAGTGGTTAAATCTTCACGTGTTTGTTCAAGTGTAGTGTCTAACTTTTTGAGATTTTGTTCCACTGTGTCTAACTTTTTGAGATTTTGTTCCACTGTGTCTAACTGTTGCTGTGTTTGTCTCTGGTGTTGTTCCATTGTGTCTAACTTTTCAAGCTTTTGTCCCATTTGTTGCATTAATTGCAATAATAATGTATTAGTGTCTGGAATCTGTTTCTCTACGCTTTTCGGCAGTGCATTTGCACCGACAACATTCACATTTTGACAAGCAGAAAATGTGTCTTGACTTATTTGAGAAAACGGTGATGACCCAAAACCTGAATCTACAGTATTTGCGAAATTGTGTCCTGTCATTTCGGATTCCTGAGGCGAGCTGTTGCCGACCGATCGATCGATAATGCTTCCCTCTTCACTAATTGTTTCACTGTCCACGCCATTGTTTGCCGCCCGCTCCATTTCCCTATGCACAATTACCAAATTACTACTTTGAACATCAGTTAATTCATAACTCGGTGGCGCTAACACACTGCTCTCATTTTCACTGTCATTTCTCAGTTTACTTTGGAGCCTAGTATTACGTTTTTCACACGCCATTATTGTCACAGTATTTCACACAACACAGAAAAACACAATTTGAAGAGCAAAAATAAGAGAACACATTAACATAACACTGAAAATAATATCTTGTTAATTACAGCTGCGAAATACTTGGTGCAAATCTATATGCATGCCACAACTGTTCTACTGTACAACAATGAAAGGCTACAACTACAAAGGAGATTCTCTCTACAATTACGCGCTAGCAATAAACAAAAGCTACACTAAATACACAAACTACAAGAAAAATCAGAAGATTCCAGTGAGGTATCCTAGGCTAAGGGTCGACATATGAAACGTCCCCTTAGAACAATTATACATGACTGTCCTTAAACTGACACACAATATTTTTTAGCGCAACGCAATCTGACTTTCAAAACTCCCTACTAAAGAATGGCCCTGACAAACATTAAACTACACCTTTCACAAATCACTTACCTCACAAAAATCTTCGCTGCTCAAGCTACTGCAATACAGCGAGCGCCACTACTGCCAGCTAAATAAAAGATTCAAACTACTGAAGGCACTAACTACTGATAGGGGTAGTTAGCAAATGAAAGATATTAATAGAGAGCAAACAATGTATTTACCTTAATATCATCACAAATCATAATATATATATATCAGTTCATGACAAACTGCAAACCTCCGCCATCTCTCTCCCCACATCCACCACTGCTGGCGGCTCACCTCCAACTGCGCAACGTTACGCGCTGTTCACAGCCAGCTGCCGCTGCCCAACACTACAATGGCAGACAACAATGCAAACTAGCCACAGACTGCACACAGCATAGCCAGTGATTTTCATATTGAGCGCTACGTAACGTTGGCAATAAGAAAACATAAACAGCCTACTTACATAGAGAAAACATAAACAGCCTACTTACATAGAGAAAACATAAACAGCCTACTTACATACAGAAAACATAAACAGCCTACTTACTTCGCGTAATTTTCGTTTGTCTGCAAGGCTTTGGCTATGTTTGTTTGGTGTGAAGTTCCAGTTTTCTAACTCGGTTATTGTACCACGGTGGCTCTTTTCCATCTATTACGATCTTGCTTGGCACATACTCATCTAATGCATATTGTACGATGGTTTTGAACTTTGTCCACAGATCCTCAACACTATCTGTACTTGAGACAAAACTTTTGTGTTGAGACATCACGTACTCTGAAATCTGCTTTTTGTCACTTTTGCTAAACGGAAAAATCTTCCTACCTTTCTTAATATTTCTATTTACGGCTGAAATCATCGATGCAGTAACCGATTTATGATCGCTGATTCCCTGTTCTCTTGAAAGTTTCACCTTTTCTACTGTCACTCAGGTTTTCTTGTTTTATCAGTGAGACACCCATACTGTAAATGGTTCCAGTAATCTGAGCATATCTTTACAAAGTCATTGAACGACACGTTCGTTCCGACATGTGCTAGGTAAATGTGTTTTAAATTGAAGTTGTCTTATTTGAAGGCTATAATGAGGTTTGTGTTATCCCTAAAAAGCTGTTTGGTGATTCTGGAATATGACTTAGAGAAAATAAATCAGCACCCATATGACGACCGAAACAGAAATATTTTCGAATCTGGTCTTTGTTTTCCACGGTAACATCGTCAAATATGAAGACGGTGCTACCGCTTTCACTGAATGTCGTGTATGTGATATCCCTCCACTTGAATAAGCAAAAGGATTCCGTTCTTCTTCTAATTACGTGTACAGTATTTACCAAATAAAGCTTTTTGACATGCAACAAATTCAGTGCGTATCTCCCTCAAGCCAATAGGCGACTCACAGTACGCTGGTTTTTCACACAAGCATTTCATCTTCATCTGGTTCTCGTTAGGTTTAGCGGCCATGTGCCAACAAAGCTGTTGCTTTAAATCGTCAATGAGTACACAGTGCACACGTAGGGAGTTTGAATCGTTGGTTGGCTAGCATAGAGTATGCATACAATGATGTAGTCTGTCCAGCTCAAGACCTATGGCAGAGTGCATCGTATAATTTCATAAATGAGGGATGTCAGTGAAATTGGATGAGTCATGATACAAACACACAATGCACAAATACCTTTATCTGTTGTAATAGGAAGTGTCACACCAGTAAGGCGAATGTCTGGGGGAGAACGAGTTGGATAATACTCTGTAACCAAATGTAGTCATCTGCTGATTGAAAATGTGTTAAAGGGTCAATTTCAGAGTTCCACTGGGATGTTGTGTTGACTCTTGAACATCCCTATATTGATGATTGTCGTCCCTTAGGAATTCACACACAAACTGCTGAGGTCATGGGTCGCTAGTCTTACACACTACTTAGCGTAATTTTGTGTACGTGAGCCTGATGGCTGGTCGATCAGCGATCGACTTATCTTTGGCGCGTCCCCGGGCATGAGCATCTTTGGTTTTTCGGCTGGGGCGCGCGGGGCGGCGAGAGGCAGTCGGCGAGAGGCAGTCGGTTTGGGGCGGCCGGTGAGACTGGCGGAGTTGTGGCTCGGGCGTAAGGTAGGTTGCTTCTTCCTTCTGGTAGCCACCGCGAGCGGATGTTCGGCCGGAATGTCTGCAGTTTGTGGTGAGCGTAGTGTGGACAAGTACTCTTAAGATGTGCTCCCAGCCTGACTCTTAGCCTGTGTTATTTGTGGGTGCCGACCCCCTTGTCTGTTACTGCTTCCGGGTGTCCTGTAAGATTTCTGTGGCATTCTGTGTTTCTGGCTCAGCCTAGGAAGGGGAAAGATCTGTAGCTCAACTGGAAAGGGGGGTGTGTTCGATTGGACATCTTTTGGAATTCCTTAATGCTGTAATTTAAACAATTTCTTTTTTATATGTTCTTTCAGAATTAGCACCTGTTTCTTTGGGACACTGCAGTTCAAACAGGAGTGGCGTAATGTTAATGAGTATTTGTTATTCATGAAATGAAGTTTATTTAATGTCTCGCTGTTTTCTGGGGCACGCATCTGTTATTGAACTCATTTTGAAGTGTTCTGTCAGGTGAAGACTGCTCCCCACTTCAGTGTATATTCTTTTTAGTAGTATTGTAAGGTTTTTTGGATATTTGTCAGTGGGGTGTATTGATTCATTTTGTTTCTCTGTTTCTTTTGAATTATGGAGAATTGTTTAGTTTATCTGGTTACTGGATTAACTCGCGCTTCACGCTCTAAATCAGCTGATATTGAAATTGATATCAAACAGAGATTAAAAAAACACAGATTCAGATGTAACTTCATTTATGTTGTTTGACAAATGTGTTGGATTGACCTTAATGAATTACGTGCAGTCGAAGTAAGGGACCCAGTCCTTCATTAGTGCTTAACAGTGGCGTGTGGTTCGGGTTGTGAACCCCGTGCTCGGATCAGTATGGACAACACACACTCGAACCTCCGGCGGAAAGGGCCACGCGATTCGTGTCATGGCGCCTCTAATCTCGCAGCCACTACGTCAGCATTGGGAGAAAAAGGTCGTTAGAATGAAATAAGGGAAATCAGAGCTCGCACGGCAAGATATAGGTGTTCTTTACTACTGCAATCTCGAACAGAGCACGGAAAACACGAATTATTGTGGAGGTGGTTCGATGACCCCTCTGCCAGGCACTGAAGTGTGTAGATGTGTAGTAGTTTTGTAACCTTCGTATATGTATTGCCATCTACGTCATCTCTCCAGAGTGTATTTGGTAACTGTTGTTTCGAAGGGACGCTGATACTTGCACACGTCGTATCAACAGGTGCCACATATGCCTGTCTGTGTTTTCGCACCAGTCACAGATTTGCCCCACTTGAGCAGACACTCACCACATCTTCCTCGGCCTGTTCCGATGCTGTTGAGGGTGATATCATATATATATATATATATATATATATATATATATATATATATATATATATAGCTCTATCCGTTTCTGGACACATCCCCTTGGGTGTGTTTTGTGGTCGGATCTTAGCTGGAGGCGTGTGAGAAGGGAAGACGTGGCTGCCTTGGCGTGGAGACAGTTCGGCTCGGCTGGGGTTGTTTGCGTCTGGACGCAGAGTGGGAAGGCCGGACCGTGATTTTGCGGTTAACAGTGTGGACAGCAGCGTAGTGAGCCGTTTAACTTGATTCGCAAGGGGAGCAAAATCTCGCCTGTTGTACTTTGTCGAGCCTGAGTTTGAAATACCTTCTATGTGCGGCGGGATGTCATTTCGTCCTCCTCTCTCTCCGTCGCTGGGATTGCTATCCTCGTTGACCGTCCCACGGATGTATATCGATGGGCTACGCTGCTCTCCGTACTCTAACGTGCCACTGAACGACGCACTTCCATCACCGGCGTCTCGTAGTCTGGGTGCTTAATGTTTGATCTTCAAATGCATACTCTTAAAGTGGCACTCCTTAGTTTGCCTTGCTCAGTTACATTGGGGTTTTTGTCTTGCGGTGCTTCCGCTTTCCGTTAACGAAGATTAAGCTCGTTTCGGCACTCCGTACGACGCTTGGCACCTCAGCAGGCGGGTCGGAGCCACCTTCGCGACTAAAGGGAAGCCTTTGGACTGAGAGGTCTCGTGTTTTGCATATTGTTCATAAATTGTTCTTTTGGTATTAAGTTGGCTGAGGTTTCTTATGGATTTCCCGGCATTTGGTCTGGCCCAGGCTAGGTCTCGTTATTTTAAAAGTCTGTCCTTGTTTTGGCTTAGTACGATTTTGGTTTACTGCCTGGTGGTTCCGGTAGTACTCCGGGTCGCTGTGGTTGTGTTGCATTCTGTAAGGGGCTGCGTGCTCGGAGCCGTGGAGCACCGTTTGTGTGAACTGCTTCACTGGGGAGCACTGATCGGGCCATTCTAGGTCCTCTGTATCATGCAATGATTTTATTATTATTTTAAAGTACCATTATCACTTAAATGATTTAATTATTGTTGCGTTAATTGCAACTTGGGTACTGACAAATTTAGTAGTGTAATTACGGAAGATTTAATAGTAGCACATTCCCCTTTACCTGTTTCGTAGTCTGTTAATTACCGAAAGATCTTAAGCTCGTTGTCATATGTGATTTTCTTAAATTATTGTATTTTTGTCATGTTATTGTATTTTTGTCATGTTATTGTATTTTTAATTTGCCGGTCACTGGTGTAGTGTTTAAAGTATTAAAATGTTTCAGGTAGCTGTTACTTGGGTGGAACACGCGGAACCGCACCGGAGAGAGTAGTTGCGTGCCTTACGTGTCCGTTGCTGGCGCGGCCTGGTGTCCGTTGTTTTGGTGCACCTGAGTTAAGTATTGTGTTGCCTCCTCCCTTGCGGCCCCATTGTGTTCTTCTCATAAGCATTTCCTTCTAGGCTTTTTAGTTAATTTTAGTTAATTTTATGCTAGTATATTAATTTCTTACATTGGTAGCATTATGCGGCCTTCATTGTGCACACCGTTTGTCACAGCGGAGTTGATGTGCCATTGTAATTTCTTAAACTCCATTGTGTGTGCCCTTTGTGATACATATTGTCATAACAATTTCAATATGGCAATTATAATGTCTCATATATCATGATGTGCGTGTGTAATGGTGCAATAAATGGAGGCATGAAGGGCGCCAAAAACAGAAATAACAATCCTCCTTTCTTGTCCCTATTGGTACGCTATCCTTGTACTTCTGTTGGTAAGCCACAACAGATGGTAATCCAAATTGCATGAGGGTGACCATATTCACGGGATTTGCTCTGGGTGTAGGGAAGTTTCAAGTATTGTGGAGGACAGTTGTGTTGCCAACAGTGTTCCTATTCAGTGTCAGTGAGAGTCCTGGCTATGATAAGAGTGGGATGCCTCGATCTTTGCTGATAACACAAACCTTCCAGCATTGAACGAAGTCTTCTTCGCTCCGCACGGAATACAGTCTTCTGGTATTCGCGCGCTACTGCGTTCTTCCAACTGGTATTAGGAAATGGATTCATTAAGTTCTATGTACAGTCTGACACAAAAACTGACCGCCGGCCGGCCGCCACAGAGACTGTCCGAGTCGTTCAGTTAAGGTGGCCAATAAAACTGACCGCCCCTGACAACCAAGTCCGGCCATCTGCACAATCTGGCAACACTGTAAGATGGGGAAGAGTTGGGAGGAAGTGTTGTCTACTTCCGAGTCGATACGGCTGGAGTGAGCCCGTGGTCTTGCGTTAACCGTCGTGCATTGTAAACTTCAGAGTCGCATGTTCGCGTCCAACTGATTTTTTTTAATCACATTTCGGTCTAAAGTTAAGCGAATTGTCTTCGATGTTCACTCACTCATAACATTCTGCCACCCGCAGTAACAAGTATTCCAGAAACAATTCCGCAGTACAGCTCGTGGCTGCGTCGCGATCACAACAGCTCACGCTCGGGCGTTTCCTGGCGCTGCAGCGGCCACCGGCCAGACGCCACCCGCCGCCCGAAATTCGGCGCCGCCCGGGTGAACGCGGCGCCACGCTGTGTATATATCAACTGTCATTTTCGAATTTGAAGTTCTAGTTATCATCTTGCAGTTAAGCGTAGGATTTTGCATACCTGAAAATCATGAACTACAGTTACACGTTGTGTTGCAGATGTTATTCCTTTTTCCACTTGCAACTCAATTTTACAATGCTTACTTTTGGTGTAACAGAGGGGTGAATGTAGAGGAGGCAGCTAGAAAGATGTGAACTGTGCGTGGAGCGAGTGCCTTTGGGAAAAATACGCCAGAAAAAGATATTATTGTTTCAACAAAGATCGTTCTGGCATGAATGATTTTCCACATTAAGGAAGTCTCGACTACTGATGTATGTGACAGATTGCAAATGTCGCATGATGGTAAATTGGTATTCAACAGGCAAAGTTCAGAAGTCTGGTGTAGGAGTACTGCATGTTCTAATTCGAAACAACAAAAATCAACGGAGTGCCTATTATTGAACGTCATCAGGTCGCTCATTGAGCATTCCTACGCAGTACTGTTACTGGTGACGCGTTATGATTCCTTTATCGCTAACTTCCTACGAAGAAATGAAAGGCTGAGCCCCACCAAAAGACGTAGACTAGAGCAAAGAGTATTGTGAACATAATATTTTACATTTGATAGCTCCATAAGTGTGTTATGGACTACGAATTCTGCCCCAAGGGGTGTGCGCAACACAGCTGGAATTTGTTGTCAACAACTGAGACACCTTTTGGTCGCAATGTAAGAAAGTCGAGCAACAAAACTACATCACCTGTGCTACTGCATGATAACTCATTCTGTTGACTTAAGAAACAAAACTATCCAGGAGATCGAGAGACTACTTTCCTATCAGACACTTGTATTGATACGGAAGTCCTCTCTCAAGCACTTGTCACTCTCGTCATAATTCGTAAAATATTACCTTTCCCGCTCTTGATCGATCAACCGTCAAGGCAATTCATTTCTAGACGACAATACTCTTGCAACTACTATGGTTTAATCACATCGTTAAAACAAGTAGGTTTCTACTGGCGTAGAATTTGTGAACAACTGTTGCATTGTCAGATTGTTGTAGATATCGTGAAAGAAAATTCAGCTGCTGATTACTAAACGCAACAGTAATCGTCAAAGAGAAATTAAACTAATGGAAAATGCAAATAAAATATTCACTTTACTAATACAAATTAAATTCAGCTTACTACAGAAATATCACGACGGTAGTCTATCTTAATAAAGCATTAAGTTCAAAAATGGTTCAAAGGTCTCTGAGCACTATGGTACTTAACTTCTGAGGTCATCAGTCCCCTAGAGCTTAGATTTAACTAGTTGTAACCTAAAGACATCACACACATCTATGCCCGAGGCAGGAGTCGAACCTGCATCCGCAGTGGTCGCGCGGTTCGGTGGCGTTCCTCTGGCTCCCGGGACACGCTGGTATCTATGGGAATGAGGCGGCCGATATAGCGGCCAAGGCTGCAGTCTCTCTTCCTCGGCCAGCTACTCAGTCGCTTCCCTTCACCGATCTACGGAGCGGTTTATGTCGCCAAGTTGCTCATTTATGGCATGCGCATTGGTCAACACTTCCCCATAATAAAGTGCGGGAAGTGAAAGCCCTTCCTTGCGCTTGGACCTCTTCCTCCCGAACGCGTCGTCGGGAGGAGGTAATTTTAGCTAGACTCCGGATAGGGTACTGTCTTTTTAGCCATCGACATCTTTAAAGCGGCGATCCTCCCCCACTCTGTCCCCACTGCTCTCAGCTGTGGACGGTCAGACACCTTTTAATTGAATGCCCCTATTTTAATCCGTTACGCTCCCGTCTACAGCTATCGCCTGATCTATCGTCGATTTTAGCAGATGACACGCGCTCAGCCGACCGCGTTCTCCAGTTTATTAGTGACAGTGAAATGACGTCAGTCATTTGAAGCTTTTTTTGGGGACAACCAACCCCTTTCTGTAGTGGATTTTTAAGCATTCCTTCTGCTTTTAGTTTCTCAAATTTTATGACTTTGTTCCCATTGCTGCTGGTTTTAAATTTCGGTTTTTTCCTGTTTCCTAAGTCACGGGCTGGGCGCTAATGACCATAGAAGTTTTGCGCCCTAAAACCACCAAAAAAAAAGTCCCAAACTGAGGCATATTACAAGTGTTAAAACCACTCAGGCAGATTTATTTTTTTAATACGTAAAGTAAGTTGCTAATAACTTTGAGTGTAAGGTTATTGGAGTTGTTTTTAAATATAGTGTAGTTAACATAAAGACCAGCTAATACTTAAGTAATCCTGCCGAGATAAAGTTTAAGGGCGAACATCTAGATCGTGAGGCCAGTATGAAATCTCAGGCACTGGAAAAGGAATTGCAACTAAGTTTAAAATGTATAGGCCCTATGTAACAAGTGACTGGATTGGAGCAAGCAAGTTGAACAATTCACGGCGGTTTTGTGTCACCATCTCCTTCAAAATACAGCTACATTTAGGGAATAACATATGCATAAAACAGATATTAAAATTTTTCACATTGAAATGGGAGTCTTTACCCAAGTTGAAATGTTAAACTTCATCTCCAAATTTAATCTTTCTAATAAACTTGTCTGCAGCCCTTGCTCTTAATTTGGTTCAAAGAAAGATACTGGGTGTTGGAAAGGTACATTCTCACCCTGTGAACTTACCTGCAACTGCAGGAACAAACTTCATTAAATTCTTCAGTTTTAGCTTTGTAAGAGCCTTAGCAGTGCATTAGCAAGTGGTCTCGGGAAATGCTAGTGAGTACAGTGAGCAGTGAGTGGCTATTGCAGGGGATATGTGCTCATGGTCACAGTCAGATGGCATTTCCTGAAGGTGTTCAGTAAATTGTTGTTGTGGTCTTGACTCCTGAGACTGGTTTGATGCAGCTCTCCATGCTACTCTATCCTGTGCAAGCTGCTTCATCTCCCAGTACTTACTAAAGCCTACATCCTTCTGAATTCAGTAAATTATAAGTGTGCAAATATGTGGTGGAAGCTACTGTATTCTGTTGAAATTCAAATAGATTTTATTTATCTATGGTTTTACATGTGGCATTGCCAGTAAATATTAAATCATATAATGTTGGTGTAAATACAGTTACATTGTTATGTAGACAAGCTGTTTCTTCCACATACTTAATTCAGTGTTTAAAGTTACACAGACTGCAAATATTTAAAAAAGTTACAACTTGCATTATTACGACACATTTTCCTTTTGGTATTTATCTACAATATTTTACTTACAAATTCATAAAAATGAGCATTTGCTGAGCTGGAAACTTCTCTTGAGTTCTGGCATTGGCCCACAGTCTGAACGAAAACCAGCTCCTCAAAACTGTGTGCAGTTGTTTTGCTACATGTTAAATATTTTATGTTGCAGTCTTGAGGGATCCTTCCCCTCCTCCTTGAATCTTGGGTTCGCCTCGTCAGGTTACATGAAACATTTGTACATGTTTATTTTGCTCATGCTTGTACAACATTTCACATGCCTCACATACTATTGGATGAGTAATAAAATCTCAACAGTTTAAGTCCTCTCAAAGTGCAGGTGGCTCTTTTAATTGCATTAATTAAAAGTTCTAAATAACAGAATTCCTGAGGATTGGAAGAAAGGAATTATAGTCCCGATCTTCAAGAAAGGGGATAAAAGGAGATGTGAGAACTACAGAGGAATCACCCTGCTATGCCACTGTGGAAAAATCTAGGAAAAGGTCCTGGAGAAGAGAATAAGAAGCAGTATTGAAAGTAGACTGCAAGAGGAGCAGTACGGTTTCAGACCAGGAAGATCAACAACGGACCTCATATTTGCGGTAAGGCAACTGCAGGAAAGGCACTATGAGTTCGGGAAGGACTTAATCATGGCCTTTTTAGATATTGAGAAGGCGTATGACAGTATCTGTAGGGACAAGCTCTGGGATGTGCTGAACGCAAAAGGGATAGATAAAGAGATAACACGAAAAGTCAGAAAAACGTATGAGGGAAGTGAGAGTTGTGTGAAAGTGGGGAGGGAACGTACTGCATGGTTCAAGCTGGAAAATGGGCTGCGGCAGGGAAGTGCACTTTCGCCTTTATTGTTTATTATTGTTATGGATGAAATCCTACAGCAAGTGTCAGATGCAATTGGAGATCATAAAATGAAAGCAGTGCTTTTTGCCGATGACCTGATGTTATGGGGAAATTGCGAGAAGGAGGTGCAAGAGCAGTTAGATGCATGGGAGGCAACGGCAGCACAATATGGAATGCATTTCTCTGCAAAGAAAAGTGAAATAATTGTCACAACAAGGAAGACGAATATGCCAAATGTGGATATAACTTGTGGAGGGGAAAACCTACAAGTGGTAGAGAACTTAAAGTACCTGGGAAGCGTGATTGAAAGTAAGGGGGGAAACGCAATGGAAATAAATGAAAGGTGCAGAAAAGCAGGGCAGTTCTACAAATGCATTAGGGGGCTTATTTGGAGCAAGGAGGTGCCACAGAAATCCAAGGGAATTATATACCGAACCTACTTTGTCCCCATATTGGCATACGGAAGTGAGACATGGGTAATGCACAAAAGCGACAAAAGTAGAATACAGGCTAGTGAAATGAAGTTCCAGAGGAGCAGGTTGGGTGTAACAAGACGAGACAGATTGCGAAATGTGTATGTGAGGGAAAGACTAAAGGAGGAACCAGTACAGGACAGGATAGAAAAATCAAGACTGCAGTGGTATGGACACATGAAGAGAATGGATGAGGGAAGAATTCCAAAGAGGATGTTTGATCTGCAACTGGAGGGGAAGAGGCCCAGAGGAAGACCAAGAGATAGATGGGTGAAGGGAGTGAAGGAATGTGTGACGAGAAGAGGAGAGAACTGGACGAAGGTGGAAGAGGGGGAATGGTGGAAAGACAGAACACGATGGAGAGGCTTGTGTTCCCGACAGACCCAGCCAGTGGCTGGAAACTGTCCAAGATGAAAAAAAAAATAAGAGCAAAATTTGCTAGTTGGGATGGTTCATTTTTAGCAGGAGACAGGAACGTACATGTACATATATCTACAATCAACAACAAAAACGAAAATAATCACTGCATTTGGAACAAATTTTTCAAACTACCAAACTTGCATGGGTTCCACTGCTGGTCATGGCTCTTTCTGGTTTTTTGGTCTTAAATTTGGTTGGTATTCTTTGCTCATTCCAGTTTTGATCAACATGTTTTCACAAAGTTTATTATGTAAAAGATATCACACAACAGATTATAGTATGTCTACATCATCACACATAATCAACTGTTATTACATACATACAATTTTTTCCTTCAGCCTAAGCTCATGTAATATTCTAGATAGTATGCCTGTTATTTTTCAAGCGAGGACAGTGAGTCAATGATAATCCAAGTCGAGGTGATCAAGATAATACTTCCAGTATTTAAAGTAGGTTTTAGTATAAAGAAATGCTATGTTTCAGAAATAACTTACATTCACTCACCATTTTAATCATTACAAAGCTTTGTGCCTTAATGGTATCAAATCAGTAACTGTGCTCCATCCAAGTCACAGACATACTGCTCCCAGTATGACCTGTTCCTCTGTCACCTTTCTGTAGACAAATGAATGAACAAATAGTTGACGATCTAAAAGATTTAAATGTAGTAGTGGGTGATGATGAAATTCTGGTTAAAAATGTGGTCTCTGAAGCATTAAATTGTTAATTACTGTGCATGTATCAACAAAACTAAATCTGTTTCCAACAAACAGAAACTAACATGATAACAAAGACCATTGATATCACTTCCAAGACTGGCATAAATGTGAGTTACATCTCTAGCATCAAAAGATTGACAAAGAAAACACAGTGAAATACTTGCAGTAAGTGAAAAGTATCTGCAACAAAAGATAAATGACTTGTTTGTCATACACTGTGGGCTTACACTATAAAGGCTCACAAAAAAAGTAAATTTTAGTAAGGATTATGCTCTGTTATAATGTATTGCACTAAGATATCATTCTTCAATATTGTTTTGACAGATCAACATATACTATAACACTTAACTTTGCACAGTTACAAAGTGAATGAAATAAAATGTTTGGGCTCTGATTCATGTTCCTAGTCATATCCCATACGTCCTAAATAACTTATTCTGGCAAAATTATTCTTAGCATGAATTTAGCAAAATGTAAAATATGTGAGCATTTTGGTGTTTCATAATCATCATAAAGTTACGTGGTCTTGTTTGCTTTCATGGAGGTAACTAGGCACTTTCAACACAACCAAACCTCACACAGGTCCAGAATTTTCTGCAACAGAGTGTATGCATGTAAGAAACATATTGAAGATGATAATTATTCTTGTTCATGTACAACTATTCTGATTATGAGCAGTTTAACAATGTTCTGCGTTCTAATGATGTATCACTTACCAGCAACAGTGTCTAATCACAGGTACCATTGGCATTCAGAAATATTAGTTTTTCTGTATTCGATGGCTTGAGGTGGGTTCTTCTGTCTTTTAATAAATGTCCTGTGCCTTGTGAGAGGGTCTTCGCAAAAACTGAAGTTGCTACAACATTAAATCTCTCTTGGACTACTTTTGCAATTGTTTGGCGTGGTGGTAACAAAATCAGTAAATATGCCCAAGGATTTTCATTTCTACTGATGACTGAGCTGTCAACATACCTTTGAACCTCTACAACAGCACATGACTGATAAGTTAGTGAAACATGCACAGCCGCAGGGCACAGTACAAATATGCCCCACACAGAGAAGGACTCAGTTGCCAAATTATTTGGCTCAACAGATTGTGAACGCTGAATACCTACTGGCCTACATTTTTCCAGTTTCTGGGCAACAATATTAACTGTTTCTTCGTGTTGTCTGCTGGATCCACGTTTCAAATTGCTGGCATTTCAGAACCAGGGTAGCAAGGGCAATGGATTTGCTCTGCTCAAGATTCGAAAACCGGTTTGTAAGCCCCTCTTTCAGTGCATCAACATCTTTCATTGAAACTTCATGCAACTCCATTTCGGCTATCTCGTCACACACTGCCAGAAGGCCACGTGTCAGGACTATAACCTGAAAATTTAGACAAATATGCTAACTACACAACACATAAGAAAAGTACACAATAAAATGACATTGAACGTACATGAGCCAAATAAAGTAAATTATTAACTTACCAGGCTGCCAGTTGGGTACTCCTCTGCACTGAGCTGCCTCGAAACCTGCTCAAACGGTTTCAAAATCGAACAGAGTGCGGAGCAGATTTCCCACTCATCATTTGACTGTAACAGGCCCACAGAACTTCCGTCACTAAGGGCAACTGTATTTTTCACTGCCTCTGACAATTCAACAATACGTTCCAACATAACAGGGTTGAATTCCACCTTGTGGGCAAGTCATGGATCAATTTCTTGATGTTTACTTTGCCACTGTTCTGTCGGCATGTTAAGAGCCGCGCTGTTGCGCTGTTGCACTGCTGCTCCTCCTTTAAAAAAAAAAAAACAACTGTTGTGACTTTCTGAACATTTGTAAGTGCATCCTGCACAACTAAATTAAGAGTACGAGCATAACAACCAAAATGTTTCCAATTGAGAATGGTGGAAACAGACAATGCACCAAATATGAAAAATGCTGTGACCACCATTAAAATTTTGTCACCAAGACTGATTAAATTTGTAATTTTAAAGCTGTGTACAAATTTGTACTGCTGGAATGCAGTCATTTCAGTGGTGCCGATACCAGCTCAGACTATAATCTGAATTGTTCATTTATGAAGTGTTGTTAAAGTTACTCAGCTGTGACTTGACAGATTTCTGGATGTCAGCTTCTAATGAGACAGATTGTCTTTATGCCTTGCAGAAGCAAATGAGAAAGTACAAAAAAAGATGCATGTGCTGCTGGCAACATCACGTTTGTTACAGTCCTTCTACTCGGTATTTCATAAGCGGGATTCAGTGCATGTACAAAACTACGAAATCCTGAGTAGTATCACTGTAATGATTATTTTATTACCATTATGTTGTTGTTGTTGTTCTTGTCTTCAGTCCTGACACTGGTTTGATGCAGCTCTGCACGCTACTCTATCCTGTGCAAGCTTCATCTCCCAGTACTTACTGCAACCTACATCCTTCTGAATCTGCTTAGTGTATTCATCTCTTGGTCTTCCTGTACGATTTTTACCCTCCACGCTGCCCTCCAATACTAAATTGGTGATCCCTTGATGTCTCAGAACATGTCCTACCAACCGGTCCCTTCACATAAATACTTGAATACATAAAAGCAAAGACCTTCGGTACAGACACCATCAGATTATTTGACTTGCCGCTCTATTCCCCCCCCCCCCCCTGCGGGTCCGGGGGTTAGAATAGGCCCGAGGTATTCCTGCCTGCCGTTAGATGCGACTAAAAGGAGTCCCTCCCCCTCAAGGGGGTAGTTAGCGCCTGCGTCCGGAGACGGACGGTTCCACGACCTATATTTGCGGACAATTTGGTTTTCACTACTTCTGGTTTCTTCCTTCCTTTGGTTGGTTCCTTTCTTTGTTGTTCTCCATCTCACTGTCTTACTTACTCTTTCACTTGCCTTCTTCTCCTTGCCTTCTTCTCCTTGCCTTCTCTGGTCTCCGCCTCGGCGTTTGAGACAGTCTGTCCTCTCTCCCTCTCTCTCTTCTTTTTCCTCTTCTTCCTTCCTCCCTGTGCGCGCCTGAGGGCCGACCCACGCGTTAGCACGCGTAGCCGGTGACGGGGTAACGCGTAATTCTCCGCCCTGGGTAGACAAGTAAGGCACGCACGTACCCCTGGTAAAGGCCAGGCCCAGGGAGGGGTGATTGCCTGAGCTGATACCTTCTGACCATGCCGATTGGTCCCTCCGTCTGTTTCTTGGGAGGTGTGACCTGAGGTGTAAACATTCACCTAAGGCGGGAGCGCCCTCTGAGAGGGTCCCCACAAGGAAGGAGCGCGCTATCGGAGACGCTGGCAATCATGGGGGATTCCTCCGCAGTGGATTTCTCTTCTCCTCTCTCGACGTCCGCCCACAAACGGAAACTTGACCAGCCACCAGTGACAAAAGTACTACCGCCTGCCCCACCGTTCCTCACAGTTTCTCGATCTGAGGACAGAAAGGATTTTTCCTCTGTCAACCCTTTCGTTATCCAGAAGGACGTAGATTCCATACCCGGATCTGTCAAGTCTTGTACCAGATTGCGTAATGGTACCTTTTTAATAGAAACTGAGAGCGCCTTTCAGGCACAAAAACTGCTTCGGGCCACACTCCTGTACACGTTCCCTGTCCGGGTGGAGGCTCACCGCACTTTGAATTCGTCTCGTGGTGTGGTATACACTAGATCACTAGACGGATTGACTGACGAGGAGATTCAGTCTTTTCTCGCTGAGCAGGGCGCGACGGCTGTCCATAGGGTCATGAAAAAGGTCACCAATGACCTTGTACTGACCCAGACACTTTTCTTGACCTTTGATAGTATAGTCCCCGTCACGCATCAAAACGGGCTACGAGGTTATTCCTGTTCACCCCTATGTCCCGACACCTATGCGCTGCTACCAGTGTCATTGTTTTAATCACACTCGCCAGTCTTGTTCCAATGCGTCTAAATGTCACTCGTGGCAGGGATGCCCATGAGGGTGACTGTCCACCTCCGTCTCCTCGTTGTGTGAACTGTCAGGGTGACCATGCAGCGTCCTCCCGCGACTGCCCCATCTACAAGGAAGAACGCTGTATACAGGAAATTCGGGTCAAAGAGAAAGTGTCCACCTCGGCTGCTCGCAAGCTATTGGCTAGTAGGAAGCCCACGCTGCTCCCAGCGGGGAAATACAGTTGTCCTCGCCTCTCCTCGGACTACCAGGGAGGTGGCAACCCAGACATGCGATCTGACCTTCAGCACCACGGTCGTCCGTTCGGCCAGTGCTAAGATCGCGCGGTCGACGTCTCCTCTTCCTCCCATCACCCCTCAGACACAAGCACCTTCATCAGCTTCTGCCAAGACGAAGACCCAGAAGTCAGGCCTTCAAGAAGGAACCGTCCCGTGCAGACTTCCTACGTACCTCGAACTCCCAGCCGTCTACCAGTACTTCCACCAAACGACCTTCCAAGAAGGCTCATAGGAAGCACAGTTCTCCTTCTCCGCCACGGCGCATTTCTTCTCCTGCGCCACCCAGCGGTTGCCGCCCCAGGCCGTCATCCGTTTCGCCTGGCCGCACCGCTGGTAGCCGACCATGTGACCGTTCACCGGTGGAGGAAGCTCCCCCTCCCGGCCATCTTACCAAGATGGCCGATGAACCTATAGAAGCAATGGACGATGACTGTCCGCCTACTGATAGCGGCGGCAGTGCTCGCTCGAAGCCGGGCCCTCGGCGGCCTTAGAGGTGACCCCTTCTTTCATCTTAGTTTTCTTCTTACGATGGCATTTATTCACTGGGATATTCGCAGCATTCGCTCCAACCGAGAGGACTTGAAGTTGCTGCTCCGCTCGTCGTAGCCCTCCAGGAAACGAAGCTACGCCCATGCGATCAAATTGCCTCGGCACACTACACCTCTGTGCGTTTTGACCTACCCCCTGTGGTAGGTATTCCAGCTCATGGAGGGGTTATGTTGCTGGTCCGGGATGATATTTACTATGATCTCATCACATTGCACACCGGCCCGTAGGCAGTTGCCGTTCGAATTACTCTCCCCACTTTTACATTTTCCATTTGTACCGTTTACACTCCATCGTCGTCTGCCGTTACCAGGGCAGACATGATGCAACTTGTTGCTCAGCTACCTGCACCATTTTTGTTAACTGGAGACTTCAATGCCCACCATCCCCTTTGGGGCTCTCCAGCATCCTGCCCGAGGGGCTCCCTGTTAGCAGACCTTTTCAACCAGCTCAATCTTGTCTGCCTCAATACTGGCGCCCCTACTTTTCTTTCGGACACATCTCACACCTATTCCCATTTAGACCCCTCTATATGTACTACCCAACTTGCACGCCGGTTTGAGTGGTATGCACTTTCTGATACATATTCGAGCGACCACTTCCCGTGTGTTATCCATCTCCTGCAGCATACCCCCTCTCCGTGCTCATCTAGTTGGACCATCTCCAAAGCAGACTGGGGCTCTTCTCTTCCAGGGCGACCTTTCAGGATCAAACCTATACAAGCTGCGATCGTCAGGTCGCACACCTCACGGAAGTCATTCTCACTGCTACTGAATATTCCATCCCTCACCCTACTTCTTCTCCACGTCGCGTACCGGTCCCCTGGTGGACTGCAGCATGTAGAGACGCTTCGCGTGCTCGTCGACGTGCTTTACGCACCTTTAAACGCCACCCTACAGTGGCAAATTGTATCAATTATAAACGATTACGTGCGCAGTGTCATCGTATTATTAAAGAAAGCAAGAAAGCCAGCTGGGCTGCTTTCACAAGCACCTTCAACAGTTTTACTCCTTCTGTTGTCTGGGGTAGCCTGCGCCGGCTATCTGGTACTAAGGTCCACTCACCAGTTTCTGGCTTGACGGTCGCGAATGACGTCCTTGTGCCCCTGAGGATGTCTCCAATGCCTTCGGCCGCTTTTTCGCAGAGGTTTCGAGCTCCGCTCATTACCACCCTGCCTTCCTCCCCCGCAAACAGGCAGAGGAGGCTAGGCCACCTAACTTCCGCTCCTCGAATCGTGAAAGTTATAATGCCCCATTCACCATGCGGGAACTCGAAACCGCACTTGGCCGATCACGGTCCTCCGCTCCAGGGCCTGATTCTATTCATATTCAGATGCTGAAGAACCTTTCTCCTGTGGGTAAAGGTTTCCTTCTTCGTACTTATAATCGCATCTGGATGGAATGACATGTTCCCGCATGCTGGCGCGAGTCTATTGTTGTACCGATTCCTAAGCCAGGGAAGGACAAGCACTTGCCTTCCAGTTATCGACCCATCTCGCTTACCAGCTGTGCCTGTAGGGTGATGGAGCGAATGGTTAACTCTCGTTTGGTTTGGCTGCTCGTATCTCGACGCCTACTTACTAATGTACAATGTAAATTTTGTAGCCGCCCCTCTGTTGGCCATCTGGTTACCTTGTCGACCTTCATTATGAATAACTTCTTGCGGAAGCGCCCGACCGCGGCTTTGTTCTTTGATTTGGAGAAGGCTTACGACACCTGTTGGAGGGCAGGCATTCTCTGCACCATGCATACATGGGGCCTTCGCGGTCGCCTTCCTCTTTTTATTCGTTCCTTTTTAATGGATCGACAGTTCAGGGTACGTGTGGGTTCTGTCCTGTCAGACACCTTTCGCCAGGAGAATGGGGTGCCACAGGGCTCAGTTTTGAGCGTCGCTCTCTTCGCCATAGCGATCAATCCAATAATGGATTGCCTCCCAGCTGATGTATCAGGCTCCCTTTTCGTGGACGATTTTACCATCTATTGCAGCACGCAGCGTACGTGTTTCCTTGAGTGCTGTCTTCAGCGTTCTCTTGACCGTCTTTACTCCTGGAGTGTCGCCAATGGCTTCAGTTTTTCTGCCGAGAAGACGGTCTGTATAAACTTCTGGCGCTACAAAGAGTTTCTCCCACCGTCCTTACGACTCGGTCCCGTTGCTCTCCCATTCGTGGAGACAACAAAATTTTTAGGTCTTAAATTTGGCAGGAAATTTAGCTGGTCTCCACACGTCATATTTGGCTGCCCGTTATGCCACTGAGAACACGGAGGACATTTGGAGAACGGGTACGTCGTGGGGAGCGGATCGAACCATCCTACTTCGCCTATATCGGTCGATCGTCCGCTCAAAGCTGGATTATGGGAGCTTCGTATACTCCTCTGCACGGCCGTCCATCTTACGCCGCCTCAACTCCATACAACATCGGAGTTTACGTCTTGCGATCGGAGCATTTTATACTAGTCCCGTCGAGAGTCTTCCTGCTGAATCCGGTGAATTGCCACTCACCTACCGGCGCGATATACTGCTGTGTCGGTATGCCTGTCGGCTACTGTCAATGCCCGACCACCCGTCTTATCGTTCCTTTTTTGACGACTCTCTCGACCGTCAATACGGGTTGTATGTCTCTGCCCTGCTACCCCCTGGAGTTCGCTTTCGTCGCCTCCTTCAACACCTTAATTTTTCACTCCCTGCAACCTTTCGAGTGGGCGAGAGCCACACGCCACCTTGGCTCCAGGCTCAGGTTCGCGTTCACCTTGACCTCAGCTCGCTCCCAAAGGAGGTTACCCCCCGGTTCGGTATACCACTCCCGTTTTGTCGAAGTTGATTAATATGACCTTCATTTATGCAGATGGTTCTAAGACCAATGACGGGGTCGGGTGTTCTTTTATTGTCGGGGCACAAAGTTTCAAATACCGGCTCCGTGGCCATTGTTCGGTCTTCACAGCTGAGCTCTTTGCCCTCTACCAGGCTGTTCTTTACATCTGCCGCCACCGACATTCTGCTTATGTCATCTGCTCAGATTCCCTGAGCGCCATCCAGAGCCTCAGTGATCCGTACCCGGTTCACCCTTTCGTACACCGGATCCAACGCTCTCTTCAGCAGCTGGTGGACGTCGGTACGCCGGTTAGCTTTATGTGGGTTCCTGGCCATGTCGGTATCCCTGGGAACGAAGCTGCAGATGCCGCGGCCAAGGCTGCGGTCCTCCAGCCTCGGACAGCTTCTTGTTTTGTGCCTTCATCTGATTGCCGACAAATGACCCTGCTACACATTTTATCGCTGTGGCATGCCGATTGGGCTCCACTTACGGACAACAAGCTTCGGGCCTCGAAACCTCTCCCCACGGCTCGGACGACCTCTTCACGCCCTTTACGGCGGGAGGAGGTCGTTTTGGCCCGGTTACGAATTGGACACTGCCGGTTCAGCCATCGCCATCTGCTGACGGCTGCGCCGGCGCCGTTCTGCCCATGTGGGCAATTGCTGACGGTCCGCCACATTTTAACGTCCTGTACGGGTTTTAACACACTGCGTCTTGATCTTGGCCTGCCATGTACTCTCGATGCCATTTTAGCGGATGACCCACGAGCAGCTGCTCGCGTTCTTCGTTTTATCAACTTGACAAACCTCTCTAAGGACATTCGACAGGCATAGGATTAAAAAAACAGCATCAGTGTCTTTTATCGTGTTTTCCCTTTTAGTTGCTGTTTTAAACTTGTGCCTCGCGGTGCATTGCTAACGTAGTCTGGGCGCTAATGACCGTTGAAGTTGTGCGCCCTAAAACCACAAAAAAAACTGACGCCATTCTGAGTGGACAGGTAGTCAGTGCTGCCCCCACTGCCGGGGAAACACTTGGCTTCGTCGCGCTGTGACGTGCTCCACTTGTTCTCCTCGCAGACAAACTAAGGGGAGGCAGCACTGAGTTACTCAGCCACTTCGGGACGTGGTGAAAGACGGCTGTCGGGTTGACGCAGCGAGTGTGGGACCGGACCTATCGCACGGAGGTATACGACTTGGCTCTGAACGGAAGGCACCGTAGCAAGCAAGCGGTGGGAAGTGGGCGTCCTGTAATGTGTGTGAAGGAGTAACGATGTTTGCACTGGATGTCCCAGTGGTTCCCGAGAGTTCCGTTGGCTGCTTACGGAGAAGAGAATTGGTAAGAGCTCGTGTCTACGCTCTTTTCCGTACGGTGTTGCTGCCTGCCGTTATAAACGGGTGAAAATCAGGCGCTTGTATTGGCTATACGGGAACTGGTGATGTAAAATTACATTTGTGATTGAGTCTCAGTTGCACTGTGGCAATTTAGAGGCGAAAATTGTGGCTGTTTCATTAGGTCTGGTTCTCTGCTGTGCAACTAAGCACCATCATGTTGGTCTAAGTGATACGTTCTCCACGTTTTGTCTATGGCTTTGCGAATCGAAATCGTGGGGGAGTACACGTGTGAGTAATTTGCTATTGTATTGATGGTTATGTTGTAAAGACTGTTGTCTGGTGTGTTAAATCACGCGCAGATTTGTAGCCAGTCTAAGCAGAAGTTACCATTACTACTTATGTGCTACTGTCCTTATGATTGGCGTTGTTTGTCTTTCGATTGTGGCTGTGCTCACGTTTAAAAAAAATTACGGCTACTATTCATAAGGGTTGTCTAGTAAGCAAATTGCTTAAGCTTCTATCATATGCTCGTCCGTTTGCCTATCACATTGGCTTTCTATGCAGTAACTGAAGGAATGTGTATGGTGGTTCAAGATCGTAGGCTGACGAGTATTTGAACTGGTGTTGAGGTTAAGGGCGAGATCAGCATCCCGCACGCTGCACGTGGTTAAATGTTCCGCTATTGGGGAGCCGGCTCTCTGTTCTTGGATTTTGTAAGGATACGTGATGGGTGCATCGCTGTAGGTTTTCGCGTGCTACATTGCGGGGTGTCGGTGCTAGGGCTAGACTTGTGATGTATATGTTGAAAGGGAATTAACTGTACCAAACTTAAGAGAGCTTTTAGTTTGGTTTAGGTCTGTACATGGAATGATATTTTGTCGATTGCGGCAATAACTTCCTGTGTGGGGAGATCCTCTGAGGGACTTGTATTGTACTGTTGCAGTGCACTGAATCTGAAACGTGCTGCTTAAAACTTGGGACTGCAGCTCTGATATATAATTACTGTTTAATCTTAAACGTCTTGAATGTAATATGGTTGTCGAGGATTGTGTAATTAATTTTGATCGCTGGTTCCTTAAAGGAAGTATTTCGTTTTAAAATATGTGCTCGGTCAGAGCCTATTTAAACATTATTTTAACTCATCAGTCACATTTTCTAGTCTTGCTTTCTTAAAAGGCTTTCTGTTAAACATTTAAACAGGCAAATAGCAATCAGTTGAGTGACTTAATATTCTTTTCCTTTACTCTGTAATTTGTATTGCTAACCTACCCCTGTACTCCACAGCCTATTGAGCTGCCTTATGTAGAAATTGTGTTCAAGGAACTCCTCTGACCTGACACCTCGAAGTACTTTCCTAAACGACTAACAGAAAGGAGTGTCAGGCAAGTCGGTGAGACCCTGATGTTATCCTTAATCAGCAGACCGATTCATAATTGGCCCTCTTTCTGCCGAACGTAATATGATGATGTTACACTCAATGTTACTGACCTAATGTTCTTCTTCTGCAATGTGGACTGCAAATTTAGACTTGTTCACGTTTGCAAGCCTTGAGGCATGGTGGTGGTGTTTCGTGGCGAAAATCCCTACATCCGTCAGAAAGGCACAACTTTGCGAGTAATCTCGAATCAGAGCTCGTACATTCCTGATGTGATGTAGGGGGTCTCGGAAAGATTTACATCGTGGATCACTTAGGCTCGTTTCACACTGGGACACACGTGACGGACACTGATGAGATACATTCGTTTGAATTGGAGCGTTCACACCGGGACACTGTCGGTGTCCGTCACATGTGACTCAGTGCAGTGTGTTGGCTGCGGTCACCGCCGGACACGCATCAGCTCTGGTACTGGGGTGTTCACGCTGGGACACCGACCACAGGCACAGGCGCAGCACAGCAGTGCAGAGCAGAGCTGCTAACAGGAAGGCAGCCGTTGCTGAGCCCAGTGGTTCTCCACACAGTGCAGGCATGAGTTCAGAGTTCATCAACACAGAAGATTTTATAAGTCAAGTGGAAAGTCGTCCCGTTATTTGGATATGAAAAGCGGTGACTACAGTAACAAAGTCATGAGAATGAAAGCGTGGCAACAAGTTATTACTTAGTTTGTGCCTGATTTCGATGAAGAGAGCATAGATGAAAGAAACAAAATTGGCATGTTCTATATTCTTTTTTCACTTTAATACCGTATTTTTCGGACCACAAGAATAGCGAAATATATTTTCTACCCCTGTACGAGGCTAATATCCTACAAGGAGAATGCTATCCCTCACCCCTTTTCTTTTGCATTACCAATAGTAAGTGTACTGTTACGCAGTCTCAATGCGAGAAGAATGGACAAAATGGATGCGCGCAGAAACTATGTACTCACCCCTACAGGGCGAATGAAAGTAAAATAAATAATTTTGTTATGAAAATGTTGAAATAAAACTAAGGGTACGTCTTTTCGTAGTCTAACAAGGCGCTCCGCCTTATGGTCCGAAAAATACAGTTAAAATATTATTCAGAACAACAATAATTTGAGCATAAGTTGTTACTATAATCATGAATTTTATTTATTTACCATAATACTATTGACTTACAAGTTTTTGACACCCGAATGAGAACAGTGCTCGTGCTTGGGTTCTGTTCAATTAGGTACACACAACTGTAATACAGTCAACTTGTGATATTATTGGATTTCAGACATTTTGCATATGAGAAAAGGATAGCCACCGAGCTGTAGTTAGTATCATTACAAAGCATGACAACGCGAGAGTAAAGAAATGAAATCTGTTTATAACGTGCGCCCATACCAAGACGCGCGGCCAGCGTTTAAAAGGTACACTGACTCGCTGGGCGCAGGTATTTAAAATCATTGCCGCAGCGCTGGATAGCAAGAAGCTGCGAAACAGAAGAAAGAACAATTTATCATTTGTTAGGAAAATTCTAGAGTCTTTATAGTTAGTTGTACTTCTGGTCGCCGATATGTTAGCAAGTACTTCATTACCTTTGATGTTTGGTCGCCAACTTGTTGTGTAGCACCGCTACAAGTTATATTTATTTTAGTGTGAAAAACCACGTTATCACCAAGAAAAACAAAACGCTTTTGTAAACTTTGTGACGATAAAAAATACTTACGCGCACGCCGAGGACATTTAATTTTTACAAAATATCACACATGCAAAAGCAGCGATTGTTGGACTGTTCCACGTATGAGAAGAACATAAGAGTGTAAGTTTTGTATTCATTGTAAATTTGTTAATGTTTATAGTTTAACGCCTTTGTTCTTTGAGAATATATTGATGCTTCACTGTACAGAAAATCTATGCTTATTCTTTTCTTTAAATTAACCACAAATAATGTTTGTTTAAATGAACTTTGTTACAGGTTCGCTCTTTATCGCGGTGTCTCGATTGTATTTGGAAGACCATTAATGTGTTTAGTTTCCGATCTGACAACTTGTTTACAAAATTTCACTGTTTTGCATTTTTTATTATTCAAATAGGTCCCTAAGGTAAATTCATTGAAGAATCTGATTGCGTGAAAGCAATCCGGGTTAAGAGGTCATTTGAGAAACTATTTTCGCGCAATCAATCTGTACGTCTCCTGAACACAATCGAGAACCGACGCATCAGCGATCATTCATTAATTTTCCTCTTTCCAAGTCGTACCAAAAAACGGCCAAGGAGAACTGCCGTGAGTACGCAATCTAGTGTTAAAAAGTTGCATTCTTTATCTTGTCGGCAAACATTGCCATGAATTATCATCATCAATGTTATGTTTGGTTAAATGTGAAAAGACAAAAAACCTTTTAACGCTAGAAACTGCATTGTAATTATAATTGTAATTGCAAGTTTTAATCAGTTCAGTGAGCGCAACAGTATGGTTTGTTTCAGTTAACATGGTAATAATTGAACACTGTATTTGAAATGTGCAACTCCAATGAACATTAAGGCCTAACGACATTAATGTTCACATAACATTTCTAGCACTTAGAGAAGATTTCGCAAATTACTTCATCAGTCCTGAAGGCGAAGTGCCATGGCAGCTGCAAAAAATCTGATACCGTTCGCAATATTTCCTCCACGGACCAAGGAAGGTGACATGTCCTGCAATCCCTGAATAGTTAACGTATCCTCAAACTGTATTCCATCACGATCACGCACAAAGGTATGGAGGAGGCAACATGTCTTCACAATACTCTGCCAAATCCAATTTAACATCCAGTGGTCGATAGAAAATGCGCCACTTGTTTGTGCAGAGCTAGAAGGTACATCGAGTGTACTTTTGGAATTCTTGCAGTCTATAGTTGAACACACGTTTTTTTTAATGTCTACATACTTTCCACCATAAGGGCGCAAAATAAATTTCGGCAATCGGAAACCTTCATCTCCTACTAACATGAATGGCATACGTCTTTCAAACGATAATGACAGTTGTTTTGGTGCAGGTAAATGTAGCGTACCATCCTGTAGTTTATTATTTAACACTGTATTACGAAACAGTTGAGTCGGACGATTTCCCATATGCTCCAACGTCTACAAATAACTGTTTGTGATTCAACGTACAAATTCTTAACAACAGAATGGAAAAATAGTTCTTGGAATTGTATAACTCACTTCCAGTGGTTCACTCTACTATAATTATGTGCTTCCCGTCCACTGCACCCACACAATGAGGAAAGTTCGCCCTCTTATGGAATCCTTCAGCTGAGGCAAGCCATGGGTCTTTCGAGAGATCGGGAAAACATTTTGACTTCATTTTACGCGATATGGCAGAGCAAACGTCTCGTATAATATACGAGATAGTTGATACTGCAATTCTGCACTGAAAATGTAAGTCCATAATGGATGATCCGGCCCCCAAGTACCTGCAAAAAAAAAAAAAAAAAAGCATATGGAGCAAAACTACGTGTGCGTGCGTGTGTATGCTTGTGTGTAACCTGCATACTTTTGTAGACATTATAGATAACCAACTGAAACACCCGGCAACTATAATTTTAATAAATGCTGTCATAGTAGGAGGAGAGGTGATACTCCTCCGTGGCGCGTCCCAGGTGGCGGATAGGGAAGTCCTCACGGGTTTACTGGCGGACGTGAGTGAAATAAAATAGCTCTCGCAGAGCAAACACACCCTCTGCGGTTAACAACCGGAGTTGTAAATCGGAGCTTGCTCCAACTAAGGTTGACAACCTTCGACAGTCAAAAATGGAAAGGTCTTTTAGGAAAAAATTCCACCGTCCTGCTCAAAAAGGCAGGAAAATGCTACATCGGATTCGGTGGGTAGTCAACTAGAAGACAGCAACGAATCGGAGCGTTTGCAGCCATCCAAATGCACACTAAAACACAAAAAGAAGATTAAACATGAGCAAATAAATTATATAGCAACACACAACATAAACTCACTATCTGTGAGATCCTTAAGTTTTCCGGTCTGAAGTAAACAAAAAAATTTAATAACAGGGATCCAAGAAATGAGAAACACCACAGAGGAACCAGTCGAATCACAAGGATACAGAATTTATATTGGGAAACAAGGACCGAGGGCAATGAAACAATGTCCCCAGTTTGGAACAGGGTTTTTAGTAAACATACAAATAATGACTCGGTGACTCGGTGCAGTGTCCCGGTGTGAATGCTCCAATCCAACGAATGTATCTCTGTCAGTGTCCGTCACGTGTGTCCCAGTGTGAAACGAGCCTTATTGCTGCAATTTATTAGTAGAGAAGCTTTTATAAAAATATTTTTATAAAGTTTTCAGTGTGGTACAAAAGTTCGCGTACGTACGGGACAACAGTATATTTAGGCGTGGCTTCTGCATCAGGCCGATTTGTTTTGGATAGAATGCTGTGTGAATTGCTGTTCTGTGGAAATGTCGAGCTTAGAGTGGCGAATGGGGAGCCATTACACTAGCGGCACGTGCCGACATTCTGTACATCCACTGGGAGCAGCGGTAGGCTGTTGGGGCCCAGCGTCTGGGACCGGGACCGGGTTTCGCGCCAACTGCCGAGCGAGGCGGCTGTTGGCGTGCCGGCGTCGTGGGAACAGCTGGAGCTCACAACGCGGCGCTCCTCGCTTCCAGCAGGTCCCGCTTAGCCCGCCGAGTTGCTCCGTGGACACGGGCTAACAGAGACTGGATCTCGAGCCGATGGCGGCTTCCCACGTGCTGCTGCGACTCCGCGTACTTGTCAGACCCACGTCACACGAAACAGCCGCTGTACGGCGTTCCTATAGTTAAATTCTTTTATCTTGGCGGCTCGCGCATGCCCGCCCACACGCGGGAGATGGCGCGTACAACTGGCAACGCAGCAAAGAGAAGCAGCGCCATAGTATAGTATAGTATAGTTCGCAGACTTACGTTTAGGGGGGAGCGCGCAGCCACGACGGCCGCATTAACCCTTTCGCTGCTACAGACACGTGTTCCCCGAATTCCGCGATGTGCGCGATTTTGTCATCACTGCACTTCTCGCCTGTGCAGACACACGGTGTTTCGACTACTTTGACACACTTATCATTCGATGTCACAAAACCTTTTTGGCCCAAAAATTTGATTTTTACACATCTTCTTGACTGAAACGTCCCCCCATAAATGACATAACTTTGTTTCGATTTTTAACGCAGTTATTGTGCAGCATTTGATGTAGTAAACCGTCGCACGAAATTTTGAAGATTTCGCAGCGGTAAAAGTCCACAGCGTATACTTTCCGTATGGTCGATTTTAGTTGCCACTAGACATTTCAAGAAATTATTTCATTAATTTGATTCGTTTGAATGTAAGACAATGCGATATTCTATTTAAATAAAGAAAGTATTAACCACCGACTAAGGATTAACCATTACGCTGAGTGAAAGGTTCTGAGTTCAAAGTGTATGGCTGCTAATACAGCTCGTCGCTCAATTATTCTCCCGGAGGACTTTAAACTGTCGCGCAAAATACCGACAAACACTGTTGGTGTGACTACAAATTACTCACGTTTCGTCGAAGTACAATAGGCAATAAACAATTACCGCTCTTCTTTATTGCGAAAATGCGGTTAGTGAAAATGATACAAACACGTTTCCAGAGGCTTATTGCTTGTTTGCTTCATATTCTATTAATTAATTAAACCAATTAGTATAAAGAAAGCAGACTTTCTTTTATAGAAAGTGTAGAAAAAGCATTCAAGACATTGAACAAAAGCAATTACTTTATTTATGACTGAACGTTTCTAAAACTGAAGACACTCGTCCGTGCTCTGCACTGCTGTCGAGCTCTGGCAACGTCGTTCTCTGTTCATTGGCTGACTAGGTTCGTTCTGCGCATCTGCCGCCGCAAAACACAAACTCGGCCGCCATCATAAATGACGCGCACTTTAAACGTGACCGATACGCTATTAAACCGGTCGCGTCAGCGGTTTGGCTCGTCGGCATATGTAGAGCAGGCGAGACGCTGGAAAAGCAGCTTAGTTTTAACTGCGAACGATGAAAATATAAAATTCACTTGTTAAGAGCTGCAAATACGAAAGGGGAGAATATGGTGCACACGGTGACTTTTTACGTCACGCGTTAAAATTACACTTAACTGAGCCAGAATTTTGCACCACAGTCTGTTATATACGATGTGAACAATGTTTTGGGAATAAACGTGAAGAACTAGAGATAATAAGGAGAAGCTGTTTAAATTTGTCAACTGTCCAGGATACATTGCCATTTATCATCTACATACATACTCCGCAATCCACCGTACGGTGTGTGGCGGAGAGTACCTGGTATCACAACGAGCATCTTCTCTCCCTGTTCCACTTCCAAACAGAACGACGGAAAAATGACTGCCTATATGCCTCTGTACGAGCCCTAATCTCTTATCTTTGTGGTCTTTCCGCGAAATGTAAGTTGGCGGCAGTAAAATTGTACTGCAGTCAGCCTCAAATGCTGGTTCTCTAAATTTCCTCAGTAGCGATTCACGAAAAGAACGCCTCCTTTCCTCTAGAGACTGCCACCCGAGTTCCTGAAGCATTTCCGTAACACTCGCGTGATGATCAAATCTAACAGTGACAAATCTAGCAGCCCGCCTCTGAATTGCTGCTATGTCCTCCCTCAATCCGATTTCATAGGGATCCCAAACGCTCGAGCAGTACTCAAGAATAGGTCGTATTAGCATTTTATAAGCGGTCTCCTCTACAGATGAACCACATATTCCCAAAATTCTACCAACGAACCGAAGACGACTATCCGCCTTCCACACAACTGCCATTACATGCTTGTCCCACTTCATACCGCTCTGCTATGTTACGCCCAAATGTTTAATCGACGTGACTGTGTCAAGCGCTACACTACTAATGGAGTATTCAAACGTTGCGGGATTCTTTTTCCTATTCATCTGCATTAATTTACATCTATCTATATTTAGAGTTAGCTGCCATTCTTTACACCAATCACAAATCCTGTCCGTCATCTCGTATCCTCCTACAGTCACTCAACGACGACACCTTCCCATACACCACAGCATCATCAGCAAATCAACCCTATCCAAAAGATCATTTATATAGGTAGAAAACAGTGGACCTACCACACTTCCCTGGGGCACTCCAGATGATACCCTCACCTCCGATGAACACGCACCATCGAGGTCAACGTACTGGGTTCTATTACTTAAGAAGTCTTCGAGCCACTCACATACATGGGAACTAATCCCATATGCTCGTATCTTAGTTAGGAGTCTGACTCGGTGCCCCACTGCAAACGCTTTCCGGAAGTCAAGGAATATGGCATCCGTCTGATACCCTTTCTCACATGTCTTGTGAAGCATAGATGAAGGGTGATTTGCGTTTCGCAGGAGCGATGCTTTGATTTTAATGTTTCTTTACAAAGTTGTTAAGAGGGAGCAGACGTGTGGAAACAGACTGGCACGGGCGGCAGCTAGCCGTGCCAGTCTGACTTGCAATGTCGGTCACGTGACCGCCTTGCCGATCGAATGAAAGATGTGTGGGGGCGCCATCAGTGGAACGATAGAGAAGTAGCGTAAATTCACGTAATTGTGAATTGCAGAGTAAGCGTGTAGGCGTAGATGCAGGCCACTCTTTGTGCAAGATTTTCGTTTTTCCCGCGGGCTGTTCGAGTCATTGTGTTGAAGAGCGCGCCGCAGCGCGTAGTGTGAAGCAGTCGCCCTCCGTTTCTGGCGGTGGCGCCGCTGTGGCAGTCGCAGCTCTTTGGTGTCTCCCTCTGGTGGGAAAGGCGAAAGGTTGCCTGTTCACGAGCATTTAAGGGGCGCTATGAGCTCGCCCGTCGGGCAGTCTGGGTCAGTCTCTCGTCCGCATTTCTTAGGCAGGTAGTGTCTCTCTCCTTCGAATCAACCTTTAAAGCCGGGAAAATGAGCCTCTTTCCACTCAGCCCCGAGTGGGCGACCACTCGCCGAGTTCTCTTACGGGCGTAGTTCCTGCATCTGAGTCTGCGCGTTAGGCCGCCAGCCTGCTCGAGTTGCCCGGGCGACGGTCATTGGCGGTTGGATCGGTCGGTCGGTTGGTCGGTCCGTCCCGCACTGAGACACGAGATGACTTCTCCGCATTGAGCGTCAGCGCGTGTGAGGTCTCCACGTGAGTCCAGTGGGCCGCGCCGTATAGCGAGGGGTAGTGGCTTCGCGGCCGACACGAGAGCAACAGGAGTCAAACCACGACGTCAGTCTGGCCGGTGCGAGCTGCGACGCCGTGAGACGGGAGATCGGCGCGCCTTCCTGCGTCCGTTGAAGCGGCTGGCAGCGGACGGTTCGGGAGAGCGAATTCGGGGTGCTGCGCCAGGTCTTCTCGAGAAATCGCAGTTTATTAGACGTGATTGGTGATATCTTGTTTCATTTACTGTTATTAAATTCTGTTTTCTTGTTGAGGTCACCAACCGCTTTGTTTTCGGATCGTGCTACCAGTCTTCCCCGTTTGCTCACCCGCGGAAAAGTGGTTGTTTTTCCCTTATAAACAGACCATTCAATTTATAGAGTAGGGGCGGGGTAGAGCAACCTGCGGTTCGGGTTGTTCGGTAATGTCCCTATCGATCTGCCGTACGTTAGCAGCTGCCTCTCATGTTTGTCGCATTTGGTGTTAACATATTTCAGGTATTAGGCCGTTACACTCCAAGAAATTGCGTTTTGATCTTTGGAAACTTAGATACCGCTTCTCAAGATCATAGGCAAAAATATCAGTGTACTGTAGAGCATCTTAACTATTGTTTAGCCAACCTTGTAGAAGTTTATATAAGTTTGCATTTCATGGGCTTTTATTAAAATGATTTCGTAGAAGTCAAAAAGTCTTACGGTGAAAGGGTGGCAACTTGACCATATACTAAAATGAAGTTGCACCTTCGGTGGCTGGGTGGTGGGTCAGTAGGGCAGTCCTGGTGTGGCCGGGGGAGCCGCTTCCAGGAGGTCAAGTTCGGTGAGCACGAGCGCCGGCGTGCGCTGCAGACTCGCGCCCTGCGGCCCACAGGGAACCTTGTAGGTCACTGTGAACAGTTTCGCGTCTTGCGGGTTTTATTCCTTCAGTACGGGAGGCTACCGAGCGACTCACGCACAGTAGCATCTTTCTTAGTCTTTGGCTGATTCGTGGTGGTGGTCGTTGCATGCCTGCAACCCCTTCCTTCAGTAAACTGAACCCCATTTGATAATACGGCGATCGTTACTAAAATTCCTTTTCTCCTGCTGTCGTGGCTTGTTATGAAAGTTCGTGGGGGGCAGGCTGCTGAACTCGAATCTTTCTTCCCCACCCTCATTTGGTTGTATTATTTACTAAACAGTTGAGAATCGAACAATGAGTCCGTTAATATTACATTCTCTTTCATTACGTGAAATCACCCCTAGTGTCACAGAATGATGTGCACGACCTTATAGCAACCGTTGTAGTTCTACGTCTCGCGCCATTAACGATAGGATAAAGATTCAATATCGCGCGCCTGGCACGACCATTGCACCTATGACAGTAGTAATCATGTTCAACTATTCGCCATTGATAAACTGGGGCCGGCCGGAGTGGCTGGCTAGTCTGGAAGCGAGCGACCGCTACGGTCGCAGGTTCGAATCCTGCCTCGGGCATGGATGTGTGTGATGTCCTTAGGTTAGTTAGGTTTAGCTAGTTCTACGTTCTAGGCGACCGATAACTCCTGAGGTCAAGTCGCTTAGTGCTCAGAGCCATTTAAACCATTTTTTTTATAAACTGGTGTTTTCCGGCTCTGTGTCAGTACGTGAGCACTAATCCACTTGATGTGGTGGAAGTAGTGGCCTCTTTGTCTAAGCCAGCAAGGTAAAACAAAGGTTTCAAAAATCACAGCCCCAACAGCAAGGTATAGTAATATTGCAATAAAAATTAAAACGAGCCACCGCCTTTATTTGCGTTCCAAAATCCTACTGCAAATCGATGTTATTCACGCAGGCTATTTCAGACCCACATCGCTAATTCAAATTGTCGAACGATTACTCCAAATCTTTACACAGTGATGTCACATTTTAAGAATTTGTACTAAAAATGAGTATATATTACTGTAAAGGAAAACAGATTGTCATAGGTCTGTTATTGTGCTTAACATGGTTTCCAGGTGGGGTACAAAAACGAGACGAAAACCTTGACAGGTCTGCTGACGATGTCAGCCTGTCGTCCGGACAGGTGTCAAAACACCAGCAGGTGTGTAGGCAGCACTGGGACTCGGGGTGAGCCCTGGGACGGCGACCGAGGTGTGCAGCCTGCCATCGCCTTCATCCGCCAGCCGAGTCGGTCTGTCTGTCGGGCTCTGTGTCCCGAGGATAAATACGAGGAGTACGCCACTCATCACCATTTACTACGGAACGACGGTAAAAAGTGTGATCACGTCTGATTTCGCACCGCCTGCTTATTTCACTTCTAATCGTAAATACTGAAAAGCACAGACAAGTGACTCCGGTGTCTGACATCTTCCAGTATCCGACTCTTCTGGTCTGTCAGTGAGGGATGGGGTACGTCTTGTGTGTGGCAGCCTCTCGCATTTCTGTCGACACGCCCTAAGACGTCACGTCTGTACCGACACGTCTCTGTCGCCCTACCAGGTGGTACGGGGTACGTGCCACAGCCCGAGGTCGGTGGTAGCCAGACTCCCGGTAGCACTGGGTGGTGGCCGCTTCGCACTGCACAGGCCGTACACCCGTCTCTCCTGTGCCTTCGGGAACTGGTCTGTCTACTGTACGGTCTTGAACGCATACTTCACTAATAGATTCCAGTAATTAGAAACTACTTTGGAGGCCAACTGAAGGCTACGAGATTTACCTACAATATGTGAAACATAGATTTACACATTTTCAATTATTACGTGAACCCGTTGCTGTTGTGCAGCTAACACCTTGAGCTACTCTCCCCACAGATATAAAGGACGGTAATATACTGAACGACCAGTTGAACCTTGCTTGTAGACAATTTGTTCGAAGGCTTTAAACCTGTACTGTTGACGGTATAATAATGCTGGTAACCTTTGTGGTTTATTTCCTCAGGAAGCTGATACACCTTCAGTGCTTTAAGCTCACTACCCCTTACGTAATCGTGGTTTTGTCACGATGTATGTTTGCTACTACATCAGCCCTTATGTTATTTTTGCCTGGCTCTAAAACTTGTTTCCTGTGAATGTGGTACACGATCCTGTTCGTAATTCTTTCTTGACAAGAGCCATTACTAACACTGTATTGTCAATTGTACATTTCTGAGATGTCTACCGTTTGTGGGCTTCAATAATATAGTTATACACCCAAACTCTGACGCCCGGTGGCATACATAAAAAAATTAGTTTCTCGGCGAAAGCGCCACCTGCCTTTTTATGTATTGTAAGAGGTATGCGCTGCCTGCGATATGCAAGGTATAAGAGAATCGCTGACCAGAGAGCAGTGTTGACTGTACGAACTGTGTGCTTGTTAGGACTAACTGCTACAGCTACAGACAACCTCAGTTGTTGCTAGTCGCTAGTCTGGTGTATCATGGTGGCTGGGCCGGCCGCGGAGTATTATTGTATAAGGTAAAACATACATGGGAGTCTACATAATATTATTAGATATGCGCGAGGCTGCTTTTTATCGTTTAACATCAATGCTTGTTACTAGGACATTAAATTGAAATAAAAGAATGTAATATTTTTGTCGATGCATGATCATTCCGATTGTTGCAAAAGAAAATAATTCGCTTCCTTTTTTCCGTGTTACTTCACGTAAGGACGTTATTAATACAGATAATTTACACGTTGCCTTGGTACGCCAATTGGCGTATGTTTCTCGGCACGGGCGCCACCTGCCCTGTTTTCAGAGTAACTGCACCCGGCTCGTGGATCTTGCAGAGCTCACAACAGACTGTTGTATATTAACGTGACAAACCCTAATTGTAGGGCTATATTTTATTTCTGACACATGGATCTATACCGACAATTGTAAAAACGGCGATGGTACATTGCGAGAGTTCTTACAATTTGATATTATAGGATTACAGAAAAGTATGAACCTTTAAATTTATTCTTGGCGTATAAAATAAGTACCAGTCGTCGTTATACGTCTAACGTAAGCTACGATTTCCATTGGCCTTAAGTTACCTTCTGAAGACAAATTTATACTTGAAACATAGGCAAAGAATTTCTTTATCCATTGCGACAACTGGTCGGCTGTTTGTATGCGTGGGTAAATCTAAAAGGTTATTAGTTTGTCCCATAATGTGTTGTTAAATGAAAGATTTGCAAAAGACGTACTTGGCTCGTTCCTAAATTTCCTTTCATTGTACAGTCTCTGAAATAAAAATTGCCGAAACCGTCGTTGTTAGCTGCAGAAGAACGTGCGTTCCCGGTAAGGGTGCGGAGGCCGTGAACTTGCACAACTAGAGGGGCCACCTGTGACGTCAGAGCGAGCACATGCGTTCGTATAAGGTCCACCGCACACCCGCTCGTGCCTAAAAGACGAAACTTTGCAGAGCTTTTCCTGACCACGGGAAGAGTGCGGGCTGCGGAAACTCTTCCGTGGACGCACCGACTGTCCTGTGAAGTCTGCACGCCTTGCGGCAGCGCGGTTCTATCCCGAAACGTAGATTAGTGACTTTACTTCGACGTGAACCAGGCTGCAGTTACAGTAGGTTTCGCTCGGCTTCCCTACTGATGATTTGCTGAGACAATGTTCACAGGTAGGTGCAGGTCCGTCGTAAAGGGACGGAAAGAACCGCGCCGCCGCAGTCTCACGTCAGTGTGTAGTGGTTTTCATTATTTAATGACTGGTATTATTGCAGGAGGAAGTTAGCTACAGCCTGCGATTAAAATGGTCAGCTTTCTGTTTTTTTTAGATCTAATTTCAAAAAGTTTCATTTGACGTGTGAGCGCCACACAGTCGGCCTCTGTCAACCCTGGCCACAGCCACACTTGGGGGCCGAGCGCACAACGGCGGTAGCATCTCGTGTGGCGACTGTCTCCCACACCACAAGTGCAAAGCGCAGGATCTCAGCATCTTTTTATGTGGTCAAGATTGAGCAAATGCTTCCGAAGCTGCACGTCCTCACCCCATTTAAAACTAAATGTTGTTGCAATACAAGAAACGCACAGATTGGGTTCCATCTCCAGCTTATTTACATTAACCAGACCGCCCTGGCGAGGACCCTCCGACTGGGCTCAGCTCACAGCCTCTGCCTCCTTCAGCCCAAACCGGCAGAACACGCGTTACTTGTTAACTACCCGAGGAAAAACGCAGCCAAGGGGACCGGCATTACGAAGTAATATTTGTACATGTCCGTGCTCAAAGGCGTCACAGGCCAGCCAATACAGAATTAAAAGCACGAAACACAGAAATGAGAGTTCGAGTAATTTTGGATTGAATGCTTACTGAAAGGCGCTCGGGAGGCAGGGCAGATGAGTCGAGGGAGAGATTCCCAGCTAATTGGGACTTGGGGGGGGGGGGGGGTCGTCATTCCACACTGACTGCAGAACTGGTCTCTGGCGGCGGACTCCAGGCAGACCGAGCTGCGGCCATGAGGTTATCTGTAGGGACAGTGAAACCCTCCATATGGAATGTCGGTCGGTTTGTGTTTTACTTTCGAAACTTGGTCATTTGCATCTGTGACCAGTGGACAGCAAATGTATTCAGAATCATGACACAGCTCTATTGAAAGGAACACTTTGTGTCTAAATCCGAGTGTCGGTCCAGTACAGTTATCAATCTGCCTTTGCCTCTGCGAGGTTCTCAGGAGAGCTTCTGTGACGTTTGGAAGGTAGGAGACGAGGTACTGGCAGAAGTGAAGCTGTGAGGAAGTGAAGCTTTCGCCCGCGAATGGCAAAGCTCCCACGCACAAGTGCTCCACCATCTGAGCTACCCGAGTTCAAGTCTCGGTCCGGCACACAGTTTTAATCTGCCAGGAAGTTTTATAATGGCACACAGTCCGCTGCAGAGTGAAAATCTCACTCAAGACATGTACATTTCCTTTATGTAGTGATAATTGAAAGCATATTCGACAAAATCGTACCCCAAACGCTACCGCGAAATAATTGCTACCAACTGAAACAATTAACAAGCAATAATATTGACGAAGCAACATAGTAACAAAGATCACAATGCAGTTTAAAGACTTGCAGGAAATATTTTGAAACACATTCTGGAGGATGTTTACTTACCTTCACTTAAAATACGGTGATCTGAGCAATTAGTACCCAGTTTACTTGCTTTGCATTCAACACCAGTATTTGTAAGTGTTGTGACAAAGCATGAATGTCTTATAATAGCTCTACAGTCTACTACCTGCTTCACTGGGCCTATCAATAAAGTGACATCATTCGTTGGAAATTGGAGAAACATTCTGGTATTCGTCACACTGATTCGTAACCACTGTGAGGCACTTACCAGTGACACGCTCCGCATTTAGTGTATCTGGAATGTTGAAGAAACGGACCGGTCGACTAACACGTAGCGGCATCATTTACAGCCGGTTCTAACAAAATGTCTCTCACAGAGGACGAGGATGTGATTATTGTAATCAGAGCACACAACACATCGAGTATAGATTTAAGTGTCAGGAAGTCGTTCCTGAAAGTGTCGTCCACGTTTCACTTCCATACATGGCTACACTCCACACAAACAAATAGTTTGGACAAGAAGAGAATAGAAGCTTTCGAAATGTGGTGCTACAGAAGAATGCTGAAGATTATATGGGTAGATCACATAACTAATGAGGAGGTACTGAATAGGATTGGGGAGAAGAGGAATTTGCGGCACAACTTGACCAGAAGAAGGGATCGGTTGGTAGGACATGTTCTGAGGCATCAAGGGATCACGAATTTAGCATTGGACGGCAGCGTGGAGGGTAAAAATGGTAGGAGACCAAGAGATGAATACACTAAGCAGATTCAGAAGGATGTAGGTTGCAGGAGATACTGGGAGATGAAGCTTGCACAGGATAAAGTAGCATGGAGAGCTGCATGAAACCAGTCTCAGGACTGAAGACAACAACGTAATAAAGTTTGAGGCAAATATGACTTATAAATAGATATTTTTTGGGGAAAATTTCCTAGATATTATTTGCATGAAAATCGAATGGATGAATATAAGACTGTCTGTTTTTCACGCCATTGTGAAAATGTTCGTTTCTTGACCTCATCGCACCATAAGTAACATTTACATTACAGCCTACAACAGGCCATTTGCTGTTACGAAGTACTTATTCAATGTGCTGAAACTAAGTCGCAGCTACTGTTTATTTTTCAAGCGTCCGTTCGAGAAGGAATCCACACTGAAAACATCACGTCGTATATTGGTTGCCAATATGCGACAGGTGATATTGTATGCGTGACGTCAGCCTTTTTGGAACACACTGGTAGCGTGAACGTTGAAGGCAACAATGCGGCTTTCAGGGGAAGGAGGTAATATCTGTTGGTATCACTGAACCCATCGGTGAAGGTTTTCGAATAGAACGTGGCCTAGCGACCATTGATATGCCTGCTAGAAGAATGGGCAAGCTGCAGGTGGCCTACTGCACACGGTCACAATCAAAGCAATGTTCAGATTGCCTGGGCAGGTGTGTGTGTGTGTGTGTGTGTGTGTGTGTGTGTGTGTGTGTGTGTGTTTTAATTGGTTGTTTTGCACTAGGTGTGGTTAAAGGAGTATCTTTTCACATAATAGCTGGGTTTGAAAATCCGAACAAGTGTTGTTGTTTCTGTGTTTGAACATTTGGCATCCCAAAAGTACAGTGCATATTGTGCGGATGCCGACTTTAATAATTTCCGTGGTAGATTTTCGTCTGACGGTGTAAATGTTTCGACATTCTCTGGGACCTTCTAAACTTCGTTAGAGCCATTTGAACCATTTGTTTGGAAACGCTATCTGGGGACTATGGGACGTGACCTCGGATGTTATCAGTCCCCCACAACGTAAACCGAACGAATCTAAGTAGTTCTAAGGACATCCATGCCCAAGGCATGATTCGAACCTGCGACCGTCGCGGACGCTATTTTTTTCCATCACAGTTCAGTTACCATACGCATGCCCAGGTGAGATATTAGTTCATAGCTGATTTCATATTTCATGTGCATACATGTAGTTATGCAGTTTATTGGTGAAGAAAACTGCACTCTTGCTTTGTGTGCTAATGTCACCTGACTATGGGATGTTTTGCCTCTCAAATACTGTCTCTGTAAAGGGCGCTTTACGCCTGTACAATAGCACTTCGTGCGTATGTGCAGTGACAGAAAATGAGCTGCCAGTGTCGAAGTGAGTGCCAAAAGTTATGTTCAGGCACGTTATACGTAATGTAAAAGTGGAAAGACCGCAAGCCTAATGTTGAGATACACATCATAATGCACTGGAAATGCCTGGCTTGCTATGAATGTGTTGTGATCAATGACCACAAAACTGTAAAGCAAATGAGTTTAGTATATGTGACATATAAACAACAACGTACGAATATAGTAACCTTATATAAATTCGTGGACGTACATAAATTAACTGTCAACACGGTGTGCTGCTTATATAAGACTTAAGGAACCAGTGGAAACAATGCTCCTCTTTGAGAACTAGCAGTGTGCTGTAAACATTTGTGGTTAGGAAGGCAGAGTAAGATTTGCATGCAAAGTGACGACACATATACTCATGCATTGTCGTGCTGAAAGATAGTGGGGCGGGGGTGGGTGTGAACCCTTCCAGACTGGAGCAAACTGACAGGAGCAAAACAATGCCACACTAAGACATCCCCTGTACGTAAGTGCTAATTTACCAACGTTTGTCCCCTACACTACAAACGTTGGACACTCCTGAACTTCTGTCACTGCCTGCACCACACCGCGGCAGCTCAGAAGAGGGCATTCTTACCCGCTGCCAGTGTTGTGGTCCGCTGTAGGGTGTGATGTACAAACGTGTTCTGTTAACGTTTTATTCCAGGTGAGTCGGATAAAAGTAGGAATTGGCCCAATCCCACAATACATCATTTATACGTTTCGATTTATGCTTCGTCGTGCAGTGTATGTTTCGGAACATTAAGGCGACAGCAGGGTGCAGCAGCCATAAATGATGTGAAAGAGTGCATAGTTTCTGCACAGCCCCACTCTCATGCTCGACAGCGGTGTTAAGTTCTCAAACCCACATACGGGGCGTCTGCTTCTCACGTGGCAGATGAACGCGCTTAGATACACGTAGTGCTACGGAAGACACACACGGAACTGCAGTCTGTACGTTAGATTAGCTACTACAACAAGAACAAACCTTCTCGATACATAGCGGGCAAAAGCCAGGTATCTTGCATGACGAATCCCCTCAGAACACCAAGTAACTCTGCACTCTTTTCGCAAAGAATGGGTTCGTACAGCACATTTTGCATTACAAATCCTTATCTGATATATTTACCCTGCAGACAAACGAAGGTATCTTTTTCGAATGAAACTCTAACAATACACCCACCTCCACATGTGGTGGAAGTTTGTGCTGTTGGGGCGGAAACCAAATGATGTAAGCATATGTTGGTTGCTTTATTCAGTTGCGACAGGTGATGCATATTTTAAATTTGCTGATACAACGCTAAGTGGCATACTAAACCGCAATGTTAGTTTAATACCTAGAATGTCTCATTAGCGTGGAAACGCATTAAAGTGTGTACTGTATTTGTCTACCACTGTCATTAACCTATTACGTCCATGTTACCTACTGAACGATCAAATGTTGGTTGGTCCCTTGCATGGGGGGGCTTTATTATTAAAAATCATTTTCACATTTATTTTTGGTGGTTGTCGGTCCGATTACGCTGTGTCTCGTAAACGGTTGGCCCTGACTAGTATTTGGTGTTCCATGCAGTCCGATTGCGTACAATGAAGGAAAATTGTCGTTAACACAATTAAGTCCCCAGCACCTATAAAACCAACGCAACAACGAGCACAAGTGTAACTGTTCTGTGTGTGGAAGTGTGACTCAACGTACACATCTGGCACGGTTCGTCTTCAATAAGACCAGAAATTTTAAATATCATTTATACTGACGTAATTACAAAATAGATATACTCTAATTGCGTAAGGAAACCAGAATTAAACTCTAATACAAGAAGACAAGCCAGATGCTTTGTTGACTGAACCTGTAATGATGCATTATTTACGACATTGAGATAAACGTTTGTTTTCGTTTTCCTTTTATTTGTATTACCTTCGTATATTGACGAAAAGCACTCTCTAATCATTACAATATTTCCACACCGACTCGTTACTATCACATCTCACCGACAAGGTTTTGTTATCACATCTCAGCAAGCACTGCCTACTACGAGTTCCCCCAAGCACTGCCAGTGGAGGCGGCTGAATAGTACTCTTCGGCGCAATCTCTGGCGCTGTGGCTCAGTGTAGCCACCTTTCACCCTTTGCCAAACTATGCAGTCGTCCCCTGCTCCGACCTTACATTAACTAAATTCGATACAATCCCATATTAGAAGAGCGAATGCCTATTTGCGTCCTCTACGGTATTTTATGGACATGGTTCGCTGCACTCAACTACAGTCACACAACAAAGACCTGCAGCAACACGTACGAAACCTAACGAATACAAACACTGGTTTTGGGCTCTATAGGTAAAGCGGCAGAATATGTCAGTGTCAAAGAGGCTTGAAGGAGAGCATAGGCTAAAACACAACTGGCGACATCCCTATAATATATATATATATAATATATATATATATGTGATATATATATATATATATATATATATATCACAAACAGCACATCAAGACGCCATTCGACAGACAATCGCCACGAATCTACATCCCAGAAAAGGGAATATACATATAAAATCAATCAGAACCACCCAAACTGTCTGTAACAGCTGTGACAGCTATAGTTGTATGACCGGCTCCTGGACAGTATAGACTGTCACACACACGAATCGCGAACCCCCACTGCCAACCTCAGAACAATCACACAAATACAAATCACCATCAACATTACAGAGAAGCTACCAAAGAGCAATTTCCTGGAGAAGACAACGTAATTCTGCGGCAGAGGATTTATTTGATAATGAACCCATCCCGCCGCCCCCCCCCCCCTCACACACTCAACGCCGTTACAGGATAGCTGCGTTAATACAATATATAGATGACATGGCAATCGGTGGCTCCATAGACTACAACGTGGCAACGCAATATCATCCAGTGGTGTAATTGGAAGTTTAAGACAAATAACATTAACGTAGAGGATAGATGAGTTGGACGATGAGCTTATATACATTCACAAACAAAACCGACAATGAGAAGTGGTGTATACCACAATTTATCGCAACGTAGGAGTATGTGCACAAGAAAATGTACAAACACCGACCAACGCGCTCCAGTACGCTGCCGCCAAATACATCGCTGGCCGCCTTCGCGCGTGTGTGCGTCAGCACAGAGCACCTGGCTACGCCAGGAAGCATTGCGATTGGTTTTCCCTGGAAAACCGCGACCCCAGCCGACGGCTCCATTAACTAGCAAGCCGTATATGAACCCGGCAGCCGCCGCCGCAAACGACAGTTCCCGATGAGAAGTGCAGTACGCCGTGTTCCAGCTGCTTGTGGATGACTCGCCGCACCACTCGAGGTTACCTGGCTGCTCGGCGGACATCTTGCGACGTCACTCGGAGAGAGTGGACTTGGTTATACCAAATGTGCATGGTGGGGTGCACCTCCCGTACTTATTCCCACGTTTACTCAGGCTCACACTCAAGGCATAATTAGACGCTTGGCGAACATAAATCACAAATCACTTTTTAACAATTAATAAACCAGACTGAAGAGGTTGTACGTGGGTTTTGGTGTGAACACAGACGTGTCGTAGGGTTTTCCATATGATGTACTGTTTACATAGTGTTATTCCTGGGTATATCCTCCTTACATACACATCACATTTGTAGTGCGAGGCACTCCTCACCCCGAGGACAAAGGGACAGGCACGTAGTCCCCTGAATCGAAACACTCATACACGTAGACCGAGTGTAGTATTGGTCTGTGGCCTAAGTCTTGGGCCAGTAGTTCCAATTACATGACAAATCTGCGGGACTGACATTTGCAACGATGTCAACGTGCGTCTAGAAACAACCTCCGCCCCCCCCAACATACTGTGTTCTAGAACGACAACATGTCAGTCCCATACAAAGCGCCGCCGATACCAATGCAAAACGTGTAAAGGCAAAAAGCAATGAAGAAGCGTGTGACGTCCCAAAGAGGGTCGCCGATTGGGAGACATGTCTCCCAAACACCAAGCCACACTCCGTGTAGTGCCACCTCTGGGTCCACACCAGAAACCAGCACCAAGCCCGCCACAACTAATGATAAATTCTAGATTAAAAGTAAGTAGGCTACGGAAACAAGAGATACTATCATCCTGACAATCTACGTAGCATCCGCTGCAGTGTCCGCTCAATCACCCTCTGGATGGCAGATACTAAGGACAGAAAACATTCCTACATCAGCTGAGCCGCTGCTCGACCTCACGTTCCAGGTCTGTCTGCGCAGACATTGAGATGATTAAGTATTGTGCCCCCGTATTTGAGATTGTGTGTTGATGATTATATATATATATAATCATCTCAAACACAATGAGTGTGATTATAGATATGTTCGTTAGACTGTGTGGGACAGATTTACACACACAATACACATAAAATACAATGTCAAACAAGTGCCACTCAAACAGACTGACAACATCGACATAGAATTTCCGGGCTGACAAAATGCAACATAGCACATGATGTGCTTATAAGGTTCTTGTAATAGAAATGGGCAACTGATATTGTGGTAGCATGTTTTGGTCGACATAACGTACCACAGTTGTAACATGATTGCATGTTAATTGACAAAGGCTTGTACTATTGCAGGTTTATTAACACTTAGGGTTGTTTCCGAGTGGACACCGTTCGTAACGGTGTGACCATAGAGATAACGCACCAGATTATCCCCGATGCTAGTTTTGTTTCAACGTTACTGAACGGTGTAAGCGCCTGCAAACACCCCTGAGAGCTCTGTGTGTATGGGCCAACACCAATTCCGCTTCAGAACTGGCAGTTCAATACATGTGGTAACGCAGTGTTGATGCCATGAGCCAGGCCGTGCACAATGTGGTACCTCCAGAGTCACTGAACTGTAGTCTAGAAAACCGTTGTAAAGACCGAGTCGTAGTCGAATGGTAGATGGACAACCTGAAAGTAATTAAAAGAGTTCCCAAACGCTGTCCTCAAAATCTGCAGCCCACCATCTGGAACATAACACGAACGAACCCCTACTACCTTCTGGATGGGGGCTTTGATTGTTAGTTTTGCACCCATAAGGAACGGACTGGGCGCTAATGACCATAGTACAAAAACGAGAATGGAAACCAGCAGCAATGGGAGCGAAACGCAACAAATGTTAAAGCTTTCCTTGTACGTCTGCAGAAACTAACACAACTACAGAAGGGGGTTGGCTGTCCCCAAAACGAGCTTCAAATGACTGACGTCATTTCACTGGCACTGATGAACTCGAGAACGCGCTTGGCCGATCGCGTGTCATCTGCTAAAATCGACGATAGATCAGGCGATAGCTGTAGACGGGAGCGTAACGGATTAAAATAGGGGCATTCAATTAAAAGGTGTCTGACCGTCCACAGCTGAGAGCAGTGGGGACAGAGTGGGGGAGGATCGCCGCTTTAAAGATGTCGATGGCTAAAAAGACAGTACCCTATCCGGAGTCTAGCTAAAATTACCTCCTCCCGACGACGCGTTCGGGAGGAAGAGGTCCAAGCGCAAGGAAGGGCTTTCACTTCCCGCACTTTATTATGGGGAAGTGTTGACCAATGCGCATGCCATAAATGAGCAACTTGGCGACATAAACCGCTCCGTAGATCGGTGAAGGGAAGCGACTGAGTAGCTGGCTGAGGAACCGAGACGCCACCGAGTAGTAACACACGAACGTTGTTCACAACTACAGCATCACCGGCAAACGGTATTGACAGCGGCCTTACACGGAACACTCTGGTTGATAGAGTAACTTATTTGAAGGCCTACTCATCCCCATGGCAGTTAGTGTATCACCAAACGTTACGTAAATCGCACAATGCGGAGGACCTATTTAAACACGTATTTACATCTCCAAGCAGGTGCTTTCTCTCAAGAATCGGCGGCGCGTGGCATCAACCCTCAATAGTATTTTGCACATGGTTAGCAGTATTAAGGTATGTGTAACCATAAGTATGTGCAGTCTCTACGGCATTTCGCGATGCACAGGGTGATTACGAGTATTTTATTTCATTACTTCAATAATAACTCCTGAAAGCATTGCGTCAGTATGTTCGAACTGCACGGTTGTCGGCGAGGCGTGATGGGAATTAGTATGCGCTGTATGGTTTTGTTTAGCGAGGAGGCCCACTGTCATGTGGATGGGTTCGTCAAGCGCATTTTGGGGGGACTGAGGATCTGCATTTCACGACTTAGAAGTCCCTTCGCCCTCAACGGCTGATTGGACACTGCGCACCAGTCACGGAATAATCTGTGCGGTATGGCACGGAGACTCCCGAACGGAACTTCGAGGATTTGGAAGATGCTTTCTTCCCCACTCCGATTTCGAGAAGATGTGGTTCGTGCGAGAACGCAGCTCGACGCCATCGACGTGGGAGTGTGATGTCCTGGAGGAACACATTCTGGTTCTGGGGTACCAGGAGGCCACTGGCATGGCAATCGATTGTGTGTTCATACCCGGAAAATACGGTGGCCAGTCTTTAATATGCGACTCCATTTTGTGGAGCTGTGTACAGCGATCACCCCAAAACTATTCCTGAGCTGAAAGCAGCCATTCAGGAGCTCATAAACATCATCGGTGTTCCGTCATTTCAGCGGATCATGCAGACCTCTATTCGATATGCCCGCCATCATTGCGCCACAGCATCGACAGACGAACATGGAATGTAAACAGATATTCGGATTTACGTTGAATGACGTGTCTGTTTCAAATTACGGCGTGCAGACATATGTTTTTGTTCATATAGGTCAATAATTATCACCGTATATCTTGAGTGTGGATGGGATCTCTCAAGGCAGTCATGCTACGGGTGGAGACCATGTTGCATCGGGTGGGACTACGTAACTGCTTTTGCTTACTACACGAGTGGTTACCTTTACTGGCAAACCTGTGTAACGGAATGATGACTTAGTTTCTTAGTGCGTGACCATCTTGTTACAAAAGTACTGAAGACGTTTTGCAATCGGGTTATCTACAAGCAGGGATGGTAACTGCACGAGATTCGAGGCAGAGGGCGGACCTCGTACTGGGCCTGGACATGTTGCGTTGCTGTAGTGAAAACCCGTAGCGTGCGTCTGCATCCAGTAGTGTATAGAAGTGGAACAAACGTGCCTGGACACTTACTTGCGGACGTTACATGGGGGCATGTTCATCTCTCGCCTTTATGGCGGCTTTAACCACTCTAGGGACAGTTTCAGGGCGTGTTGTGTTGTGTTGTGTTGGTGGGTGTGTGTGTGTGTGTGTGTGTGTGTGTGTGTGTGTGTGTGGTGGGGGGGGGGGGGGAAGAGAGGAGGTGATAGGAATGGAGGGGCGATTATACTGTGGGCATGTAATACGGTAAACAGCTCATAATGTCCGTTACATATAATACCAATGAGTGACAGTTTGCTTCAGTGCAGTAAATCTGTACCAAGCCTGGGAATGTAACCTTCGTCTCCTGCGTACTAGGTAGGTGCGTCAGCCACTGAGTCACGTAGGCACATTGCTTAGCGCAACTGCCTGCGTGTGAGGGGAATTTACAGTAGTCTGGGGCAGCAGGGAGAATCCAGACAGAGGAGGTGGGCTTGCCACGGTGGTTTGTGACGAGGTGCCTCTGCGGCGGCTCCAACACACCTGAGCCAGGTTCGATTCCCAACCTTCGTTCAAACAGTCACTTGCTGCTTTCGTCCATATACACAATTTCAGAGCTTTACTGGTACAGATATGGTCACTTCAGTTTTGGGTGTCAGCCCCTGTTTCTACACAGGTTGCATAAAATGTAGTGGCACAAATATTACAAATAATTAGAGTGTGGTAATGCTGAAACATACGTACCGAACAGTTCAGTTCTGTGGAATTGTGCTACCGGTCAACACTTACCTGTTTCTTTCATCCGACAGTCAGAGCCCCAAAGGTGCCTAACAAGTGGAGAGAGAAGCAAACAAGACGTTTGTGGTGTTACGGATTACATTTGGTGGAAACATATTCTAGTAAATAACGAATCCGTGCAAATTACGTAGTGCAGCACCACCCAAAAGTGTCCCAAGCAAAATAGTACTAGTACTACGACGACGACGACGACGACGACGACGACGACGACGACGACGCCGCATGTAACATGACCCCACCATCTAAGCCTGTTCGTAACCTCAACCTTGTGATAAGGTAACCTGAATCCACCCAGCTTTCGCTCCCATACAACAAAGTCGGTCGAAAGATTGAACAGTGCACAGATAACTTAGTCTCGGTACTGACTTCCTTCTTGCAGAAGAGAGTAGATCGAAGCTGAGCGCTCACTGCATTAGCTTTGCTACACCTCACTTCCAGTTCTTTCACTGTGTTGCCATCCTGTGAGAATATGCATCCCAAGTACTTGAAACTGTCCACCTGTTCTAACTTTGTTCCTCCTATTTGGCACTCAATCCGTTTATATCTCTTTCCCACTGACATTACTTTCATTTCGGAGATGCTAATCTTCATACCATAGTCCTTACATTTCTGATCTAGCTCTGAAATATTACTTTGCAAACTTTCAATTGAATCTGCCATCACAACTAAGTCATCCGCATATGCAAGACTGCTTATTTTGTGTTCACACATCTTAATCTCACCCAGCCAGTCTACTGCTTTCAACATATGATCCATATATAATACGAACAACAGTGGAGACAGGTTGCAGCCTTGTCTTACCCCTGAAACTACTCTGAACCGTGAACTCAATTTACCGTCAACTCTAACTGCTGCCTGACTATCCATGTAAAGACCTTTAATTGCTTGCAAAAGTTTGCCTCCTATTCCATAATCTCGTAGAACAGACAATAACTTCCTCCTAGAAACCTGGTCATATGCCTTTTCTAGATCTATAAAGCATAGATACAATTCCCTGTTCCACTCATAACACTTCTCCATTATTTGCCGTAAGCTAAAGATCTGGTCCTGACAACCTCTAAGAGGCCTAAACCCACACTGATTTCCATCCAATTGGTCCTCAACTAATAGTCGCACTTTCCTTTCAACAATACCTGAGAAGATTTTACCCACAATGCTGATTAAAGAGATACCTCTGTAGTTGTTACAATCTTTTCTGTTTCCATGTTTAAAGATTGGTGTGATTACTGCTTTTGTCCAGTCTGATGGAACCTGTCCCGACTCCCAGGCCATTTCAATTATCCTGTGTAGCCATTTAAGACCTGACATTCCACTGAATTTGACGAGTTCCGACTTAATTTCATCCACCCCAGCTGCTTTATTGCACTGCAATCTATTGACCATTTTCACCACTTCCTGAAATGTGATCCTATTTCCATCATCATTCCTATCCCATTGTACATCGAAATCTGAAACATTACTGATTGTATTTTCACCTACATTGAGCAACTCTCCAAAATATTTCCTCCATCTGCCCAAGGAATCCACAGGATTCACAAGCAGTTTTCCTGACCTGTCCAAAATACTTGTCATTTCCTTCTTACCTCCCTTTCGAAGACTGCTAATTACACTCCAGAATCGTTTTCCAGCAGCTTGACCCAAAGTCTCCAACCTGTTTTCAAAGTCTTCCCAAGATTTCTTCTTGGATGCTGCAATTATCTGTTTGCCTTTATTTCTTTCTTCAACATAACTTTCTCTGTCTACCTGAGTTCTAGTATGTAGCCATTTTTGATACGCCTTCTTTTTCCTTTTACAGGCTGCCTTGACTGTGTCGTTCCACCAAGCTGTTTGCTTCATCCTACCTTTACACACTACTGTTCCAAGACATTCTTTAGCCGCTTCTAGTACTGTGTCCCTGTACCTTGTCCATTCCTTTTCCAATGACTGTAATTGACTACATTCAACTAACTGGTACCTTTCTGAGATCGCTGTTATGTACTTGTGCCTGATTTCCTTATCCTGAAGTTTCTCCACTCTTATCCTCCTACATATGGACCTGAACTCCTGCACTTTCGGCCTCGCAATCCCAATTTCACTGCAGATTAAATAATGATCAGTGTCATCAAAGAATCCCCTGAATACACGTGTGTCCCTCACAGCCTTCCTGAATTCCTAATCTGTTATCATATAGTCAATGACGGATCTGGTTCCCCTGCCTTCCCAAGTATACCGGTGAATGTTCTTATGTTTAAAAAAGGAGTTTGTGATTACTAAGCCCATACTGGCACAGAAATCCAAGAGTTGTTTCCCGTTCCTGTTGGCCTCCATATCCTCTCCAAATTTACCCATAACCTTTTCATACACTTCTGTTCGATTTCCAATCCTGGCGTTAAAATCACCCATGAGCAGAACACTGTCCTTGTCCTTAACTACATCACTGAGTGCCTCATAAAAACTATCCATCTTATCCTGATCAGTCCCTTCACAATGCGAATATACTGACACAATCCTAATTTTCTTGCTAGACACTGTCAAATCTATCCACATCAGTCGTTCGTTTACATACCTTATTGCAACTACGCTGGGTTCCATTTCTTTCCTGATGTAAAGCCCTACACCCCATTGTGCTATTCCTGCTTTGACTCCTGACAGGTAGACCTTGTATTCTCCCACTTCCTCTTCTTTCTCACCCCTTACCCGAATGTCAATATCAGCTAAAACGTCCAGCCCCATCTTACTTGCAGCCTCTGCCAGCTCTACCTTCTTCCCAGAGTAGCCCCCATTGGTATTAATAGCTCCCCATCTCATTACCATTTGTTTGCCAAGTCGTATCTTTGGACTCCCTGGTTTGTCAGAGGTGGCACTCCGTCACCTCCAAAGGTCCGAGGCATTGTGCTCTGATTGTTGCCAGCACCATATTTATAGTACCAGGGAAGCAGGTTGCTAGCCTTACTTTCCTTGAGTCCCATTGGGTTTTACCCCTAATGCTTGAGGGACTAACCGGTGGATCTGGTAGTCGTTGCCGTCTGAGCAGAAAGGTGACCACCACTGGCACTGGGCGAAATTTTAAAAGACGGACCTTAGGGTTGTGAGTGAAATAAAGAGCTCGAGGAAATCAATAAGGGTGGAAATGTAAGTGCATTGTACACGGTAAGTGTTACGGCGTGAAGTGAAGCGCCGGCACGCCAGTCGGTAACGAGACAGAGAGGGGGGGGGGGGGGGGAGGGGAGAGAGAATCGCACGCTGACCAACTCCTCTCCAGGATGACAACGCAGCAGCAGAGGACGTAAGCGCCGCGACCGACTGGCGACTTGTATGGCAGCGTCAACTCTATTCACTTCGCTTGTACACTATCTAGCACATGCTTGGGCTTGTCTATACTGAAGAGAGTTTATTTTGTACGTCGCTGTTTGCCTGAGACAGATTAGTGCAATTAACTGTTGCAATTAATGAATTTTATTACAAAAGTTTTGTGTAATATGATTTGTCTGAATGTAGAAATTCTAAACATACTGTTGGCTATACAGACACCACAGTAAGGGGGTGTTTTTTTTTTTTTTGTGGTTTTCGGGCGCACAACGTCAATGGTCATTAGCGCCCTGACTACTCTAAGAATGCACCGCGAGGCACAAGTTGACAACAACAACTAAAAGGGAAAACACAATAAAAGACAGACTGACAGGCGTAAGATTAAAACAACATCATCAAATGTCCTGAGCGAGGTTCGTCAAATTGATAAAACAAAGAACACGAGCAGCTGCTCGTGGGTCATCCGCTAAAATGGCATCTAAAGTATTAGGCAGGTTAAGATCGAGGCGCAGTGTGTTAAGATCTGGACAGGACATTAAAATGTGTCTAACCGTCAGCAAGTGCCCACATGGGCAGAACGGCGCCGGCGCCGGCGCCGCCGTCAGCAGATGGCGATGGCTGAACCGGCAGTGTCCAATTCTTAACCTTGCTAAAACGACCTCCTCCCGCCGAGAAGGGCGTGAGGAGGACGTCCAAGCCACGGGAAGAGGTTTTAAGGCCCGAAGCTTGTTGTCGGTAAGTGCAGCCCAATCGGCATGCCACAGCGACACAACGCGCCGACAAATGACCCTGCTAAAATCGGACGAAGGGACACAACAAGAAGCTGTCCGAGGCTGGAGGACCGCAGCCTTGGCCGCGGCATCTGCAGCTTCGTTCCCAGGGATACCGACATGGCCAGGAACCCACATAAAGCTAACCGGCGTACCGACGTCCACCAGCTGCTGAAGAGAGCGTTGGATCCGGTGTACGAAAGGGTGAACCGGGTACGGATCACTGAGGCTCTGGATGGCGCTCAGGGAATCTGAGCAGATGACATAAGCAGAATGTCGGTGGCGGCAGATGTAAAGAACAGCCTGGTAGAGGGCAAAGAGCTCAGCTGTGAAGACCTAACAATGGCCATGGAGCCGGTATTGGAAACTTTGTGCCCCGACAATAAAGGAACACCCGACCCCGTCATTGGTCTTAGAGCCATCTGTATAAATGAAAGTCATGTTGTTGAACTTCGAACGAAGTTCCAAAAAACGGGAGTGGTAGACCGAACCGGGGGTGACCTCTTTTGGGAGCGAGCTGAGGTCGAGGTGAACGCGGACCTGAGCCTGGAGCCAAGGTGGCGTGCGGCTCTCGCCCACTCGAAAGGTTGCAGGGAGTGAAAAATGAAGGTGTTGAAGGAGGCGACGAAAGCGAACTCCAGGGGGTAGCAAGGCAGAGACATACAACCCGTATTGAAGGTCAAGAGAGCCGTCAAAAAAGGAACGATAAGACGGGTGGTCGGGCATTGACAGTAGCCGACAGGCATACCGACAAAGCAGTATATCGCGCCGGTAGGTGAGTGGCAATTCGCCAGCGTCAGCATGAAGACTCTCTACGGGACTGGTATAAAATGCTCCGATCGCAAGTCGTAAACTCCGATGTTGTATGGAGTTGAGGCGGCGTAAGATGGATGGCCGTGCAGAGGAGTATACGAAGCTCCCATAATCCAGCTTGGAGCGGACGATCGACCGATATAGACGAAGTAGGACGGTTCGATCCGCTCCCCACGACATACCACTGAGAACACGGAGGACATTTAAAGAACGGGTACAACGGGCGGCCAAATATGACACATGTGGAGACCAGCTAAGATCCTCTCAAAGGTAAGGCCTAAAAATTTGATTGTCTCCACGAGTGGGAGAGCAACGGGACCGAGTCGTAAGGACGGTGGGAGAAACTCTTTGTAGCGCCAGCAGTTAATACAGACCGTCTTCTCGGCAGAAAAACGGAAGCCATTGGCGACACTCCAGGAGTAAAGACGGTCAAGAGAACGCTGAAGACAGCGCTCCAGGACACGTGTACACTGCGCGCTGCAATAGATGGTAAAATCGTCCACGAAAAGGGAGCCTGATACATCAGCTGGGAGGCAATCCATTATTGGATTGATCGCGATGGCGAAGAGAGCGACGCTCAAAACTGAGCCCTGTGGCACCCCATTCTCCTGGCGAAAGGTGTCGGACAGGACAGAACCCACACGTACCCGAAACTGTCGATCCATTAAAAAGGAACGAATAAAAAGAGGGAGGCGACCGCGAAAGCCCCATGTGTGCATGGTGCGGAGAATGCCCGCCCTCCAACAGGTGTCGTAAGCCTTCTCCAAATCAAAGAACAAAGCCGCGGTCGGGCGCTTCCGCAAGAAGTTATTCATAATGAAGGTCGACAAGGTAACCAGATGGTCAACAGCAGAGCGGCGCCTGCGAAATCCACATTGTACATTGGTAAGTAGGCGGCGAGACTCGAGCAGCCAAACCAATCGAGAGTTAACCATTCGCTCCATCACTTTACAGACACAGCTGGTAAGCGAGATAGGTCGGTAACTGGAAGGCAAGTGCTTGTCCTTCCCCGGCTTAGGAATCGGGACAACAATAGACTCGCGCCAGCATGCGGGAACATGTCCCTCAATCCAGATGCGATTGTATGTACGAAGAAGAAAACCTTTACCCGCAGGAGAAAGGTTCTTCAGCATCTGAATATGAATAGAATCTGGCCCTGGAGCAGAGGACCGTGATCGGCCAAGTGCGTTTTCGAGTTCCCGCATGGTGAATGGGGCATTATAACTTTCACAATTCGAGGAGCGGAAGTCAGGTGGCCTAGCCTCCTCTGCCTGTTTGCGGGGGAGGAAGGCAGGGTGGTAATGAGCGGAGCTCGAAACCTCTGCGAAAAAGCGGCCGAAGGCATTGGAGACAGCCTCAGGGGCCACAAGGACGTCATTCGCGACCTTCAAGCCAGAAACTGGTGAGTGGACCTTAGTGCCAGATAGCCGGCGCAGGCTACCCCAGACAACAGAAGAAGGAGTAAAACTGTTGAAGGTGCTTGTGAAAGCAGCCCAGCTGGCTTTCTTGCTTTCTTTGATAATACGACGACACTGAGCACGTAATCGTTTATAATTGATACAATTCGCCACTGTAGGGTGGCGTTTAAAAGTGCGTAAAGCACGTCGACGAGCACGTAAAGCGTCTCTACATGCTGCGGTCCACCAGGGGACCGGTACGCGACGTGGAGAAGAAGGAGGGTGAGGGATGGAATATTCAGCAGCAGCGAGAATGACTTCCGTGAGGTGTGCGACCTGACGATCGCAGCTTGTAAAGGTTTGATCCTGAAAGGTCGCCCTGGAAGAGAAGAGCCCCCAGTCTGCTTTGGAGATGGTCCAACTAGATGAGCACGGAGAGGGAGTATGCTGCAGGAGATGGATAACACACGGGAAGTGGTCGCTGGAATATGTATCAGAAAGTGCATACCACTCAAACCGGCGTGCAAGTTGGGGAGTACATATAGAGAGGTCTAAATGGGAATAGGTGTGAGATGTGTCCGAAAGAAAAGTAGGGGCGCCAGTATTGAGGCAGACAAGATTGAGCTGGTTGAAAAGGTCTGCTAACAGGGAGCCCCTCGGGCAGGATGCTGGAGAGCCCCAAAGGGGATGGTGGGCATTGAAGTCTCCAGTTAACAAAAATGGTGCAGGTAGCTGAGCAACAAGTTGCATCATGTCTGCCCTGGTAACGGCAGACGACGATGGAGTGTAAACGGTACAAATGGAAAATGTAAAAGTGGGGAGAGTAATGCGGATGGCAACTGCCTGCAGGCCGGTGTGCAACGTGATGGGATCGTAGTAAATATCATCCCGGACCAGCAACATAACCCCTCCATGAGCTGGGATACCTACCACAGGGGGTAGGTCAAAACGCACAGAGGTGTAGTGTGCCAAGGCAATTTGATCGCATGGGCGTAGCTTCGTTTCCTGGAGGGCTACGACAAGCGGACGGTGCAAGCGGAGCAGCAACTTCAAGTCCTCTCGGTTGGAGCGAATGCTGCGAATATTCCAGTGAATAAGTGCCATCGTAAGAAAAGAAAGATGAGAGAAGTGGTCACCTCGAAGGCCGCTTAGGGCCTGGCTTCGAGCGAGCACTGCCGCCGCTATCAGTAGGCGGACAGTCATCGTCCATTGGGTCTATAGGGTCATCGGCCATCTCGGGAGGATGGCCGGGAGGGGGAGCTTCCTCCGCCAGTGAACGGCCAGATGTACGGCGACCAGCGGTGCGGCCAGGCGAAACGGATGACGGCCTGGGGCGGCAGCCGCTGGGTGGCGCAAGAGAAGAAATGCGCCGTGGCGGGGAAGGAGAACTGTGCTTCCTATGCGCCTTTTTGGAAGGACGTGTAGTGGAAGTACCGGTCGAAGGCTGTGAGGTCGAGGTACGGAGGAAGTCTGCACGGGATGGTTCCTTCTTGAAGGCCCGTGCATCTGACTTCGGTGTCTTCGTCTTAGCAGAAGCTGAAGAAGGTGCTCGTGTCTGCGGGGTGATGGGAGGAAGAGGAGACGTCGACCGCGCGATCTTAGCACTGGCCGAACGGACGACCGTGGTGCTGAAGGTCAGATCGCAGGTCTGGGTTGCTACCTCCCGGGTAGTCCGAGGAGAGGCGAGGACAGTACTGTATTTCCCCGCTGGGAGCAGCGTGGGCTTCCTACTAGCCAATAGCTTGCGAGCAGCCGAGGTGGACACTTTCTCTTTGACCCGAATTTCCTGGATACAGCGTTCTTCCTTATAGACAGGACAGTCGCGGGAGGATGCGGCATGGTCACCCTGACAGTTCACACAACGAGGAGACGGAGGTGGACAGTCACCCTCATGGGCATCCCTGCCACAGGTGACACATTTAGCCGCATTGGAACAAGACTGTCGAGTGTGATTGAAACGCTGACACTGGTAGCAGCGCGTAGGTGTCGGGATATAGGGGCGAACAGAAATAACCTCGTAGCCCGCCTTGATGCGCGATGGCAGCTTAACACTATCGAAGGTCAAGAAAATTGTCCGGGTCGGTACAAGGTCATTGTTGACCTTTTTCATGACCCTATGGACAGCCGTCACGCCCTGCTCAGCGAGGAATGATTGAAGCTCCTCGTCAGTCAATCCGTCGAGGGAGCCAGTATAGACCACACCACGAGACGAATTCAAAGTTCGGTGGGCCTCCACCCGGACAGGGAACGTGTACAGGAGGGTGGCCCGAAGCAGTTTTTGTGCCTGAAAGGCAGTCTCAGTTTCTAGTAATAAGGTGCCGTTACGCAACCTGGTACAGGATTTGACAGATCCGGCTATGGCATCTACACCCTTCTGAATAACGAAAGGGTTGACAGAGGAAAAATCCTTTCCGTCCTCAGTTCGAGAAAGTACGAGGAACTGTGGGGCAGGCGGTAGTACTTTTGTCACTGTTGGCTGGTCACGTTTCCGTTTTTGGGTCGAAGTCGAAAGAGATGGGGGATTCCTCCGCAATGGATTCTACTCCATGATTGCCAGCGTCTCCGATGGCGCGCTCCTTCCTTGTGGGGACCCTCTCAGAGGGCACTCCCGCCTTAGGTGAATGTTTACACCTCAGGTCACACCTCCCGAGAAACAGACGGAGGGACCAATCGGCATGGTCAGAAGGTATCAGCTCAGGCAATCACCCCTCCCCGGGCCTGGCCTTTACCAGGGGGTACGCGCGTGCCTTACATGTCTACCCAGGGCGGGGACTTACGCGTTACCCCGTCACCGGCTACGCGTGCGAACGCGTGGGTCGGCATTCAGGCACGCACAGGGAGGAAGGAAGAAGAGGAAAAGGGAGAGAGAGAGGGAGAAAGAGGACAGACTGTCTCAAACGCCGAGGCGGAGACCAGAGAAGGCAAGGAGAAGAAGGCAATGAGAAAGCAAGGGGAAGAAGGCAATGAGAAGGCAAGGAGAAAAAGGCAATGAGAAGGCAAGGAGAAAAAGGCAATGAGAAGGCAAGGAGAAAAAGGCAATGAGAAGGCAAGGAGAAAAAGGCAATGAGAAGGCAAGGAGAAAAAGGCAATGAGAAGGCAAGGAGAAAAAGGCAATGAGAAGGCAAGGAGAAAAAGGCAATGAGAAGGCAAGGAGAAAAAGGCAATGAGAAGGCAAGGAGAAAAAGGCAATGAGAAGGCAAGGAGAAAAAGGCAATGAGAAGGCAAGGAGAAAAAGGCAATGAGAAGGCAAGGAGAAAAAGGCAATGAGAAGGCAAGGAGAAAAAGGCAATGAGAAGGCAAGGAGAAAAAGGCAATGAGAAGGCAAGGAGAAAAAGGCAATGAGAAGGCAAGGAGAAAAAGGCAATGAGAAGGCAAGGAGAAAAAGGCAATGAGAAGGCAAGGAGAAAAAGGCAATGAGAAGGCAAGGAGAAAAAGGCAATGAGAAGGCAAGGAGAAGGCAAGGGAAAGAGTAAGGAAGACAGTGAGGTGGAGAAGAGCAAAGAAAGGAACCAACAAAAGGAAGGAAGAAACGAGAAGTGAAAAAACCAAAAGGACCACGATGATAGGTCGTGGAACCGTCCGTCTCCGGACGCAGACGCGAACTACCCCCGTGAGGGGGATGGACTCCTTTTAGTCGCCTCTTACGACAGGCAGGAATACCGCGGGCCTAGTCTAATCCCCGGACTCGCAGGGGGGAGTAAGGGGGTGTAAGACACGGACAGGTCAGAACATTAAAGTGTTCAGGAAAGGGATACTTACTAAAGAGAAATGCCGAGACAGTGGAAATAAATACAAAATGTAGGCCAGGTGTGTGGAGACCAGAGTACATGTTGAGAGAGCAGGTTTCACACCACTGAATGAGATGAAGCTTATCACAGAAGCAAGCACAACACAGACTGTCGATAATTGGAATTTCGTAGTAATACTCATCACGATACATAATGCAAACATACACCTTTTAAAACAACTGTAAATAGATTATATGCCTACTTGCTTATTACTCGCGCGTCTCGATGCTTTCCTCAAAAAATAAAGAGCAAAATAAAAAGACTCGTCATGTGAAGCACGTATAGTTGATAATGTTTCTTTCATCTGCATACATATCGCTAGTACAACGAGATATTACCTGTTACTGAATTCTGTTCTGGCTGTTTGGCTACAAAGTGGTACGAACATTAATTGGCGCACTGCATAAAACACTCCACCTTTCTTGGTTATTTTGTTAATTGTTAACTATTGTTTGGGATGCAGCAAACATCCCTGATTACTGATTTGTTCGTCACGGGGAATACACACATTTATCTCGGCATCTTATGTTCAGTGTAATATGAAAATCTCATTAAGAGGAGGACAATGGGATGCCAGTGATGCAGGCAATAATACCAAATTATTTCTGTCGACTTAACACCATGACAAGTCTAATTAGCGTCTCAGAACGAGGTCGTAAGAAGGCTAACGAATTATAATCGAAATACACTAATACCTCGTGGGAGAAGGATTGGTAGATGGAAGGGTACAAAGCAACAATTAGTCTTCGAATGATGAACTGGAACCACACCCATGCGTCTAATTAAGAGGGAAACATTACGAAGGCAATGAATATGCTGGTTAGTATACATTAATTGTATAGAGGTGAAGATGAAAAGTGCAGATCTGCACAGTGCCTGCATCTGCACTTCAATTCTTCTCTTCTGAATTTTCAGTTTCTGTCTGAATTCATTTAAAAATTATGCGCATTATTACGTGGCACAGGATAATTAGTTTACTGTGTTTCTTGTAGCTTCCACAACAACGTTACAAGTAGAATTTCATGAATGATCACAAGATTGGACCTCGAAAGCGATAGCATCGAGGTGCAAATTGTTTGGAAATCAACTTTATCTTACTTTGCGTGACAGGTGGGCAAAGACTTTTATTGTACTGATATATCGTGTTACTTTGTGACAAGGTTAATTACAGTTTCCCACAAAATATATACGAATAAAACACTTGATGGAAGATTATACACCTGAATGTTAGGTAAGAGAAAATGCTGCAAATTAACCAGTTGTCAAACCACGCGCCTCCTTTGTATCCTATGACACGAGCATGGGATTCTTCTCACATACCGCTACAGAGCCATTCCTAGCACAGCCAGGAATTGGCAACATTGCACTGTCACAGTGTTGCCAAATGCTTGCGACAATCACTTCCACGTATGATACTGAATTGACTCATTCAAATGGAAAGGGAATATCAAGTGAATTTAGTGACTCGAGCTATATGATCCTCATGTAAACTAAGACACTCGGCATTTATGTAGATAATAAAAGTGAATTTTGTATTCTCCACATAAGTGACCAATTTTTTATCTTTCATGATGTGTTATGAGGCTGAGCGGCCAATACCATGATGAGAGTGGTGTGCTGGCAGCAGTTTGTCTCATGCCACAGTGAGTCATCGGTTCTAACCGTGGTAGGTGCTAGCGTGTGTGACTTTTTCTGATATATTTTATGGAGCTGCGAATTTACAGAAAAATTCTGTAACGAAATCGGACGGAAACCTGTAACACAACTTACTGGGTCGCACTGCCAAGAGGACTTTATGTGTAATAGTCAGAAAGCAGAGATCTATGACCGCCAAGCTGCTTAGCAATACCAGCATCTCTGAAGAAATTCGAATCGACCGTCAACGATACGAATTTCAATATTGTTCTTCACGTAAGACTCACATGCCAGGGTGATAAGTATGAAGGAAATGAACCTCTTGATTAGTGTAGGGCCCCTATACTTAATGTCCACAGTAGCGATTAGGAACTCTTTGCTGACATTTGCCAACAGCGGCTCTCGTAACTTACGTGTTTCAAGCTTCAATTGGATTAAAGGTATGTTATGTAGCAGCGATGGCGAGGCATGACAGAATCTCTGACCAGAGAGTTATTTATCGTTGCTAGTCTGCGCTTGACCGCGCGAGAGTTCAGTTGAGTTGCGAGGCAGTAGTTGTACGTAGCGAGTCACGAGAGCATGTAGTTCGTCAGTGCTAGTAGCGCGCGAGAGATAGTCGGAGTTGTGTGTGAGGAGTCGGCGGGCGTCGACATGGGGCTCTGGTCAAGATTCAGGACGAGGTATATTTTTTTAAATAAGGTAATGAAGCAGCATTGCGCACATCTGAGAATGTAATGTATCTTAACTGTAACTAATTTATTCATGAAGCGCCCCAATAATTGTTTTCAAACCAAGCATTTTTAAAAAAAGCAATCATTTGAATTTAAGTGAAACTTTACTTTAAGAAAATGCATGGGAAACTTTCTTTCAATTCAAAGTTGCACAGGGCCTAAGATCGACATTTCGGTCTATTTGCGTTTTAATTGTCACTGAGATTTCATTATCATTGAATTGTCTTACATTTTTGTGGGCAGCTTTCACTTGGTTTAGATTGCTATTTCTCATTTGTCATTGTCAAATTATTTTATTTGCTGGGAGCTTACACTAGGTTCTATTCTCGTTAACATTTAAATATTGTCTTTCAAAATTTTGCGGGGAGGTTACACTTAGCACGATTTTCATTGCCATTCCAATTTTTGCCATTCCAATTTTTGCCATTCCAATTTTTGCCACTCCAATTTTTGCCATTCCAATTTTTGCCATTCCAATTTCTCCAGGGAGGTTACAAGCTATCCGGAGAAAAAGTGACAAAATTGCCCATATTTGAATATTTTAAATATCACTTTTGAACAGCGTTCACTTCTCCATTAGTTAATGTATGGACCTCTAAACAAGCAATTTGCCTCAGTAGCTATAGAGCAGGTTCTGAAAGGTATTGACACAATCTCTCGAATACATGGGATTCTTTGATTCCCTAACACATTACGGTGCATTTAATCTCTGTGCCTTGGCTAAGTTATTTTTGTCATGGATTCGTATGTGTTATTCTAAAGAATCTCCTGTGAAAGGAAAAAAGAACTGGACCACACTTTAATGTCATTGTTCCTGATACAGCATGCTATAATTCTGTACCACATTGATGTATTGCATACTAGTGTAATGAAATACTTTTCAAATAAAAACGGTTTTGTGCCTCCGTTGCTATCGAGTATGAAACACAAATCGTAGACAGATCTGATGGGTCACCACTCAACATTAAAGCATTGTACACCGTCGAGAGTGAGGAGTGGTCCAGAAGTTGTCAGCAGAAGGCGAGGCAGCGCAGTGCCTCAGACCCCCGCCGGCTGGCAGCAAACGGCTGCCACAGATCTCAAGTGACTGCGATGCTCAGAGGCAGGTGGTCGGCCAAGAAATCTCTCGCTGAAATATTGTTAAACCAAGCTGTTATTACCGATGTGACAGAAATATATTGTAGATTCACTTTTAATTATACTCATAGCTTCAGCACCAAGAGGAAGGGGGTGATAAACATTTTATCGATATGCGCTTTCAGTTACGGGACGTCATATTAGCTAGTCTCGCGTTTTACCTCAAGACTACAGTCGAAGTCAAAGCTTCCTCCGGGAGGTTCCGCCGTATACAAAGTTGCCGTATCGAGCAGATTGTGGGACAGGAGTCTGAGGAGAGCACGACTGTATTGGCCACATTACGTGATCGACTCGGCAGTAAATTTTTTGTCCAAGACTGTGTCTGCAACACATATTGCACGCTGAAGACCCAGTAGCATTATGAAAAAAATTAGTTTGAATACTTTGAAGCTATAGTGTGCGCGTGCGCGTGCAAACTTCCAATGGCCACTCAAGGAAGACAAGGATACACAGTCTATACTATTGAAGCTAAACACATCTCCGTTTGTGGATAATCATTTTGAATATTTAGCACTATTGTACCACTGCTGTTTCACTCGTTTTCAACCAATGATTCCCACAGCTACAGGAACACTTCTTGTCCGATAGCACTACGTAAGTATTTTGTCTAAGAGGTATCACAAGATCAACCCGACACAAACTGTGGGAAGTTTGTTTTACAACCTTCGTACCTGGATAAAGAGCTTTTCCTATTTACGATATTTGTGAATGTTGCGGTATAAGACGATTTAAGAAGAAACTAAAAACTGGCATATCTGAAGGAGTTTATCGTGGTTTGGAAGGCAAAAAGCTTACATAGTGCCGTTAAGACGATTTCTTTAAAGTACGGCCGGTAAACGATTCACAGACAACCAGCGAAATGCGGCAAATTTCACAAAAGGAAAAGGGGGACTAAATGACTCCTACTGGATGGTATTGTTTTTGTAATCATTTAAATAAATCAGGTAAAACGAACAGTGAGGTTGTCAGTAAAAGCACATTACTGTTTTCAGTATGATGTTGCACTGCCGAGGGCCTGTAATGATAAAGCGCCCGTTTAGGTCAGGCTTATTGTATACAAAAGTGGAAGAGAGAGAGCACCACTAAATTCTACAATCCGTATGCATTGTATACACACAGTAATTACTGTTACAGTGTACTTATGGAGCCTATTGGGTTGAAGCATATTTTCCGGTGAGAGAGCACTAGCAAACAGTTTTCGCTACATTACGGTCAGCGACGAAGTGTAAGGTCAGAGTGACGCCAGTTTAAGTAACCTAAATTCTAGCTCACTGAGTCGGATGCCGGTTTTGCAACTGTGAAATACTTTCGTACATTATAGAGGCGAACATTATCGGAATATTAGTTCAAATTTAATTTTGAACTTAGAATGAAAATTTTTCTTTTTATTTCATAGGAAACCAAAGCTCTATCTATTTTCTAAAACGTTCTGTCATACACAACTTGGAACAGGTCACGTTGACCAAATCATATGGAAGAACTGACAGCGACATAGCCAAGGGATCTTACGGCCTTCAGATTTTTCTTTGGCAGAATTCGACAGCGTTCTCTAGGTGCAAGTAAATGAAAAGGGCAGCGCGTTTTTGCTATCAAGTAACGTTTTCATCAATTACTTTAGTTTTAATGTAATCTACGAGTAATTGCTCATGTTTGATATTAATATGAAAAGAATTCCGTAGGCAGGGAAAGAACCTGTTCTTGGGCAACTACTTCTATAATGACCAAAAGGTATTAAATGATCCTCAAGCACATGGGTTCCAGCAACGGTATGAAGAAAATGATAATCGAAAAACTCCACTCTGAATTATCCGGTAACTTCAAACTATTACCGTCATTATTACTAAGAAATTTGCTGAATTAGTGAAACTTTAAAATGGCTTCACATCTAGGGTGTGATGCCTAGAAGAGTCCATACGTGCTGCTGACATGAGAATAGCATGATGTCCGCTTCAGAAGCTTGCTACTACTTGGCATTTTGTCCACCGTGACTAGTCAAGTAAATGGTTCATTTTGTAAGCTAAGCACATCATCCGTTACAGCACACACCTGGGGCTGGGAAATGTGGCCACGATGGTCTGGTGGAACGAACTATCACAGGTGAAATGAAATGCGTGGGTTCAGGCATTTACTTTTAAGAGGCACAGACAGAATTACTTTACCTCTGGTAACTTCAAGAGGAAGACGCTATAATCCAGAATCCGCATTAAACATCACATTGCTTCATTACCAACAGGGGCTGAGACGGTTTACGTTGGAAAATGACAGAGGCGGAAGTCGTGGTAAACAGAAATACTGCCGGCAGTAAATTTAGTTACATTCGAAAATTTTATTTTATTTGATTAACCGTTAGCCATTTAAATGAACAGCGCTCTTAGTGACGTTGAAAAATTTGGTGCTGGACTGCGATTCGAATTCGTATCTCCTCTTTCAAGGATCTGAATCTTTCGGAAGAGTATAGTTCAATCATTTCGTTCCTTTTTCCCAAGACGGCAATCTTTTCAAGGTCTCCTCCAAAGGTAAGTATGTGGGTCCGAATCCTGCTCAAGTACGAAAGTATCCATAATTTCATTTCAAGCCGTATCACGTGCGCACCGGCCTGCTAGTGAAAATTAAAAATGCACGTTAATGTCTATTCATGTGTATTCATGTGTTGCCAACAATCATTTCTAGTCAAACACGCGAACATCTTACTTTTGGTGATTAAGCAATTGATACTTAAAGGAGGACGGTAGGTGTGCGATTCGATTGTCACACAGGCACAAAAATTTTTATCATCCACGAATATAGCTTATTTTAGATTCAAACACCAAGCAGCTGGTAAGAAAAACCGATACGAAACCAACACGTTAAGTCAAATGTTACGTATGTCCGTCGTAGAACTTCATGCATTTAAAGATGAAGCGCATGATGTGAACACTTAGTTAACAGGGACGAAACGATGTCAGATATACCTCCATTCAGAAGTAATAAACCGGGACTCGTATCAAGACCTTTCGTGGTTTATTACAAAAACTATCGTCTTGTATTTTCAAGTTCAGATTTGGTTACGGATATACACGAAAATTTCGGTAATTTAAGACTCTTCATGGCTAGTCAGTAATATGATATGATTAGATTAGATAGTCTTCACACTCTGCATGAAAATTCTATCACAACTGACCTACATTTCACGTTAAGACTACCCCACGTGCCAGTTCTCGAAATATTCTCAGTAGTGTTTCGCAAAAAGAGTGCCTTCTTCTCGAACGGGAATTCCCGGGGGGTTCCTGCAGCGTTTACGTAATATTCGCATGACGATCGGACCCACCGGTAACAGATCTGTGGGGGGGGGGGGGGGGGGGGGGCAAGCTTCTCAACTACCCTTAACGACATGGTGGGGAGTTTTGAGACTTACTCTACAACCGACTGCACCACCCTTTCTACCAGCAGCCCCCTTTGTAGAAAACAGTTACACTTTCCTAGAATTCTCTCAGTCGCCTGAAGCTGGCAGTAGTAGGGAAGGCGAACTGTCCTTCCCTCTCGTACCGCTTTGCGACACACTGCCTGGATATTTGTTTGACGTGACATTACTTTCCCCTCAACAGTAGTAGTCGATACCAGTAATATTGACCTGTGCGAAACTAAGAATCTCATTGTATACAAAATTATATGAATTTTTCAGGAAAACGGCTGTTCTATTTCAAGCTAAAATTTATGAAAAGGAATTACTTTATTTTCGCTGTTACAATCGATATGTACTATCTCTAAAAGTACAGTTGAAACTTTTTTACACATTTAAAACCACGAATATTTGACACCCTTAATAATAACAATATTGGAAAGGGTTTACAATTGCTATTACCGCAGAGTGAAGGATTAGTAAGCATGGCTCTGATGTGATCGGAAGTAGTTTTGTATTTTGGGCGAACAATGTAATTTCGGCGTTATTAATGCGAAAATGCAGAAGAATTTGTGATGTATAAAATGTGACAAAATAAATTGTCACTGCAAAATTTGTTTTTACGTTAATCTTCAAATGGAAATGGAAATGATCGTATGGCAGTGTTTGCCTGCGGGCCCCATTCGGTGGAGTTGGGCCGCCGCATTGCGAGTCCACCTTAGGTGACGCCCGCCACATCGGCGTGACGGTGGACGCACAACACCCAGTCCCCTGCCGGGAATAGAACCCGGGCCTCATGTGTGGTATGCGGAAACGTTACCGCTAATCTGCAAAATTATTTAGATTGGTATGTTTACCTAAGACAATGAAACACGGGATGGAGTCGCAATATTTACGCCGTGAAAAGAAGTGTACGACGAAATAGTTGTATCGAGTGACAAAAGGACGATAGTCCACCTCAAAAAAAGAGTGAGAAACATGCCGAACAGTGTGTGGATGGCGAAAACACGGTGAATATAGAACAGCGTTAAAAGTGGTAGTGCGACCTCCAGACCAGATGTGAGGTAACTCAAATCATCCCACTGATGGCTTAAAACAGTAAGAAACAAAACGCGTATGGATTCAATAAAATAGCAGCAGGAAAAGGCAGTTCGATTTGCAAAACAAGTATTTATATGCTTGCGGTGGAGGATATCCACAGAAACAAACTTGTTATTTAGATCAGTTGAACCGTGAGAATCTGGCATGCGAGAATTTCAGCTTCAGGAATTAGACCCGTAGACACAAACAACTGGAGCCAACTCTACGTATCTTTTCTTGTAAACTAAAAAGTTTATTCTAATCTTACTCCTGTCAAATCTTCAGAAAAGGCTTTGTAATTGTTGTGTACATAGTTCCCCGTAGTCAGCGCGTACACAACTTTCCCACTAGAGCGCGCCCCGCTAAGCACAACAGCGCAGGCGCAGCACTCGTCTGTCTCCGCACTACGAGATGGCGCTGCCTTAGAGATGGACCAAATTCTGCTTCCGCCGATCCGCGTATTAATGTGTAACACAGCCAATGAGATTGCTGCTGACGTAGAACCTTTTCTCCTCGCAGTGATACCTGAACGCGCGAATGTACAGACCTCCGATTAATGCAGACTGACTAATCTTATTAGGCGCAGACAAACTTTACTATAGACTGGTATAGACTATCATATTCCTGTACATAGCCATGAAGATAAATGAATAGACACTTTGTCAAGTATCAGAGATATGTGAGAATAAGATTAAGGTACCAAGACCAAAGGAATTTCAGATTCTCAATTGTAGATAGCATCCAGAATCAAGTTAAGTAATGTCTATGCTTTTTATTACTTTGAACAGAACTTTAATAAATGTGTCTGAAAATTAATAAAGTTGGTCACCGTCACCATCAATCTGCTACTCTAAGTGTGCAAGTGGCATTTCTATCGTCTGACCTAACGGCAGAAGATAAACACGCCACGATAAGACCACGAGACATATTACTGACACTCGCCTACTTCGTTAGAGCGACAAGTGAAATAATCTGATGGTGTCTTACAGTACGCACACCACAGTAATCTACCCCTGCTTCCTAATTGCTGCTATTCTTCACTGATGTGCAAATTCGAGCAGCATACCACTAATAATGTATCCGAGTATTACCACAATTTTTTTCTGCTCATTTGCAGTAACACACATTTAGAACAAACCGCCACGCATCACATCAAATGGAACTTGCAGGAAAGTCATCCCGTGTCCTTCCGCAGTCACTAAACGATTCTTCCCGATTTTCAACAGCGTCATCAGCAAACGGTCACAGACTGTGTGCATATATAATCTAACAGAGCTCGTGACATCCTATCTCCCTGCTACAGGTGCCCTCGTCTCTGATGAAGACTCGCCGGCTGGGACGACTCGAGAAGTCTCGTGGCCTCTCATGTATGTGAGGACCTGTTCCGGCTCTGTCGGTGTGTGTGTGTGTGTGTGTGTGTGTGTGTGTGTGTGTGTGTGTGTGTGTGTTCTTTTACCCTTCCTATAGACTGGAGTCACCTGCATTTTTTTCCATTCACTGGGGACACTGACCTTTCACGCCATTCGCTAAGACAGTAAGTACATCACTTGGTGGTCTAAGTTTACCGTAACATTGCTACTGATAGGCGCAATTCACAGGTAACGCATGGTAATTTATCGTTTTCGCTCTCGGTTTTCTGTGTCTCGCTGTTATGTCCTTAAACTTCCCGTCCATTCACTAGGTGTAATGGCCTTACGACAGCTGTATCTCAAGTAGTACTAACTTTAACAAATTTCATGGTAGCTTTCTTGAAATATTTAATGAAACTTTTCCAATTAAAGCCAGATGTAACAAAACGACTAAGAAGATTAAATGGATAGCTCGGGGTGTTTACCGTAACTACATAATGAACTGAAATATAACAGACATTTTACTGTGTATGTGAAACATTATAAAGCAATCTTCAAAAAAATTGTAAAGGCAGCAAAACAAATGGCAAACAATAAGTTTATTTTACAAAATAATAGTAAGACAAAGGCAGTGTGGTCTGTTGTCAAATCAGAGCTAGTAATGAAGTAACTACTGACTTTAAATGGATGATAATGTTGTTCTAAACCCAGCTCAAATATTGAACACACTAATCTTACGTGTTAAAATAAATTCTTCATAAATGTAGCAAAGTCCGAAGTTGATGTAGCAGGATAGAGTAAAGTAAATCCCTTTGTACTCTACCAAGAAGCTGAGTATCACACAGATTTTAGAAGAGTCACAATAAAGGATGTGAAAAATGTTATATTGTCATTAAAAATGAAAATTCTGCTGAGTGGGATAGGACACCAAGTAAAGTGATTAAAGCAGTATATGACATAATAGCACAGCCACTAGCTAAAATAATCAACCCATCTTTTGAACAGGGGTGCTTTCCTGCTGTGTTAGAAATAGGGCGATAGTTTGCCATATCTTCCCTCGACCTTTCCTTAAACAGAGGTCTCACTTTGGCATATTTTATTCTCCCAATCCTGTCAAAAGTGTTTGAGAAAGTAGCTGCAAATCAGATCAAAAATTTTATCGTAAAAAATGATATTTTAAGTAACCAATTTGGATTCCAACAAGGAAAAAATACACTGGATGCAGTAAGTAACTTTATTGAGAAGATATGCAAATCATTGAATAAGAGGAGTAAAGTCGCAGGTATCTTCTGCTATCTTTCAAAAGCATTTGACTCTGTGAACCATGACTTGCTTATCTACAAATTAAACAAATATGGGATTAAGGACAAAGCTCTGAAATGGCTCACATCATACTTTCACAACAGAAAGCAAAGGGTGTCACATCAAATGCACTGAATTATTCTAAATGGAGTACAGTATCGCAAGGTGTGCCTCAAAGCTCCATTTGAGGCCAATCCTGTTCCTATTCTATGTAAATGACTTGCCCATAAATATAAATTCCCCGTCAGTTCTGTTTGCAGATGACACTTCTGTTTGAAGACGATGGAGAAAAAATTCATTGTGAGCACAATGGGTACTTTAGAAAACTGGTTCCAGTTAAATGGCTTGAAACTGAACATTGCAAAAACCAATATGGTACATTTCAAAACCAAACATTTGAAATGTGTGCATCTTAAAATACATCATCACAATCATCCTATGGAAGAAGTTAAACTGGAGTACACATATTGAGTTACTGTGTTAAGTTGTTGTCCACATTTAGTCCTAGGAATTTGACTATCAAACTAAGCAGCTTTGCATTTGCAATGCAAATACTAGCAAACTCTACTGACATGAGTACACGAAAAATAGCAATCATAGTTATTTTGAATCTGTCATTAGGTATGGTATTTTCTGGGGAAATTCAAGTAGTGTATCTCGAATACTGAAACTGCAAAAGAAAATTATATGATACATGTGTAGTGCACAACAAACAAAATCTTGTCGCCCATTATTTCGGAACCTGCAAATCCTAAGAGTTCCCTCCATATACATTTATGAAATTATAATCTTTGTACACAGCGGACAAAAATTATTTGAGAAAAATCATTTTAATCACACATGTAACACAAGAAATAAAAATAATTTTATGTTACCCACACACCATTTGAAATTACATGCACAAACTCCACAGTGTATGGGGATGAAAATATATAACAAGCTAATGGGCAAAAATATATGTAATATGAAGCCAGAGTGTCTAAAAATAAGGCTACAGCAGATTCTGTGGGATAAATGCTACTATTCAGTAGAAGAATTCATAGATGACAATTTGAGAAAGGGGTAATTATTAGTCTTTTATTGTATGTGTAAAAAAATTGTATTGTACCATTTGTTAAAATCAGTTTTAATTGTTAGTTTTTTATTGTATGTGTATTTTTATATTGTATTATGGTACCATTTGTTAAAATCAGGTGTTGTATGTATATGGTAAAACATTACCAAAATTTTGACGTGTCTCCTGTACCTGAATCAAATGATTTAGATTATGTACGTTATGAGAGTAATAAACCACAATTCACTGTGCCTCCAGTGGCGAGGAAGCAAACACTTATAAAGGCGAGAATCAAAAACACGACGCCATTGGAAAAGGAGCTACACGATCATACAAAATGCCAGAGATGTAACTGAGCAGTAATGTATGTCTTACAAAAACTTAATTTGTGACTGCAAAGTGTGGCTCTGGATGTAAAGTGCTTACCTTTGTGGCAGAGGATACTTGACCGTGTAACATGTCTTAGGGTTTCTTTTTGTTCTGCTTCATATGGAGTGTGGGAAAAAACGAGTGCTTAAACTCTTGTATGTGCGCGCCGAGTAATCAGTATATTTTCGTGTGCCCGGCCCCTGTGGGAGTGATACGTGGGGGAATGGTTCTTTAAATTTGGTAAGCAAGCTTTCACAGGCTCTCTGTGTTTGTGTTCACGTGTGTGACAAGCTGAAGAACTGAGTGGCACTCTCGGGTATGTCAAACATGTCAATAATCGTGCTGCCCTTCATACACATGAGAGATCGGGAACATAGCAGGTGAGTGATGTTGAGGGTCCCATACATCTACACTTACACTGGAAATGTGCTTAATTCATTAGATAAAAAATTGCATGGAACTGATATATGACGTATTTCATTGTGTAAATCACAATATCCTTTTAAGCAAATTAGAATATTATAGTGTAACAGGAATTGCTGCAAAATGGTTCAAATCTTATATCTCTGGCAGGAAATAAAGGGTGTTATTAGTAAAGAGACAAGTATTAAAGTATCAGGCATCATCCAACTGGGAACTAATTACATGTGGGGTCCCACAAGGTTCCATTTTAGGGCCCTTTTTCTTGTGTATATGACCATTCATCAATAACATTACCAGATGCCAAGTTCTTTTTGTTTGCCGATGATACAAACATTGCAATAAATAGTAAATCAAGTGTAATCTTAGGAAGATTAGCTAATAAAGAATTGGCTAGGAACTTGTGATTAATGTCCACAAATATTTTGTCACTAACCTTTGAAAAAACACTACATGCAGTTCAGAACTTTTAAGACAACGTAAGATCCCAGCACTGGCAAAAGTTAAGGGGTGTCCCAGGAGTATATGCCTAACATACGATGACAAGCAGATAGAAGCGGACAGTGTTAAATTCTTGGGATTACAGCTTGATAATAAACTCAACTGGGAGGAGCACACCACACAACTGTTGAAGCGTCTTAAATCTGTTTGCAATGCGAATTGTGTCAGATATGGGGGATATAAAAATGAAAAAGCTGGCATACTATGCTTACTTTCATTCCATAATGTCATATGGGATTATTTTTTGGGGCAATTCATCACGACAAGCTAAAGTTTTCCGGGCAGAAAAACGTGCAGTGAGTTATATGTAGTGTGAACTGAAGAACATCCTGCAGAAGCCTGTTTAGGGAACTAGGGATACTAACTATTGCTTCCCAATATATTTATTCCTTAACAAAATTTTTAAGTGTTTAGTAGTTGTATTACACGTTTATTACCTTATAAATAAATAAAAAACTATTTTAAATTCAGTGCATTAGCATTTGTAAAATGATTCATATGACGGCCATGCCATTTGGGACTTGTGGAGTGGTACATTAGCTTATTTATTTGAGCTGTAAATATTTGTCATGTATTATTGTTTTTCTGACAAGTTCTACATTCTGGAGGACCACCTCACTACAGATCAATTGGAATGAAAGTAAATCTAATCTAATCTGAGAAACAGCGTCAACTCTTTCTGTATGTAAGCTTAGACCAGACTTACTTTGGATTCAAACAGGATCGACGGCAGTTGAGAGATATATATACCAGATAAATAAAGAAATAAATAACAGGTCCCACATGGTACACAAAGCAGGTTGTTACACCATTACAGAAGCTACGAAGAAAAGCACGCCAAATTTAAGACAACGTAAGATCCCAGCACTGGCAAAAGTGTTTTACAGAAGCTGGAAACTTTGCACCAACTTCTGCAACGAAAATGTCCCGAAATCTGGCAGAATCCAAAGAGATTCTCATCGTATGTGAAGTACAACGTCAACACTCAATCGATACCTTCACTGCGCGATAAAAAATGGTGATATTGATGAAGTGGCACTAAAGCCGAGTTGCCAAACATGATTTTTCCGAAATACTTTCAGAAAAGTAAACTAGGTAAATATTCCAGTACTTAAATCAAGAACTACTACCAAGATGACTAACTCAGCAGCTGGTATCCTCGTTGATAAGTAGCTTACATCACTTAATGAAAGCAAGGCCTCCAGTTCAGATTTTATACCATTGAGGTTCGTTTCAGAATACACTGATACAGTAACTCTACATTTAGCAATCACATACAACCGTCTGCTGACAAAGATCCACACCTAAAGACTGAAGCTGCACAAGTCACACCAATACCCAAGAGACACGGGTCTGTAACTGAGCGAATTACTATCACTAACGCAGATTTGCAGCAGGATTTTGGAACAAACTGTGTTCGTACATCAATTATCTCGAGGAAAGCTACTTGTTGACACACAGTCAACACCGGTTCAGACATCTTTGTCGTGAAGCAGCGCAACACAACTAACTCTTTAGTTCCACAAAGTAGTGAGTGCTGTCTACAGGGGGACCTCAAACTGATTCCACGTTTTTAGATTTCCAGGCTTTCGACACACTTCCTCAGACGGGACTTGTAATAAAATTGCATAACTATGTATTATCGTCTTAGTTGTTCGCTGGAGTCAATTTCCTGTCAGAGGTCAGAGATCTTAATAATCTACGGAAAGTCATCTAGTAAAACAGAAGTAATATCCAGTGATCTCCAAGGGAGCGTTATAGACCCTCTGCTGTTCCTGATCTACACAAACGATTTAGGGGACAATCTGAGCAGTCCTATACTGTTAGCCAACGATTCAGTCATTCACCGTCGTGTAAAGTCGTCAGTCGATCAAAAACGAATTGCAAAATGGTTTAGAGAAGATATCTGTATGACGCAAAGAGAACAGAGCATCCACATGTGAACGAGAAGATATCCGCTAAATTTCGGATTCACAATGCGTCGACGTAAAGGCTGTCAATTCAGTTTAATAGCTAGAAATTACAACTACGGCATAATAAAACTGGAACGATCATACAGAATATTGTGAGGAAACCAAACCGACGACTGCGATTTTCGACAGAACACTTTGAGAGAGCCACGGCGTCTACAAGAGAAGAGTGTACACAAGAAGCTTGTCCCCCAGGTGTGGGATCCGCATCAGATAGGAGTGACGGAGGACAACAGTAAGTTGGAAGAAGGGCCGCTCGTTCTGTATTATCGCCAAGTAGGGGAGACACTTTCCCGGATATGATACGCGAATTGGCGTGGCGATCGTTACAACAAAGGCCTTTTCCGATGCTGTGAGATCTTCTGATGAGACTTTGGTCACCAGTCTTCTACTGGAGTGTGGCACCCAGAGCTCGCACGACGCGACGCAAGTGTTCGCGAGTGGAACGGAAGAGAGAGCGCCAAGCTGGCTCCATGAACCCTCTGCATCGCACTTCGTTTTGAACTGCAGATTACTCGTGTGGATGTAGATTGTGTCGAGCGTCACAGTACTGATATGTTATTGCAACGTTGCTGGCTTGTGTCTCTTACTCATCTGCATTAACTTACACTGAAACTGTATTTGGTGTCATGAATGGCAGCTTGCTCTACACGTAGAAAAAATGCAGAGTCAACCTGTGTCCTCATGGAGTCCCTTCCAAAGCTGTTTCACAGAGGAAGACCGCACTCCAGTTCCTTCTCTAAATCCTCGCACAAACGACAACATGGCTGACATCGAAGTACGTGTCCAAGGAATAGAAAAGCAACTGAAATGACTCAGAGGAAAGTCCACTGGACCTGACGGGATACCAATTCGATTCTACACAGAGCACGCGAAAGAACTTTCCCCCCTTCTAACAGCCGTGTACCGCAAGTCTCTAGAAGAACGGAAGCTTCCAAATGATTGGAAAAGAGCACAGGTAGTTCCAGTTTTCAAGAAGGGTCTTCGAGCAGATGCGTAAAACTATACGCCTATATCTCCGACGTCGATCTGTTGTAGAATTTTAGAACATGTTTTTTGCTCGCGTATCATGACATTTCTGGGAACCCAGAACCTATTCTGTAGGAATCAACATAGATTCCGGAAACAGCGATCGTGTGAGACCCAACTCGCTTTAGTTGTTCATGAGACCCAGTAAATATTAGATACAGGCTCCCAGGTAGATGCCATTTTCCTCGACTTCCGGAAGACGTTCGATACAATTCCGCACTGTCGCCTGACAAAGTAAGAGCCTACGGAATATCAGATCAGCTGTGTGGCCGGATTGAAGGAGTTTTTAGCAAACAGAACACAGCATGTTGTTCTCAATGGAGAGATGTCTACAGACGTTAAAGTAACCTCTGGCGTGCCAAAGGGTAGTGCAATGGGACCATTGATTTTCCTATATATATATATATATATATATATATATATATATATATATATATATATATATCTCCTAGTAGATAGTGTCGGAAGTTCCATGCGGCTTTTCGCGTATGATGCTGTAGTATACAGAGAAGTTGCAGCATTAAAAAATTGTAGCGAAATGCAGGAATATCTGCAGCGCATAGGCACTTGGTGCAGGGATTGGCAACTGACCCTTAACATAGACAAATGTAATGTATTGCGAATACACAGAAAGAAGGATCTTTTACTGTATGATTATATGATAGCGGGACAAACACTGCTAGCAGTTTTTCTGTAAAATATCTGGGAGTATGCGTACGGAATGATCTGAAGTGGAATGATCATATAGAATTGTTGGTAAGGCGGGTACCAGGTTGAGATTCATTGGAAGAGTCCTTAGAAAATATAGTCCATCAACAAATGATGGTGGCTTACAAAACACTCGTTCGACCTGTACTTGAGAATTGCTCATCACTGTGGGATCCGTACCAGGTCGGGCTGATAGAGAAGGGTTATTTGGTGAGCGTGATAGCGTTACGGAGATGTTTAGCAAACTCGAGTACCAGACACTGCAAGAGAGGCGCTCTGAATCGCGGTGTAGGTTTCGAGAGGGTGCTTTTCTGGATGAGGTATCTAATATATTGCGTCCCCCTACATATACGATCACGAATGTAAAATTGGAGAGATTCGAGCGCGCACGGAGGCTTTCCGGCAGTCGTTTTTCCCGCGAACCATACGCGACTGGAACAGGAAAGGAAGGCAATGACAGTGACACGTAAAGTGTCCTCCGCCACACACCGTTGGGTGGCTTGCGGAGTATAAATGTAGATGTACTTTTCTGGGTGCCACTGCGTCATCAGCAAACAGTGGAGCACGTAATTGTGATCAAAGTGCAAAGCAGCTCAACACACTGGACCTAAGTGTAGAAGCACGGAAAGGTATCCTGTTTGCTGATGATTCGACAGTTCTATTAAAAGGTGAAAACAGCGATGAGCTGCAATCAAGTGCTCCACGAGTCGGGCAGACCACATCCGCCAGCAAGGCTGCGGTTTCTGTGGGTTGTTCTGTTGTGGTGTACAGACATTCACCGCGACCGAATTTTTGTTTAGGATTGTAAAGTCGAGAGCGTCCTGTTACAAAACTCCGTTGTGTTCCACTGTGAGAGAATATGAAACAGCTTTCCACCGGTACGCTTAGTACGTTTAACCCAACACGGAAAATGAATATGACTACAGCAATAACTCTAAATGGCCACATCTAAAATATTTAGAAATATTGTAGAGAAATACAGCAGCAGTTTCAGTACCTTTACAATTGAAAATAAGGCAGTCCCAATAATTAAGAGGAATAATTAAAGAATGGAAGCGTGCAAACATGTAGCAGTACTCAAACTTCCACTACCTTGCGACAGGGAAGTCCAAACAACCTTCCGTGACATTAAAAGCAAGGGTGATAACATTGAGTGCAACGGGAATTCCACTGTTAAATGCAGACGAGAGAGCGGATAGGTGGAAAGAATACATTGAAAGCCTCTATGGGGGAGAAAATTTGTTCGACGTGATAGAAGAAGAAACAGGAGCCGATTTAGAAGGGATAGGGGACCCCCATATTAGAATTTAAAAGAGCTTTGAAGGACTTAACATCAAGTAAGTCAGAATGTATAGATAACATTCCATCAGAATTTCTAAAATCGTTGGGGTAAGTAGCAGCAAATCGACTAGTCACGTTGGTACGTTGAATGTACGAGTCTAGCGACATACCATCTGACTTCCGGAAAAGCATCATCCACACAATTCCGAAGACGGTAAAAGCTGACAAGTGCGAGATTTACGGCACAATCTGCTTAACAGTTCCTGCATCCAAGTTGCTGACAAGAATAATATACAAAAGAAAGGAAAAGAAAATTGAGGATGCGCTAGATGACGATCAGTTTGGCTTTTCCTGTAAAAGGCACGGGAGAGGTAATTCTGACGTTGCGGTTAATAATGCAAACAAGACTAAAGAAAAATCGAGATACGTTCACAGGAATTGTCGACCTAGAAAAAGTCGTTCGACAATGTAAAATGGTGCAAGATGTTCGAAATTCTGAGAAAAATAGGGGTAGGCTATAGGGAGAAACTTGTCATGTACAATAGCCAAGAGGGAATAATAAGAGTGGACGGCCAAGAACGAAGTGCTCATATTAAAAGGGCCCCTACTGCTCAATCTGTACATCGAGGGAGGAATTATGGAAATAAAAGAAAGGTCCAGAAGTGGAATTAAAATTCAAAGTGAAAGGATATCAATGATACGATTCGCTGATGACATTGCTATCCTGAGTGAAAGTGAAGATTTACATGATCTGCTAAATGAACAGTGTTGTGAGTACAGAGTATGGACAGAGAGTAAATCGTAGAAAGACTAAGGAAATGAGAAGCAGTAGAACTGAGAACAGCGAGGAACTTAATATCACGACTGCTGGTCGCGAAGTAGATGAAGTTAAGGAGTTCTGCTACCTAGGCACAGGACGGAGCAAGGAGGACATCAAAAGAGTAGCAATGGCAAAAGGGCAAAAGGGCATTCCTGGCCAAGAGAAGTCCACTAATATCAAATATCGGCCTTAATTTGAGGAAGAAATTTCTGAGAATGTACAGCATTGTGTGGAAGTGAAACGTGGAATGTGGAATGTGCGAAAACCGGAACAGAAGAGAATCGAAGCATTTGAGATGTGGTGCTATAGACGAATGTTGAAAATTAGGTGGACTGATAAGGTAAGGAATGAGGAGGTTCTACGCAGAATCGGAGAGGAAAGGAGTATGTGGGAAACACTGGTAAGGAGAAGGGACAGGATGACAAGACATCTGCTAAGACATGAGGGAATGACTTCCATGGTACTGGAGAGAGCTGTAGAGGGCAAAAACTGTAGAGGAAGAGATTGGAATACATGCAGCAAATAGAGGAGTTAGGTTGCAAGTGCTACTTTGAGATGAGTTTGGCACAGGAGAGGAATTCAGAGGAATTCGTGTCGGGCCGCATCACACCGGTCATAAGACTGACTGGGGGGGGGGGGGGGGGGGGGGAGGGGGAGAACTTTGCGGCGCAACCAACCCATGGGAGAAAACCGCTAAATCAAACCTACTGCAGCTCACAGTCCCATCCCCCAATTAAATCACGGAGGAACAAGTTACGGAAGTAACTACCTCACGTCTTATGGAACCCACCACCCCCTTTGACGGTATTTGTTGGGTTTGGATTGTCGGAGTCCACACGAACGTGTTCAGAGACCTGTACCCACTAACAATCGGACACACGCAACAGACCACCTCAGCCACACTGCCGGTCTTGAGGAGCGAGTTGATACTCAAGTACAACAGTTAACAGACACAATGTATACTTTGTCTGCCGTATTCCAGCGCGCATTATCAGAAAAAAGGCATGTGTAAGTAAAGATGCGATGTAGGAGATTGAAGGACCTTCCGCAACAGTGAACTGCTTTGTCATTAGCCATTAATTAATAGACAGTTACTGATTTCTGATCACCCAATAACCGTGTGCACAATCAACATTCATGTACCCAAAAATCGGAAGTAAAGAAACGTGCATAGAGGGACAGGCATTCATCTGATTGAGAAATTTCTAGTCTAGTAAAAACAGGCAAGAGAACAGATGGAGATGCCCTGACATTAACTCAAGACTGTTAAAAAAGTCACTATACAGTCGGACAGTATCGTGAAACTAACTTTGTAGGCACGGAGTTCACTTTCAGAAGAACGAATGACATCGTCACTTATTAAACTAACACTGTTCCGGTAACTGACCAAGGTAACTTGTACTCAGGGATACTGGCGACTGAGTTTAACATCCAGGGACTATCTGAGAACCCGGTACCAGTTGCAAGTTGCCTAATTTATGCCTTACAGCAACTATAAAAATTCGGTTTTCAATATTTCGTGTAGTTATTGACTGCTTTAACGCAAAAAGACACACTAAATGTTTAACATACGATTGTACGTCTTACCGAGCAGATGTCTGCTAGTGTGGACAGCTGGGAACTGTCGAGGCAGCGCGACTCCTCGCGTGCGACTTTATTCGTCGAGCATCTCAAGGTGAGTGCACTTACAGACTTCTGATAAACTTCAATCTCGTAAGCAGGAAAAAGTTTAGCAAAAGTTTGAAATTATGCTGGAAGTGAAATATTTAGCGCATTAACTCATTTGCAAAGCAGTCAGAAGTTTGACGCCGTCTTATAGATGGCAGTTAGAGTCTAAACAGTGGGCAATTTCCTGGCACATTTACAGCAGCTGGACTATAAGGTACTGAATTTTCACATATGAACAGGACCATGGAAATATCACTATAATAACAATATCAACATCTTCGTGATAATCATATGTACACCAATTATAGTAACTTGCGAACAACAAAGTTTGTCTTAACAGAATAAGGGTAACATGCGTTACATGTAACAGCATAAGCACTCTGAAAATGTTTATGAACAGTGTTGTATTATTACCTAATTGTTTCATTCACATTCTTCGTCACTGTAAAACTATTTATAAGGAAATATGACTGTAAAACTATTTATAAGGAAATGTGACTGTAAAACTATTTGTAAGGAAATGTGACTGTCAATGACTGAACTACTGCCTGGGGTAACATTTCTACAAACATATCTAAACAATCGTATGGACAGTACAGAATAACGATGTATTTGAATTACTGCAAATTTATATCCATAAAGTAAGACGGAAGCAAAGCTTAAGTGCAAGCAGTTTTTCACCGCCAAGTAACAAACTAATTTAAAAACAAAGTTTCAAAAATTTACAAAGCGTTTACACAAACTTGGTTCACTATATTGGCATCAAAAACTTTACTGCAAACAAGCAGCTTGTAAAGTATCCAATTTACCAACTAGCATCATAAAAAGAAACTACACAAAATATACCATTTCTTTTTGTATAGTAATATTGATAACACGTGTAGCAAGAGGAATGATGTGCAAACTAGACATGAAGGACACTTACTGAGGCTCAGTAGCCTCCCCCCAACACGTGCCACCCATCTGGTCACTGAGAAAGCCAGGGTGTCGCACAGTTCCTGTTACAGAGAGATTCTGGAGCAAACTTTATCCGCCAAGTTTCATTAATGAACCCATGTCTGGAAACGTACAAAATCCCTTTTACAACTCCTACAAGTCTGTAATAGGAATTGTGACATGCCCTGGGCATTGGAAGTGGCTAGTCATCTTACATTATTCACTTTAAGTGCAGTGCTACAAATAGCAAGACCAATACTGTAGGTAAGTTCCAGATTCCAAAACAGTTTTAATGATTTAAAAAGATTGAGTGGAAAACTAGGCTTTAGAGATTCTATGAATATGTGCCTAGATTTCCACATTATAAAAAAGCATTATGGCATCTCTGCAGTCATAAAATCATCTTTCAGCAATTACTGTATTAAAGAGGCGACATAAATAAACACTCTATAGGCCGAGGCAATGTCTGGAACCACAAATTAACGATAAAAAACTTATAATTAATCTACCTTAAAATTTCCATCTCAAACTGCGTGGACACATTTCGTTGCAAAATTTCCACACCAAGCCATATGCTCATTAACGTAAAAAAATGTAACAGCACGGTGCGGCAATTTTACAACAGATTTCTTAATTTATATTAAATTTATTTAACACCACTGAAAATGAGCCATGAGCATGAATGGTGTGGTATTTGTTACTAAATAAATGGCCAAAATGACCATCGTTCTTTTTTGATAGATTCTGAAGTCATGATATGCTGCCTGTCTGTTATCGGTAAAATATTCATACTTAATTGGCAGCTAAAATACAACAAATAACTATCATTTATCCACACCATTTAACTGGCACATTACATACAAACAAGGTCCGTTATTTGAGATAACTATTTCATTTATTTTCATTTAAAATACAATGCATCGTGTGAGTCAGTTGGAAATCCACAGCCTCTCTGCAGCATATTGTTGCTAAACGGAAGTGGGAAATGATGCTCAAACCACAAATATATAACAATTTTTTTGGCTGAACGTATTACAGTTTACAATGAGAAAAAATTAAGCTGCAGAACAGAAACAAAGTTGAATACCATGTAAAGTATATCTAAAGTGAAAGGAAGGCCAGAGCTACTTCATGTGTTGTGCACACACAACCAACCCGACCAGATCTCACCGGCTGTGTTGAAACATTGAGAAGGGAATCGCACGTTTGAGGTGCTGGGCTAAGGCTGGCATCTGGCACCGCATTTCTTCTGAGCCGGCTCCTTTCCTTCCATACCGGACACAAGTGATAGCCACCGCTTCTGCGTAACATCGCATCCAGCGCAATACTAGTCCGGTCGCCTCGATGTAACTACAGCGTCGACGCGTGACGTAGGATCCACGACTTGCAGTCTGCGGCATTCCTGAAGTGCCCTCCGTACGCTGGTGTCCTGGCTTCTACAATACTGAGGTACACGTTTTTGGGACGGTGAGGCACGTACGTGGCTGCTCGGCAAGCAGGGCTTCTGACGCCAGACAGATTGGTGGAACTTGGTTGCCCTGCAGGCAGCTGACGTCCGTTGCCCGTGTAGGGTGCAGGTGAAGGCATCTGGCGAAGCTCTAGACCTCGTGTCTTCCCATTAGCAGACTAGCAAAACATTTGTCCAGAATGACAATGGTCTTTCTCCCAGTAGCGGACACCAAAATACAAGTGATGGGCTCAGGGCAGACATCCGTGAGGTCTGGATGAAAGACCCGACTCTTAAAGTAGCGTCTGGGAGACTGCTTATTAAGAAGGTATTGTTTTGGGATGAAGTACGTCGTACTTGGCTCCAGCACAGTGCCCTGTCCTCATTGTCACTTCAATCTTCTCAAAACATCTGGCACCTCCAAACTTACTTTCGTGTCCGTCAGGAATGTCCAGCCTCTAGCATAACATCACCGGAATTTTCAACGGCAGCCTGCTTTGTGTCACAAGCGTTTGTTCACTTGCCACGAAGGGCACTTCAGTGCCGTGCTCCTCTCCAGGATTGTCTCTCTACTAATGGCAGCAATAGGTTTCCAATATTCCCACTACTTTTCGTGAGGACATCTCCAAGAGCAGCAAGTTCCCACGGTCAAGGACGCTTCCTTTAGGCAGGACGGCGAAAGAAGCCTTCCATACATTCACTTTTGTTGCAGAGAAACGTCTCCAACCATGCATCACGTTGTGTTCCAAATGCAGAACTCTTGCGACTGAGTATGTAATGGTAGGATCTCTGCCGTGTATACAACCAGTATTTTAGGAGCTGTAGCATTGCAGGCAGCCAGCCAGGATGAAACCTTCAGAATCACAGCCACTTCTGAGTTGCTCCCTTTACTACCAGCTGATGGGCTGACGGTGACAAATTTAATAATGCTCGTCAACAGCACAGTCTTCACAATGTTCAGATACAAGCATTGCCGAAAGTTTCCCCACATACATTGTGGAGATTCAAAATACTACTACTACTACTACTACAATGCCTGAGGTGGTCCTCCTCCCCATCAGAGATAAGATTAAATAAAGAAAATGAAAGACACCCTCCGGCCTCGCAACCTAATACCGTCGGGGTCGAAAAAATCAAGAGTTGGCCAAGAGAGACCGACAGGAAAGGAAACAGAATACGCCTGACAAGGAAGAGGAAACAATGCCAGACGTCTCTAGTAGTGAGCAGACAGCGAGACAGATACAACTTTTTTAAAATGGTCAAATACTATTTGACAAACAGAACAAAGGTATGTCATATGTAAACCATACAGTATTAAATTTATGCTGAGGCAACATGTTGACAATACCATGCTCTAATACTGCAAGAACATTCTCTGGTCATGATACAACTCAACAATGGGTACGTTGTTGCATTACAGGCAACATTACAAAACTGAATACCTCCAAGGTACCAGATACTTGTGCTGTTACATTTACTGAATCGTTTGAACAGTAATTTTTAGAACACAATGAAATTTACGATTTAAAGGCCTCTGTAGTCACTACAGGGTACACCACAGCTAAAAAATAAATACTAGTATTAGAAGTATTTTCTTAACGTCCAGTACAGATGAAATAACTCTGCAGGTTGTTTAACCTGATCCTAATACACAAAATAATATATTTCACATTACTAAATTGCAATCGGACTGTATGAAATACTGAAATATGGGAGGGGCGTTCAGTAAGTAATGCAACAATTTTTTTTTTAAAGCGGGTTGGTTTCATTCAGGATTTCAATACACCATATTATTCCCTGCGATTCTGCCTACAAAACCTTACTTTTCAACGTAACTTCCGTTCAGTGCCACGACCTCGCTGGTAGGGCTCGCACGCCCACGCGACACCACCACTCCACTCCGCTCTGCAGGGACAGATCTTCAGTGGACAGATCTTCAGTGGACAGATCTTCAGTGGACAGATCTTCAGTGGACAGATCTTCAGTGGACAGATCTTCAGTGGTCAGATCTTCCTGAGCCATCCGACAGTCCGGATCTCGCACCGTCTGGCTTCCATCTGTTTGTGCCGATGAAGTTTTCTACGCTCGTCTCGAGTGTGTAGACTCGTTCGAGGTCTTGCGATGCCACGGAGAAGGTGTTCATTTCCATTTATGTGGCGACGAACGCGCTGGAGTCGTTACTTCAGCTTCCTCACGGTGGCGCAACACACTTCAGAGATGACCTTCACACAGTGACGGAGGTAACCGAACATAGCAACACCTTCACAGTCTCAGAAGACCGCCACCGTGACTTTAGTGGGCCAGGATGTGGCTTCGAACTTTGTCTTCGGAAGAGATGGTATGGCGCCACCCACGTATTGCAGTTTTGTTTCTGGTTCGAAGTGACGCACCCACGTTTCGACGAAAATTCATCACCACCAGCCTAGTAACGCTGAGACAACTCTGCACTTCGATGCCCTTTACGGTCCTGAGTTGGGCGGCGAGGAAGCCAGCACGGCACACCCCCTACTGGTGGGCGGGTGTAGCAGCGAGGAGTCATCCGACGTGACCGGCGGATCTCAGGATTGGCACCTGTGCTTTCTGCCACTACCAGGTCTCCGTAGATGTTCTCCAGCGCCCGCGAATATCCGCGACGGTCTGGTTTTGCACCGAAAACTCGGCAGGTCTCTCCTCGGAGGCTACGTACAGTGCTGTCACTTATCGGAAATCCGCGGAATATTCCTACTTTGGTCCCTACAGTTTCATCATGCCCACAACAAATTGTGAATTTCTGGAACTGACATTGGCTGAGAAAAATGTGTCGCATTGCTTACTGAACACCCCTCTTACACAGTGTTACAAACTCGGATTGTCATTACGTGGAAAAAGCATCACACAGAAATAATGTTGAGGGATATTACAAGTAGTGTGTCTAGAGACATTTTGGAGGAGAAAGTACTGCCATTGTGGCAGCTGTAGTAATGTGTGCGGATAACAAAAAATACAGTAACTGCCTGTATACACAGGTTACATAACAGGAACTAAATATAACTTTCCAGAAATTATTCTGCGAGTTTCTAAATTATCTTAAAGTAAGTTTTCTACAAATAAAATTTAAAGACGTAATGACAATCATTTACAAGCTCATTAAATTCCCAACTGTGCTTACACCTTCAACAACAATTTTTATATCTAAGTTTCACATTCTTATTTCGAGGCTCTGAGCTCTCATATAAACATTTTCTAAAAGATGTAAAAGAAAACATCGTCCACTTACAAATGTGTACCATGTTGCACGAGATGTGATGTACAGATTAAAGTATCAGCCCACACAGGAAGCCATACATGTGCAACATATTCTGTATCAAAGACAAAGGGAAGATCAGTACAGTATATGATGGTTCCATACCTAGTATAACTCAAGGACGAAGATTTCGTCCTTTCACTGCAGGACCATACTGTATCGTGTGAGAACCACAACTAATCAAATCTACTAACACAGAATGAACGATTAATCAGCTGTTCCAACTTCAGCCGATTAATCAGCTGTTCCAACTTCAGCCGATTAATCAGCTGTTCCAACTTCAGCCGATTAATCAGCTGTTCCAACTTCAGCCGATTAATCAGCTGTTCCAACTTCAGCCGATTAATCAGCTGTTCCAACTTCAGCCGATTAATCAGCTGTTCCAACTTCAGCCGATTAATCAGCTGTTCCAACTTCAGCCGATTAATCAGCTGTTCCAACTTCAGCCGATTAATCAGCTGTTCCAACTTCAGCCGATTAATCAGCTGTTCCAACTTCAGCCGATTAATCAGCTGTTCCAACTTCAGCCGATTAATCAGCTGTTCCAACTTCAGCCGATTAATCAGCTGTTCCAACTTCAGCCGATTAATCAGCTGTTCCAACTTCAGCCGATTAATCAGCTGTTCCAACTTCAGCCGATTAATCAGCTGTTCCAACTTCAGCCGATTAATCAGCTGTTCCAACTTCAGCCGATTAATCAGCTGTTCCAACTTCAGCCGATTAATCAGCTGTTCCAACTTCAGCCGATTAATCAGCTGTTCCAACTTCAGCCGAAGACACACTAAAAGACAATGTACAAGTCTTCTCATACTTCAACATTAGGCACAGTACGTAGTTACCTGGCATGCCAATTAGTGTTAGTTGAATCTTACATTCTAAAATACATCAAAATGGTATAAATGCAGTTACTGGATTGTGAGTAATATTTATACACAGTGAGAAGACTGATAATCTCCAGCCCCTCACGGTTTTCATCTCATCTTTGGGACAATGGCACATATTTCTGCAAATACATGTATCAGTTGCTTACCTATGAAGTACAATTGTAAGAATGACCTATAACTTAAGGAATAATAATATTTATGGCTACAAAAGTACATCTGGGTAAGAATTTCAGGCACCAGTGACGAACAACCAGATCATAAAAATATTCTCAAATTACGGTGCACAAGAAGTATCTTCCACATCAATCGTCTTCAGTACCTTTAGAGACAGACTAACGTATAGAAGTTTCAGATTGACTGCTTTGCAAATGCCCAACTGTAGGAAAGGTTTGTGATTTCCAAAAATCTTTAAACATAATTTCAAGCTCTCATTATGAAACATTTAATATAAATTTTCTATATACATCTCGTACCACGATGTTAAACTTTTGTCATAAGGTTATACCTCCTAAGTACTAAATTATGACAGGAATTTAAATTCACTCCATATTTGTATGAAATAGTGAAAAATCAAAGAAAGCAGTTATATAGGCTACGTGCATATGGTACTGTGTCATGAACCGGATTAGTCATTTAGTAATACAGACTGTAGTGTTTGGGTACAAAAACATTCTTCTGTCCTCCTGGATCCTTCAGCGACTGATGTGTACTGAGATCTGCCTGCAGTTGTGAATGGTGTGTGTACAGCAGAAATTTACCATATTTGCAGATGACGCCATCATTGTAACAGAATATCCGTCAATCACCAACTACATTTCCACCAACATTCTGTAGCAGGTTTGTCAATTCCCTTCCTGCCAACGTAAGCAATGTACATCTGGTCACGAAAATCCAAACAGAACACTCAGTGACACTGCTGGTTATTCAGATAGAGATTTGATATCATCAGGGTCTTAGGCATTCACTTACAGTGCAAATCACGCTGGGAACGTCACATTTATTGGACTGAGGAGTGTGTCAGCTCAGCATCTCTGGAGATTAAGAGGTCAGAGAGGTAGCTTATTCTGCTTCTGCACACTACCTACTGTCACATAGGACTATGTCCTGCGGGAACTCTCCTCTTAAACCGTTTTCACTGCTTCGTAGGGAGGTTAGAGTCGTGTACAGAGAGAGCCCGTGAACCTTCCGTTGCAAATAGTTTAGTCAGCTGAGAATATTTGCTACTGCTTCCCAACACCTATTTTCCCTAATATGTCGTGTGCCTAGAGACTAGATCTTTGGTAACAGAACTCTGCCGTCAACGTGTGTGGCACTAGACACAGGAATTATGTGAACTGTGTGCGCTGCACAGACGCTATGCCTGCTGCTTTCCACCCCTTTCCCGCTGAACTGAAAATCTTTATGAACAGTAAATATATATTCAAAACTAAACCACATAACTTTATCTCTAAACACTACGTTGGACAATATGTTTATAGACAACTCATCTAAGATATACCCAACAAATTTCCTAATTGACAAACGTTAATACTAGTATTTCAGAGCTCAATGCAGCTTCACAGCCTTAAAGGGCACTACGTATGACTCGTGCGTTGTACTAGAAAAGCAACAACTGGCTAATCTCCTGACTTCGTGAGAAGAACATACCACTCAGAGAACGAATGACTGAACACCACATCAAAAGATCTCTACCAGGGCCAAACATTTACAGAAGTGGGACCAAGTATTAAAAAGCGTCAACTGAACTTTGAAGGTATTAGTCGATCAAAGTGCCAAATTCTAGGAAAGACACTGTTTAAGCATGTTATCAACACGGTCGTCCAGCAGTGAAGCCGTGCAAATAATAGCGATCATCTACGTGCAGGAGGAAAGTGGCTAGGTTGTGCAATATCGCCGATACAAAGTACCCCCGTACCTGTTGTGAAGGACGAGGACGAGGACGAGGAAAAGTTTGAATATAATACAGCTGACAGCAACAATGTGCAATAGCGTGCGCGGCGAAAATGGTCAGTAGAGTTTCTGGGTGGGTGAGCGGTAGTGGTTACTGAAGCACACGAAACCCGCCGCCTAGTCAGAGACTGCGGCGAAGGGTCGAACGGAATAAATGGAGAGCGTCTACTGCAGAGGTTAATGCAGCATCAAACGAGATAGTAACAGTGATAATGGGCCTCAATTTTAGATAATGGAATTTTGAGGACAATGAACCCAATCAGGATTACATCCTGTGCCTTTTATCAAACAGTTCAAACATTTCAGAGACATTAAACCAAACAAGCTAAAATAGACACGTGCGTTAGCCACACGAAGTGTTAAGCACATATATGAGACAGTGTATCCGAAAATTATTCCGAACGCGAAGAATTTGAAACGACATTCTCAAATTTTGGTCTCGAGAAAAAACAAAGGGATGTAAAGTCAAAGCTTCCAAGATATGTCGGGGATAGAGTGCAAAATCAATGGCCACAACTTGCAACAAGCACAAGAAGTAATCTGAGAAGCCTTGATTTATTAAACCGAATAAAGTTTTGGAGACGGCCCTCTCCGAAACTAAAGTTATGGGAAATGGGTCAGAAGTCACAATGTCACAATGAAGACTATCAAATGTAAACGCGTCACTGTCGCTAAAAACGAGAGAGAGAGAGAGAGAGAGAGAGAAGAAAGTCTCAAATACATTTTAATGATGGATTATCATTTGGGTCGAGGGGGCGGTCGACAGCATGGTCAGCAGATATCATTACCCTGTATCCCAATGTGGCCAGGTGCACAGCAAAACACCACCCCTTGCCACAGTGTTGGAGCCGCTGTAAGGAGTCACGGACGAGCTCCATCAGTGGGTCTACCGGATTCATTTGGTGTAGTGCCTGCAGTGCACCAAGACAGTCGCAAGAGATAACAAAACTCGTATGGTGATGTCTGAACCCTCTCCAGTGCGATCAGAATGCCATATAACTCCACATCGGAATTTGTAAATTTTCCTGGAATACTCACTTTAAAAACCCTATCAGGGAAAACCAAAGAACAAACGAGAGCATTCCCCTGCTGAGATCCATCTGTATAAATAACTATAAAACTATGGTACATACTTAAAATAGACGAAAACAAAGTTTTAACAACCAAGTCTGGAGTACAACTTTTCGTGTACCGTGTCAAGCTTAAAATCACTTTGGGCCTCTGAAGACACCAACACTGCACTTCGTTGCATCCCAGACAGATCCAGATCGTTTAGACAGTCTGTAGTATCTATTCCAAATGGCTGGGTCGCTTGGGGCCGATTCCAGAACAGTCGTTCGAAGGTGGGTTGGATCACTGAACTAAATGCCAATGATTGAGGTAACGCTGAAAGTTTCAGCGCCTGTCGAGCGCAAAGGACACGTCGCCAGCCTCTAGGCTGGTCCGAAAGGCTCCAGTTGATATCCGAATGCCCTCACGGTGGACAGCATCTAACATCCGGAGGTAGGAAGGACTGGCGGATCCGTAGACCACGCTGCCATAGTCTAAGCGTGATCGAACAAATGCCCTGTCAGCACTGTTTTCCGCCAGGGCATTTCAAAATGTTCAACAACCGGAAGCCCTTTACACACACACACACACACACACACACACACACACACACACACACACACACACACACACACACACAGCCAAGGTTTCCAGCCTCCTAGCCTCCTAATGGTCAGCTTTAGCGCCTCGTCGTCGCCGTAATATCAGAGAAAGAAGAAGATTGCAAAGTCATCCACAAACAGAGCATTTGACAGGGATCCTGACTGCAGAGGAAATGCCATTGATAGCGATGGCAAACTGTGCCACTGGGGCACCCCATTCTCCTGAACATGCCAATCAGAGATGGCATCACCAATGCGATAACGGAAACGCCGGTCCTCGAGAAAGGATTGGATCAGAAGCGGCAGGCGTCCACGTACTTCCCATTCATGAAGTTGGCGAATGATGTACCTCCAAGTATGTCGTATGCTTTTTCGAGGTAAAACAAAACTAAATGGTTTCGGCCTGAAGAGGACTCCTGTATCGCCGTCTCCAGTAGAATTAAGTTGTCAAAAGTGGAATGATAGCGTCCGAAACCGCACTGGGAGCGGCCCAGGTGGCTTCAGTACTCTAGAAGCCAGGCGAGGCAGCGGTTGACCATGCGCTCAACAGTCTTACCTGTACAGCTGGTAAGGGTGACACTCCGATAACTTAGGGGCGCTATAGTCCTTGTCTGGTTTCCAGAATGGAATTAATATTGCCTGCTTGCAAGTCGTGGGGTACTGTCCTAACCAGATCTAATTGAAACAGGAGAGGAACTGACCTTTCGCTTGAGGGCACAGATGACTAAGCACGGTATAGTGGGTATCATCAGGTCCTGGAGCAGTGTGTCTGGCTGCAGATAAAGCTGATTCCAGTTCCCATGTGGAGAATGGAAGGTTGCAGGCTTCCTCATTACACGAGAAGAAATTGAGCTTCCTCATCTCTGCAGTCTGACGGAATACCTGAACAGCAGGAGCTTGTCTGGATGACTTAGTAACGGTAAAGAAGTTTGCAAAAACAGACAGTCTGATGGGATAGCAGCAATCAGTGATTGTATAATATTACTTATAATCTGTCTTGAATGCAAATTTTTTTTATTCATATGAGCGGTTTATGTTCATCCAGAACAATCTTCAGATTTGTAACGATAATTATACTAATTTACTATTTCACGAAAGCAAATCTTTTTCATCCTATCTAATCAACATCAAATGTACCAGAACGTACCTGATATTTCAGTTACAGGAGTAACCCGTCCAAATCCATCAACTCTCATGCTGCGTCACAAAATTGGTTGGCAGAATGCACGTCATTTATATTAATTATAACACTATTACCAACAGGTGGCGTATGGAACATTTGTTACATTCCATTTGCACATGCTGTATTCAGTAGATTTTTTGATTAACTTATCTCCAAAAATACTTAAAATCTGTAGATGTCGAGGTTAAAATCTGTACTTATCAAAATTATCCGTGGTTCCCGCCATTTTGGTGTTGTGCCGCGATCCGCTCAGTTGTCTGATGTCCATCGCCTCAAAGCACTCAGTCACGAACATTGAACACAATTTAGACATCCTGCATAGTGCTCGTAAGGGACGGTTTCTTAAGATTTTGGAGGAAACTGAAATATACACCCACAAAAATAAAGATCCAGATTTAATCCTCAACGAGCAACACAAAAGTTTTGTCTCAAGTACAGATAGTGTTGAGGATCAATGGACAAAGTTCAAAACCGTCGTACAATATGCATTAGATCTGACTGAGGTTAACAGAATCATAGTAAATTTCACTGCCGCATTCGCAATCCGTACACTCACTCACTGGGAGAGGAAGTACATATTCACAGGAGAAGACAGCATTTCCACCCAAAAGTTTCGTTCTTACTGGGAATACATATCGTAACAGATCATAAAACACTTCCATTCTTACTAAATTTGTACCTAACGAACAGCAGGCCAACGCAATGGTTGTTAGCGCTTCAAGAGCGTGATTTTGAAATTCATTACATACCGGTACAACAAAAATAATTGATCAGATGCTCCTTAAAGATTATGAGGGGGAAAGAAATGCGTTTAAGTCGTGCATATGAGCAAAAGCAAAAAGCAAGTGATCATTCTTCTTGTGAGGGATGTACAGGGCGAGGTTTTCACAGGAAAATTTCTCCGTAATATCAGATGGGAGCAGGTGGTGATCGAAATTCTTAAGACTACTAAAAAAATATCATCCTGATGCAGAGTGTACTTTAAAATGCCAACACCTTTCTCGTTGTACAAAAAACCCAATTTGTGGAGAATGATTGTAGAAGAGCAGGAGCTTTCAAAAAGCGGCTGAACATTTGAATATTTTATGCCAATTGCGTTCACGATAAACCACCCCCCACTCCCAGTCCTGTAAGTGTGGGAGCGTAATTAACGAAAATAAAACCCAAAAACTTAAGGTCTCGTCTCCCCTCTTATTCTGAAACCTCGAAAAAATAATAGCGTTTATATCACATCACAGTGGTACCATCGCTGTGACCAAGCCATCGGCAGTACGCCCATTATTTACCGTATTTAACAATTTTCTTTTTATGTTAATTGAATCAAATTCGTGGATTAACATAAGAAAGGTACAACTTTGAACATGGCTGACGTTTGCAGCAATCTATACACAAATTTGAAAAATATGTAAAAATCAGCCAACCGGTTGCATAGGTTTTCTATATACCTTCACCAGGTTTCGTCACCGGTGTTACTTATGTTTTAATGCTTGACCTTTTGAAGAACATTATGTTTTATATTTTAATGTATGACTTGAGCAACTCAGCTCTGAAATCACTGTGCATCTTTGATATGTTCTTCATGTAATTACCTTACCTTGAGATGAAGTCACCCTTAGAAGTGAGGAAACCTGGTCAAGGTATATAGAAAACCTATGCAACCGGTTGGCTGATTCTTACATATTTTTCAAATAAGAAAGGTAAATGGTTCAAATGGCTCTGAGCACTATGGGACTTCTGAGGTCCTCAGTCCCCAGAACTTAGAACTACTTAAACCTAACTAACTTAAGGACATCACACATCCATGCCCGAGGCAGGACTCGAACCTGCGACCGGAGGGGTCGCGCGGTTCCAGACTGTAGCGCCTAGAACCGCTCGGCCACCCCAGCCGGCCGAAAGGCAAACGAACTACATATTATAAAACAGTTTTGTAGCAACCCGTGTTCACTCAGGTACGAGCAGCCCTTACCGGCTTGCCATCTTATTTATTACTTTTCATGACGTCTCCTTTCCGGCTTAGAATTTTTTTAGAATGTGACTTTTAAGTACTGCATCTCTTTCCAGTCAGTACACACTTCAGTTTATTAATGTCTTATATACCTATTATGTTATAGAACAGTTTAATTCTGAAGACGACGCTCGTAGTAGCGTCGAAACCTGGTGAATTTTGACTTAATATTTGTGACTGAGGGGTTATTTGTTCTAATATAATTCTGACACGGTCACTGAACCTTAGCAGCGATGTTCAAAGTTTATTATAAAACCAGCAAGAGAAAAATAAATATGACCCATTGAGCAGCTATAACATTTTCAGTTCGTGCAGAATATAAAACATTTATGTTAGCGTCTTAACAATAGGTACCGAAAAAGAAATGGTGTTAAACTAGTACTATTTGAAGAGGTAGTATCGAAGGAAATTGAAGATCCGAAATGTGAAATAATTTGGGTGAAGGTCACGGTTAAAACAGGTACAGACATGGTAATTGGATGTGTCTATAGGCCCCCTGGCTCAGCAGCTGTTGTGGCTGAGCACCTGAAGGATAATTTGGAAAATATTTGGAGTAGATTTCCCCACTATGTTATAGTTCTAGTTGGAGATTTTAATTTGCCGGATACAGACTGGGAGACTCAAACGTTCATAACGGGTGGCAGGAACAAAGAATCCATTGAATTTTTTAAGTGCTTTATCTGAAAACTACCTTGAGCAGTTAAACAGAGAACCGACTCGTGGCGATAACATAAGACCTTCTGGTGACAGACAGACCCGAACTATTTGAAACAGTTAACGCAGAACAGGGAATCAGCGATCATAAAGCGGTTAATGCATCGATGATTTCAGCCGTAAATAGAAATATTAAAAAGGGCAGGACGATTTTTCTGTTTAGCAAAAGTGACAAAAAGCAGATTACAGAGTTTCCAGAATGAGTTTGGAAGGTAGGAGACGAGATACTGGCAGAAGTAAAGCTGTGAGTACCGGGCGTGAGTCGTGCTTCGGTAGCTCAGATGGTAGAGCACTTGCCCGCGAAAGGCAAAGGTCCCGAGTTCGAGTCTCGGTCGGGCACACAGTTTTAATCTGCCAGGAAGTTTTAGATTACAGAGTACCTGACGGCTGAACACAAAAGTTTTGTCTCAAGTACAGATAGTGTTGATCAGTGGACAAAGTTCAAAACCATCGCACAATATGCGTTAGACGAGTATGTGCCAAGCAAGATCGTAACAGATGGGAAAGAGCCACCGTGGTGCAACAACCGAGTTGGAAAACTGCTGCGGAAGCGAAGGGAACTTCACAGCAAACAAACATAGCCAAAGCCTTGCAGACAAACAAAAATTACGCGAAGCGAAATGTAATGTGAGGAGGGCTATGCGAGAGGCGTTCAATGAATTCGAAAGTAAAGTTCTATGTACTGACTTGGCAGAAAATCCTAAGAAATTTTGGTCAAAGCGGAAGGTGGATCAAAACAAAATGTCCAGACACACTGTGACCAACATGGTACTGAAACAGAGGATGACAGACTAAAGGCCGAAATACTAAATGTCTTCTTCCAAAGCGGTTTCACAGAGGAAGACTGCACTGTAGCAGCTCCTCTAGATTGTCGCATAGATGACAAAATGGTAGATATCAAACTAGATGACAGAGGGATAGAGAAACAATCAAAATCGCTCAAAAGAGGAAAGGCCGCTGGACCTGATGGGATACCAGTTCGATTTTACACAGAGTACGCAAAGGAACTTGCCCCCCTTCTTGCCGCGGTGTACCGTAGGTCTCTAGAAGAGCGTAGCGTTCCAGAGGATTGGAAGCTGGATAGGAGGCCGACGCTGATGCCACTGCAAAATGGGTCGCAAGATGTTCTGCAAGAACTAATGGGTCCGTACAAATGCCATCTGGGAGGTGAAGGCCTGGGAGGGTGGACTGCCGATGGCAACCTTGGAGAGAGCGAAGTGTAGCCCATACCCGTGACAGAGGGACAGTGGAACCAAGGGAAGAAACGAATCGTTCCCAACATATCCGCTTGCTCTGTTTGATTAAATAACGGGCTTTAGCGCGAAGGCGCTTAAAGGTAGAAAGGCTGGCTACAGATGGGTGCCTCTTAAAGTGTTGCAAAGCTCGACGGCGATCACGGATGGCAATGGCAATGGCCGTACTCCACCACGGGACTTGCCGACGACGAAATTGTCCAGATGAGCGCGGGACAGCAAGGTTAGCAGCGCGAACAATCGCGTCAGACACGTCACGTAGGACGTCATCAATACAACCCGACAAAGAGGGAGAAAACTCGACCTGTGCAGTATATAGAGGCCAATCGGCGCGGTGGAAAGACCAACGAGGTAACCTCTCCATCGGGGAGCGGGAAGGGAGCGTGATAATCAACGGGAAATGGTCACTATCACAAAGGTCGTCGTGTGGCGACCAGTGTAATGAAGGGAGGAGAGAGGGAGAAGAAAGAGAAAGATCAATGGCAGAAAAGGTACCATGACCAGCACTGAAATGAGTAGGGGAGCCATCATTAAGAAGGCACAGGTCGTGGTCTGCAATAAATTGGTCGATAAGAAGACCTCGTCTAGATGGAAAGGCACTGCCCCACAAAGGATGATCATTAAAATCCCCAAGGAGGAGGAAGGGAGGAGGAAGTTGCTGAAGAAGGGTGGTTAAGGCAGCAGGTGTAAGAGTCCTGTCAGGAGGGAGATAAAGATTGCATACTGTGGCTGCAGAGTCTAAGTGGACCCTAACAGCAACTGCTTCCAATGTAGTTTGGAGAGGAATCCACGTGCTAGCAATGTCTGTACGGACCAACGTACAAACGCCACCAGAAGCCCGCAAGGGTCCGACCCGATTTCGACAGAAAACACGGAACCCACGGAGGGTCGGTGAGTGAGCATCAGTAAAATGAGATTCCTGGAGAACCACACAAGCTGCTGAGTAGGACGAAAGAAGGGATTTCAATTCCGGAAGGTGACGATAGTAGCCATTACAATTCCACTGGAGAACCACAGAACGATGGTTTAAATGAGGGCTGAACACGCTAAATCCAGTCATAGCGCCGGGTCCCCACCCGTCACCGACAAGGAGGGGGCGACATCCATAAACGACAGGTCAGAATCCAGTTGTGAAGCCGGGGAAGGGACCTCCGGTGACACCAGAGGCTCTTTGTCCCGGGACTTATGTTTCTTCTTCTTTTCAGGCTGAGATCGAGGGGGGCTGTGTGGCATAATGGAGCCAGCTGCAGCAAGATCAGGAACAGAAAGAGACCGGGCGACCTGGGGGCCGATAGACCGCGGCTCTCGCGGTCGCCGCGCTGCAGCAGACCTTTGACCTGGAAGGTGCCGGGAAGGGGCATCCCGGGAGAGGCGCCCTTGACCGGCAGACGCCGAAGGAGTGGGACACTTCTCCGGCTGGGGAGGGGGAGCGGCGCCCAGAGGAGAAGGTGTGGGAGCCGCAGGGGAGGGGGGAAGGAGAGGGATCCGGGACGGGGGTAAGGAAGGGGGAGGAAGGGATGAAGATGTAACCAAGGCGTAACTAGATGTCATGGACACAGGGTGCAATCGTGCATATTTCTTACGGGCCTCTGTGTAGCTTAAACGATCAAGAGACTTATACTCCTGTATCTTTTTTTCTTTCTTATAGACTGGGCAATCTGCTGAACGTGGAGAATGACTACCATGACAATTTACACATACAGGAGGGGGAACACAGGGACTCCCCTCATGGAGTGGACGTCCACAGTCACCACAGAGAGGGTCCTGGGTACAGCGAGAAGACATGTGGCCAAAACGTAAGCACTTAAAACACCGCATAGGAGGTGGGATGTACGGCTTCACATCACAGCGATAGACCATAATCTTAACTTTCTCAGGAAGGGTATCCCCTTCAAAGGCCAGGATAAAGGCACCAGTATCAACACGATTATCTTTAGGACCCTTCTGAACACGCCGAACAAAGTGAACACCCCGCCGTCCGAGATTGTCCCGAAGTTCCTCATCAGTTTGAAGGATGAGGTCTCTGTGAAAAATCACACCTTGTACCATATTTAGAGACTGGTGAGGGGTAATGGACACGGGAATTGTGCCAAGATGGGTACAGGCACGAAGGGCCGCAGATTGGGCAGCCGAAGCAGTTTTTATCAGTAACGAACCCGACCGCATCTTGCTCAGGGAGTCCACTTCGCCGAACTTGTCTTCAATGTGTTCCACAAAGAATAAAGGTTTGACACTGGTGAAAGTATCTCCATCAGTCCTGGTGCAAACTAGGTAACGGGGGAAAGGTTTTGCCCCTAGACGACGGGCCTGACCCTCCTCCCAGGGGGTAGCCACGGAAGGGAAGGCCGAAGGGGCAAGAGAAGCAGCACTTGAGGAATCAGTACCACGCAGAGAGACGGCCGCAGAAGAGCGGCCAGAGGTTTGGACCCTTACGCGTTTCATCTGCATAGCGTCCGCCCTGATACCACCCACTCCGATCAGGGGCTCTCCTCACGGGCGCCACCCAGCCACAGCAAGGGCCGTCTGGCACGGCGGCCATTGCCGGGAGTTCCGATGCTCCAGGATGACGAGCAACCACTCCAAGGCATGCATGAGGAGGTCACAGCTCAGGTATCAGAAGTGTGATCCCTGTGTGTTCAGGGGGCTCAACCAAAAGGGTACATAGCGACCCCACCACACGGGCTGGCTACCGTGCTGGCTATGCACCCTAGCATCAGACAACGACGTGGAAGAAAAGGTGGAATATACTAGGAGGGCACACGTCGGAGACACTAGGTAAGGTGCTCTTCCCCAAATGGCTCACACTACGGAAGAGAAATTTTGGAATGGAGGTCAAACCCCAGAGGGGGACCAAGGAATGCCAAAAGGAGGAGATGATTACGCAACAAAGCCAGAGTGTAAAACCAACAGAACCAGGAGGATAGCAGGGGCCAACATAAGCAAGGACACCAATAGAGGGAGAGGAGAGGGCAAGGGGAAAGGGGTATGGAGGGGAAAGGAGGGGAAGGGAAACGAAATGCAGCCGGGGAGAGAAAGAAGGCTGCAATGGCTCGGGGCCCCGTGCTCGCCACGCACGTATCCACGAAAGAGTTGTGGACCCCCTGGGGGGCAGAGGATTGGAGAAGGGCATAGGTCATCCCCGTTTTCAAGAAGGGACGTCGAACAGATGTGCAGAACTATAGACCTATAGCTCTAACGTCGATCAGTTGTAGAACTTTGGAACACGTATTCGAGTATAATGACTTTCCTGGAGACTAGAAATCTACTCTGTAGGAATCAGCATGGGTTTCGAAAAAGACGGTCGTGTGAAACCCAGCTCGCGCTATTCGTCCACGAGACTCAGAGGGTCATGGACACGGGTTCACAGATGCCGTGTTTCTTGACTTCCGCAAGGCGTTCGATACAGTTCCCCACAGTCGTTTAATGAACAAAGTAAGAGCATATGGACTATCAGACGAATTGTGTGATTGGATTGAAGAGTTCCTAGATAACAGAACGCAGCATGTCATTCTCAATGGTGAGAAGTCTTCCGAAGTAAGAGTGATTTCAGGTGTTCCGCAGGGGAGTGTCGTAGGACCGTTGCTATTCACAATATACATAAATGACCTTGTGGATGACATCGGAAGTTCACCGAGACTTTTTGCAGATGATGCTGTGGTGTATCGAGAGGTTGTAACAATGGAAAATTTTACTAAAATGCAGGAGGATCTGCAGCGAATTGACGCACGGTGCAGGGAATGGCAATTGAATCTCAATGTAGACAAGTGTAATGTGCTGCGAATACATAGAATGATAGATCCGTTATCATTTAGCTACAAAATAGCAGGTCAGCAACTGGAAGCAGTTAATTCCATAAATTATCTGGGAGTACGCATTAGGAGTCATTTAAAATGCAATGATCATATAAAGTTGATCGTTGGTAAAGCAGATGCCAGACAGATTCATTGGAAGAATCCTAAGGAAATGCAATCCGAAAAGAAAGGAGGTAGGTTACAGTACGCTTGTTCGCCCACTGCTTCAATACTGCTCAGCAGTGTGGGATCCGTACCAGATAGGGTTGATATGAGAGAGAGAGAAGATCCAACGGAGAGCAGCGCGCTTCGTTACAGGTTCTTTCAGTAATCGCGAAAGCGTTACGCAGATGCTAGATAAACTCCAATGGAAGACTCTGCAGGAGAGACGCTCAGTAGCTCGGTACGGGCTTTTGTTGAAGTTTCGAGAACATACCTTCACCGAAGAGTCAAGCAGTAGATTGCTCCCTCCTACGTATATCTCGCGAAGAGACCGTGAGGATAAAATCAGAGAGATTAGAGCACTCACAGAAGCATACCGAAAATCCTCCTTTCCACGAACAATACGAGACTGGAATAGAAGGGAGACCCTGTAGAGGTACTCAGGGTACCCTCCGCCACACCGTCAGGTGGCTTGCCGAGTGTAGATGTAGAGGTATACTGTACACATTTGGAATTTTGAAAACTTGTATTGTCTTTGGAATGGTTGTCAGGCATCTGGTAATAACTCTTGATGACGGGTTTCCTGTGACGTGAGGTAGTTGAGGAGGGAGCAGGCAGAGCACGTATCGCCGCCTTTTGGTCATTGTTCTCGGCTGGGTAAGGCTTCAGCATATTATAAGCCATCCGCGTGCTGAAGTGTTAGCGTGTGGTCAACTAGATTGGACAGTCATTTCAGCTCATCAATTTGCAAGTTCATAATGTGTATTCATTCCGCATTAATATTTGCTTTTGGTGCTGAACATTGAAGTCAGTCCGAATAGCAATTCAACAGCAACTATTAAAACTGAGGAATTGTTTCCTGTCAACGTTGTTTGAATGAGTGACATGTTCCCTGATGCCTGTGCGTGCTCTGCTTCCTCTGACCGCACTGCTGTTGCGAATCACATTTGTTACCCTGCCTGTGTATAACATTAGCCTCTGTAGTTGTCACTACATCCCTGTCCTAATAGCCTGTTACGCTATCATTGAGTTTAGTATTTGATACGTGTTTAGAAGTTCAATCACCGAATTTACCTTAGGGTGGGCCATTATGATTCACATATTTCTTTAGGGCAAAATGCAACGTTGCACAACCAGACGCCTACATTAGCAACAGAGCCACTAAAGAAAGATAATTTACTGAAATGAAATACAGTTCCAGATACCTCTGACACTAGTGATGTATATACGCCGACTGAAGTGGCGAATGAAAATTTTTACGATTGGCAGGATTCGAACCCAGGCCCCTTGTTCACTAGGCACACACCCTAACCCCTACGCCACCCTGTCATAGTGGTTTCGCAGAATCGCCCCGACTACCCTAGCACGCTTCCATCCTCCATCGTTCCACATCACACTTGGTATTCCCAAAAAGCTAAAAGCATTGCTGAGGCTCTCCAACTGTATAGGAATAGCACCTCGGCATCTAATGGAATCTAATTTGTTACTATCCCGGCACGGCAGGATATGCACACACCTGTAGTTTCATTTGGCTCTACTTTATAATTTTGTTATAAAACTGGCAGCCAGAGGCTGAATGAGTCATGGCCTGCGCGACCCACGGCTGCCGGCTCTTCTTCAGAGCCTATCGCCACAGCAGGTAAGCCCTCCTGTGTTCCAGTTAAAGGAGGGAAAAAACAAGGAATCCCAGTAGAATGCTACACCACGATGCCAGATCCCATCGTGCCATCAGACTCAGAACCCAATTTCGTTCGTGTTCTTCCATTCCAAACGGAGGAGGTAGAACAAAATATTGGTCATCAGTAGAGGGAACTATAAACAGTGGTAAGCCGTGGTGGATGCCGTAACGAACCATCCCGAGATTAAGACGAGCCTCCTGTGAGCACGATCATTTTCGGAGGCAAAATATTCGTCATACAGTTTGAGAGATCAGGAAAGAACATGCAAGAACAAGGCTTCAACTGTTTTCAGTTCAAACTCTTCCTTTATCGCCTGGTAGTAACATCCACCCTAGCACTTTGATAGGACCGTGACTACTCACTGCCTCGATTGTTGCTTAAGTAGGGGGGGTTTAGGTTTTGATGTTGCTAACGTCACGTAGCGCTCTGTATGAAAATCACTGGCTGTGCTGTGTGCAGTCTGTGGATGGTTGGCATTGTTGGAATATCCGCTATTGTAGTGTTAGGCAGTTGGAGGTGAGCCGCCAGCAGTGGTGGATGTGGGGAGAGAGATGGAGTTTTGAGAGCGGACGATCTGGACGTGTGTCCGCCAGAAACAGTAAATTTGTAAGACTGGATGTCATAAACTGATATATTTATTATGACTTTTGAACACTATTAAGGTAAGTACATTGATTGTTCTCTATCAAAATCTCTCATTTGCTGACTATGCCTATCAGTAGTTAGTGCCTTCAGTAGTTAGAATCTTATTTAGCTGACAGTATTGGCGCTCGCTGTATTGCAGTAGTTCGAGGAACGAAGATTTTTGTGTGTGATTCATTTTGTAGGGATTTTTGTCAGTCAGATTGCATTGCGCTAAAAATAGTGTCAATTTAGTGTTGATCGGAATAAGTAAAGAGCGAAATGTCTGTACATTCAGTTCTGCTCTGCTGTTTGAAAATCAAATAACCTAAGATGTTTATCAGCACTGTCATTCATTAATTATTCAAAGGTGATGTTTCAGTTGCTCGAGGTTGATGCCCAGGTCCTTAAAAGAGGAATTGGCTACCAGCACCCAGCCTCTTCCTTACAGGTCTCACATCTGTCAGGTGTTCCTTTCAGCTTACAGGTCACAGTCAATGTAAGCTGGTATCAAACAACACCACGCTCAGAAATTTCCAACAATCTGATTTTTTAAAAGTCTCTCCCATTTCCTCAGAAATCTTAGTTCCTGACAACCCACGCAGTCCTGCGGAACTGATCATACGGGGTGCTTCACGAAGACATCCAGACATTTTAATGTCTTCTTCTACAAGTAAGACTAAAGGAGGAAGTTTACATGAGCATAGGTTCGCAAATGTTTAGTTGCAGAGTTACAGCTAATAAAATATTTTACCTGAATTTTAGCAACTTTGCTAATGCTAAGCCATCGCAAAACTATACGGCGTTAAAGTGAACCACAATTTTCATTTATATTGTTATTGATCTGGTGAATCTAATGAAACATGTCCCAGGCGTATATCTGCATTACTTGCCCTTATTATGAATGCAATATACGAAATTAAGAACCACCCTGCGAAGCTGAAACGAGCAACAAAATCTGTTCATACACGTACAGCTAAATGCACTGAACTCTGTGGAGACATTTTTGAACATTTATCGAGAAATTGTATGTACACTGAACAACTCCCTTAACACTGTGTTTTGTTTTCCAGTCGAACGTGAGTTAACGTATGGCATGGTATTAACAAAAGCGGGTTATCTGACATTCACACACATTCAGTTAACGTTATTACCATCATTTTTCGAAAATTAAATTCTCTACAGCTTCTGTTTGTCTATAGTTTGAGAAAGAAATTGGGTCAAGTAGTTAATAAATTACAAATTGTACGAAATTACCTCTTTGCCCCTCTGAATGTTTTGGAAAACTACTGCAGATACACGTCTGGGACATGATTTATTGGAGTCACCAGACCAATAACAAAATAAATCTTTCTTTGCTTTAACCTCGTATAGTTTTGAGATGGCTTCATATTAGCGAAGTTGTTAAATTTCAGGTAAAATCTTATTAGCCATAACTCCGTAACTAAACATTTGCAGACCTATGTTCATATGAACGTTTTTCTTTAGTTTTACTTGTAGACTGACATATTAAAATATTCGCAAAATTACGTGTAAGGCTAACGTACGTGATACCAGAAACCCATTGCGAGACCGACATTTAAGCATTCCAAGGCCTTGTACAAGAACCGGACTAGTTGCCGAGGACACTCGAATATCTGAAATTCAGTTGTTTTGTCTATATGACAAAACACTTATGAAGTTTATGTACCATCCGATTGCCACGGACCCCAAAAGCATTAAAAAATTGTGGGAGTTAAGTTTAGTATGAACAGCCATGACCAGGTGAGACCATTTGCATACAGTGGTGTAAAGATTGTGGAGGTTACATCTGTGAAGCCAGGATATAATCCTACGACAGAGTGTCTGGCAACAGTGACAAGTGGCAATTGAAGCAACAGGGGATTTTCTCGAAAATGAGTTGGTGCCACCATTTTGTTCTCTGTGCTGCCATCTATCGATTACGCTCTTAAAACACGAACAAAACAGGTTTTTTCTGCCCTAGAATGTACCTCGAAAACCGTCTACAGATGCAAAACTGTCTTTCCACTTCTGGTTGCAAAGCAAAAGAGTGAATCCATTGTATGATAAAGAAGTAGAACTTTATGTATCCTTAGCATGCGCCATTATTAAAAAGGTTTGAAAATACAAAACTCTTTGTTATTCTGACAAAATACATAATTTATACAGTCTTCCCAGCTTATTACTTCATAAACTTTACGTTTGAGCCTATGGGTGGCAATTTGTCAAGTTGTCCTTACTGCAAACTAATGTGAAAAGACAGTTGCACGTCAACTGTTACCTAGCCATATTGGCGCGTCGTTCTTGGCTTGGCTTGTTCGGGAGTTATGGAGAACGTTTGTGGTATTGTTGCTGGATAAAATACGAAGAGTGCTTTATCATTTCCTCCATGATCATGGATGCTACTGATAGAAGCCATGTACAATCAGTTACAAAAGAAAAAGGTCGTAAAAGTCTGCCATTCCTTCTGGGTGGAAGAGGAACAAAACGAAACACATAGTTAAGATTTAGTCCTCAACCCCAGTATTTTATGCTATTTCACTGCATGGAAATAACATAACGAACATTTCTGTAAACAGTAAGTTACACTGCGATGTTTTAGGTTTATGTTAATGTAAACTATAGTCATTTTATATGGCTGCAGACAGGAACGATTTTCGTGATTGAACAGTGCATCACTGATTATGTAATCATTTGTTTAGGAAAACTTAGTACAGTATATGATTTTTTAGTGCATTATCCTAGCTTCTTATTAGTACTGTTCTTTGGTAGATATTCCGCAAGTGGATTTCCAGTTCGTACCCATTGCAAGCATGCAGCTTCATCAGTATACCAGTATCCAAGAGTATCAATGCAGAATATAAGGAAATCACACCGGGCCTTTTATAAAGCTGCAGACAAAATTAAACAAGACACACACACACACACACACACACACACACACACACACACACACACACACACACACACAGTCTAATCTCCGAGGAGGCGTCGCATTGAAGCAGCAGATTCCAGTAAAAACAAAAGCTTTAATCATACTATTTGCCCATTCTGAAAGCAGTAACCTAACTCAGCAATTGCGCGTGCGCCAAAAGATATTTACTAGTGTTCTTGGCATATCAACAGCGAGAATACAAAGAGTCTGTACACGGTACTTACAGACAGAAGCTCCAATTGAAAGACGAGGTGGAGACCGAATGGCGAATATTTATCAAGGAAAACGGGGTGTGGTTAAGAAGTTTGAGAAGCTGAAACCAGTGCAATCACACGCTACTGCTGTGGAAAAAACATTAGTAGACTATGTCCAGTGAATTATCGATCGCAAAGCTTTGCAAAATGTTTAACGCGGATCCAGAGAAAACTGTGGATAAAGTTACATACGAGTTTTTCAGATTTATTTTTATATCGGATATCAGTTTCGCTTCCCCAGAAACCGACTGTTGCTCAGTGTGCATCAGTTTAGAACAAATACAGCAATTAACCCGAACAACTGGACATGAGGTGAAGATACAAGAGTTAACACAACTTGCTTTATACAAAGCTAAGGCAAATGCTTTTTATGATATACTGGAAGTTGAGGACAATGGTGAAATAACCCTGAGATTTGACTGCTAGAAAACTCTTCCACTGCCTGAACTGCAAGATCAAAGTGCTTATTATACACGTTAAATATACGCGTATAATTTTACAATCTGTCAAGGACCATCTGGTTCATTGCAAAACAAGAACACATTTATATACACATGGAAAGAAACAGACTTTGCAAAGGGATCCAATGAAATTGTGTCTTGTGTACATCACAGGTTAACATCTACAGACGTAACTACCATCCGACTGATGTCAGTTGTGGAGGGCAAAACAAAAACCAAACGATGTTGGGTATGCTGTGCTATTGGCTAACACGAGAATCTCCTGTCTACGTGAAACGAGTGAAGATATTTTATCGAATGGTTGAACATTCGTTTCTACCATCCGACAATTTTTGGCCAAACAAAAGTTCACCGAGTGAATACAATGAAGTGTTTGAGGATCACGGAATAGTTTTGCAATTAGGAATAGATATCTGTGTTGGAAGGCTGCAGTTGCTGGTGTCTTTAAGCCACCTCGTCAGTGGCACTTCAGATTTGCCCCTGTAAAACGGGTTCTGTTCACCAGAAGTAAACAAAGAGAAGCACCAGCAAGAGGGGAAGTGGCTCATAGAATGGAAACTGGTGAAGGAAGAGGGATATGCAGACGAGACAGTCATCTCGTCCATGCAGCCAAACGTTATCAGAATTGGAAGAGCCTTAAAGGAAGCTGAAGCGAGGGATTTTGATTTCCTGCTCAAAAAGCATTTCGGGCACACTTGGTAAAAAAGGAAAATCTCGCTTTCTACAAGAATCCACTGTCAGACAGCTGGGAACAATGCAAATGAAGATTCATCCAGAGGAATGAGTTGACAGTGTAATTTAGAGGGGACGGGGCGGGACTTTAAAGCTTGTGACGTATTAACTACTTTCAAACTATTCTTTAGTGTCACATACCTTGTAATCAAAACCTTGAGGTTCGCCGATGACGTAATTCTGTCAGACAGCAAAGGGCTTGGAAGAGCAGTTGAACGGAATGGATAGCGTCTTGAAAGGAGGATATAAGATGATCAACAAAAGCAAAACGAGGATAATGGAATGTAGTCGAATTAAGTCGGGTGATGCTGAGGGAATTAGATTAGGGAATGAGACAAAGTAGTTAAGGAGTTTTGCTATTTGGGGAGCAAAATAACTGATGATGGTCGAAGTAGAGACGATATTAAATGTAGACTGGCAATGACAAGGAAAGCGTTTCTGAAGAGAAATTTGTTAACATCGAGTATAGATTTAAGTGTCAGGAAGTCATTTCTGAAAGTATTTGTATGGAGTGTAGCCATGTGTAGAAGTGAAACATGGACGATAAATAGTTTAGACAGGAAGAGAATAGAAGCTTTTGAAATGTGGTGCTACAGAAGAATGCTGAAGATTATATGGGTAGATCACATAACTAATGAGGAGGTACTGAATAGGATTGGGGAGAAGAGGAGTTTGTGGCACAACTTGACTAGAAGAAGGGACCGGTTGGTAGGACATGTTCTGAGGCATCAATGGATCACCAATTTAGTGTTGGAGGGCAGCGTGGAGGGTAAAAATCGTAGAGGGAGACCAAGAGATGAATACACTAAGCAGATTCAGAAGGATGTAGGCTGTAGTGGGTAATGGGAGATGAAGCTTGCACAGGATAGAGTAGCGTGGAGAGCTGCATCAAACCAGTCTCAGGACTGAAGACCACAACTTTGTAATCACATTCAGTTTTAGTCATTAAATCTTTCGTAACACTATTAAGGTGTGTGTGTTTATGTAATGATAACATATGCTCATCGATCTCTACAGAGGCGTAACTCCGTAGATCCCCGGGAACAGAGGCAAAACTCCGTGAAATCAAATTATTTTAGGTAATTACTGGCAAAATAAAAGCCACATTTTTCAGGGATTGTCAGAAATAAACTCCTTTGGTAAGCATAAATCTGCGATGAAAAAGAATTTCGAATATCTTTCATATGAAGTAAGAAGTTTTTTGCGTTTCCTGAAAAAAATGTTCTAGTGCACTCACTGCATTTTGCTTCTGGACACCTCAGATACGCAGGGATTGTTAGAAGTAGAAGACAGACATCAGGCCTGATTTTCGTTGAAGTCTTTCTCTCTTTCATTCTTGATATTTAATATCCCATTTCGCTCTTTAAGTGATATCGCATTCGGTAGCTGCGAGGAGGGTATCTCGCCAAACCTGTTACAACCAATAACGAAAGATGTGGGGAGGAGGAAAGTTTGAATGCGAATTACTTTGGTGATGATGCTGTAGTCTACAGTAAAGTAGTATCACACGAAAGTTGTGAACAAATCAATGAGGATTTGCAGAAAATAAATGCATAGTGTAATGACTGGCAGTTATCTCTCAATATTAGTGTAACCTACTGCGTATAACAAGGCGAAAATCCTCATTAATGTACGAGTACAAAATAAATGCCCAGTCCTTGGAAGCAGTAACATCCGTCAAGTATCTGGGTGTGACTATTCGAAATGATCTCAAATGGAATGATCAGATTACACAAGTAGCGGGCAAGGCGAACTCTAGATTGCGGTTTATTGGTAGAATCCTGAAGCGATGCAGTCCTTCAACAAAGGAAATTGCTTACAATACGTTAGTTTGTCCAGTCAGTATTTTTCGTCTGTATGGGAGCCTTACCAGTTGGGTCTCATTCAAGAGACTGAAGAGATCCAAAGAAGAGCGGCAAGATTCGTGACCGGTACATTTTGTCACCGCGTGAGTGTTACAAATATCAAACGAAGTTTGATGTGGGACACACTTGCAGATAGACGACGCGCTAAACGGAAGAGGCTGCTCACTAAATTCCGGAATCCGATCTTCGCCGAGGATGTAGAGCATATACTATTACCACCAACTTTCCACTTTCGCAATGATGACCATTCAAATGGTCAGTCGTTTTTCCCTCGTGCGATCCGCGAGTGGAACAGAAGGGGTGGAGGGGGTGGAGGGGGGGAGAATACGACTTAGGCGCGAACTGCGCCTCAGCCACACACCGTTTGGTGGCTATTTGAGTATATATGTAGATCTACATGTGGCAATGACCTATGTTAGCAGCAACTTCCCATGGTTGCACTTCTTACATACAAAGTAACGTAAGCTTTTCTTATTGATATAGTTATTAGACTCAACTACCGAAGACTAATTTGAAAAGTATTTCACTCTGACAAAAGATTTACGCTCTTCGCTTATTAGCTTTAGTAATAGTTACTTTCTAAGAACCTTCAACATCGCAGCGCGTCAGCAATCGTTGGTTAATATATTAAAAACTAAAAACCCGCCTAGACTGCGAAAAAGCGCCTAGTGGTAAGTGTTAGCCCAGGTTTCGGCGTAGATAACTACACCTTCAGAACAATAAAACCCATAAGTGCCGAAAAAGACCTTTGTCAATTATTAAAAGAACACCATAGCTACACATTTATAAATCAAAGAGAAATGGAAACACAAACAGTACATACGTACGAAGTCAAAACCACTAGTTAATGGTGTACGCTGCACCCCAGACCGGCCCATGTTCGATAAACTGCAGCTAAGCCACAAACTGTCGCTCACTTGCAAGCCTGACCCGCTATCAGCAGGTGGCCAACACTATGTGGCAGAACTAAAATAACGACCGCTTGTTCACGGTGTTTCAGGCTAGTATCTATGAGCAAACTGGAGACAGAAAAATTTCAGTATTATCGCTAAAATCAAATTATTGTTTCTCGCTATCATTGGCTACATGAAATTATCCTCTCATTGACTACACGAGCTGCCCTGTTACCAATCAATGAGCAGTCCTGGTTGGCACTGTTTCAGATTATAGGCGACACAAGCAGATTCCAAACGAAGAATGACAGAAAAATTAGACAAAACAAAGTCAATACGACAGTGACAATGACAAAATAATTAACTTAATAGAACAAATAAAGTCTCGATCAGACTTAGAAATAAAATTTTGCTGTATTTTGCGGGGGTCGAACCTATGGACTTTCACATCTCAGTTTTTACGCTAACCTCTGTGCTACACTACTACATGGTGTCTGGTTATATCTGGCTATGGCGACCCAGTCAATGATTAATGTATGGTAGCCTTTAAAAATCGAACTTCGCATAATGTGGCAAGCTTATCTAAAGTAAACCAGCTTCTGTAATTGTAACTTTTACACATCGCCAAATGACATCTTGTGTAGAAGACTCCAATGGCGTGGTTAGTGCTGTGTATGAAACTTGTGTATTTCATTAGCATCGTACGTGTGCGGGAGCCCCCCCCCCCCCCTCCCGCACACGTACGATAGTTGGTTGGTGTTATCACATGTGATGGAATACAAAATAATAGGCCAAATCCAGGATTGAGATCTACACACATCGAGAAAAAAGCCGGACAAAGATTACTGGAAATGAACTGACAAATTACTAGTGTAGTTCGGCAACAGTGAACACTCCAGGCATAATGTTGAGCACTCCAATTGAAGAAAACCAGTTCGAATGTGTTGGTTGGTTGGTTTAAAGGTGGGAGAAGGGACCAAACTACATGGTCATCGGTCCCTTGTTCCTAATAAAACAATGGCACAAGTGTGAGAATAAAATAGGCGAGACATAACACAAAACGGAAAGGAAAAGCCACAAAAAACGAAGGGAAGGCAACACTAAAAGGAACAAAGGAAGACAAGAAAAGAGACGCTAGAAACAGAAAAGAGTAAAACGTGAAATCAGATTACAGTGGCTGGCCAACCACGAGAATAAAAAGGGAAAGCCAGCCACTCTGCAGCACATTAAAACCTCCACCCTAAAAGCACTAGGGTGTAGGACACTGAGTGACGAAGGACATGCGCTAAAACCTACAAAGAAGTATAAAACCCACTCTCGCGGATAAAACGTAAAACTAAAGCTGCTGTGGAGGTATTGTCGCCCAACATCGAAGGCAGGGTGCTGGTAAAGTTAAAAGTCTGCCGCAGAGCGGCTAGAAGTGCGCAGTCCAGCAAGAGGTGGACGACCGTCATTTGGGAGCCACAGCGACACTGAGGTGGGTCCTCGCGACGGAGTAGGTGACCGTGCGTTAGCCACGTATGGACAATGCGGAGCCGGCAGAGGACAACTGATTCCCTGCGAGAGGCTTGCATGGAAGACTTCCACACACTCCTAGTCTCCTTAATGACACGCAGGTCGTCGTGCATGCTGTTACGCCATTCCGTCTCCCAAAGCCGGAAAACCCTGCGATGTAAGACAGAACGCAGGTCAACTTCAGAGATGCCTATCTCTAGAAGCGGCTTCCGCATCTCCTATTTGGCCAGATTGTCGGTACGTTCGTTGCCGGGATTCTGACGTGTCCTGGGGTCCACACAAACACCACGGAAGAGCGGGACTGTTCCATGGCATAGACAGACTCCTGAATGTACGCTACCAGAGGGTGGCGAGGGTAGCACTGGTCGATAGCTTGTAGGCTGCTCAGCGAGTCAGTACACAGGAGAAATGACTCGCCAGGACATGAGCGGATGTACTAAAGAGCACGAGATATGGCCGCCAGCTCTGCAGTGAAAACACTCCAGCCAACTGGCAAGGAGTGCTGCTCAACATGTCCTCCATGACCATATGCGAAGCCTACGTGACCATCAGCCATTCAGCCGTCGGTGTTAACCACCTCAGAGCCCTAGAACACGTCAAGAAGAGAGAAAATGACAGCAGAGAGCGGCAGGGTTAACGGAGTCCATAGGGCCCTGCGAAAGGTCCAGACCAAGCTGCGGCCGAGGCGTACACCATGGAGGCTTACGTGAACAGACTGCAAGTAGAGGTGGTAAAGGGAAGGGACTCCATTTCGGTGAGAAGGTACCGCACACGAACTGTAATCGTTAGCCCCGATCTGGGCCGCCGATGCGGGAGATGGACTGCCGCGGGTGGGAAAAAGGAGACTAATTCGGATGCTCAGGGGAACTATGAATGTGTGCTGCGTAGCTGGCGAGCAGCTGCGCACGTCTGATCTGCAGTGGAGGGACCCCAGCCTCCACCAGTACGCTGGTCACCAGACTCGTCCTAAAAGCTCCTGTCGCTAATCTAACACCACAGTGGTGCACAGGGTTGAGTAAATGCAATGCTGAAGGTGCTGCCGAACCATAAACCACACTCCAGTAGTCAATTTGGCATTGCACAAGGGCTCTGTAGAGCTGCAGCAGTGTAGAGGAATCTGCACCTCAACTCGTGTTGCTCAGGCAACAGGGCTTTGAGGAGCTGCCAGCACTTCTGCTTAAGCTGACGAAGATGATGGAGCCGAGTCAATCGAGCGTCGAAAACCAGTCCTAGGAATTGATATGTCTCCACTACAGTGAGTGGATCATCATTAAGGTAAACAGCGGGTTCTGGATAAACGGTACAATGCCGACAGAAGTGCACGACAAACTACTCTCCAGCTGAAAACTGGAAGCCGTGGACTACAGGCCAGCCTTGTGGATGGCTCCCTGGAAGCGCCGCTCAGCAGCAGTACGAAATGCTGAAGTCGTCTGCATACAGAGAAGGCGAGACAGAGGGCCCAACACCTGCTACTAGACTGTTAATGGCCACTAAAAATAGAGACACTCAATACGGAGCCCTGCGGGACTCCATTCTCCTGGATTGGGTGGAAATATGGGAGGCACCAACTTGGACATGGAAAGTATGGAGCGACAGGAAGTTTTGGATAAAAATCGGGAGTGGTCCCCGGAAACCCCACTCGTACAATGTGGCAACGATATGATGTCTCCAAGTCGCGTCGTATGCTTTACAGAAGTCAAAAAAATATGGCAATCAGGTGCTGTCATCTGGAAAACGCTGTTCGGATGGCAGACTCGATGGACACAAGATTATCAATGGTAGAGCAACCCTGGCAGAAGCCACCCTGACATGGAGCCAGAAGGCCACGTGACTCCAGGACCCGACTCAACTGCCGACATACCATACGTTCCAGCAGCTTACAAAGAACGTTGGTGAGGCAGATGGGCTGATAGCTATCCATATCAAGCGTGTTTTGCTGGGTTTGAGCACCAGAATGATGGTGCTCTCCCGCCATTGCGATGGAAAGACGCCATCGCACCAGATCCAGTTGATGACAAGAAGATGTCACTTGTATTCAGATGAGAGATGTTTGATCATCTGGCTGTGGATGCGATCAGGACCAGGAGCTATGTCAGGGCACTGAGGAGCTCCCACTCTGTAAATGGGGCGTTATAGAATTTACTGCAGCGTGAAGTGAATGAGAGGACGTTCCCTTCCAGCCACTGAGTGCAAAAGGCTCTCCAATGCAGAGGCTCGAGAAAAGTACTCGGCAATCGCGTTTGTGTCGGTACATAACTCGCCATTTATGGTAACACCGGGGACAGCTGTTGGGGCCTGGTACCCGGAAAGACGTTTGATCTTTGCCCAGAGTTGGGAAGGTGATGTATGGTACCCAATGGGCGAGACGTATCTCTTCCAGCACTCCTGCTTCCATCATTTGATATGTTGGCGAACGTGGGCATGGAGCCGTTTAAAGGCTATGAGGTGCTCCAGGGAAGATTGCCACTTATGCCGCTGTAGAGCTCGCCAACATTCCTTAATTGCTTCAGCGACTTCCGGCGACCACCAGCGGACTGCCGTACGCCTCTGGCACCCTAAAGAGCGAGGGATCGCGTTTTCTGCCGCAGAAACAATTGTGCTCGTCACCTGCGCAACCATCACATCTATGTTACCGTGTGGGGGAGATTCAGCAGTGACAGCAGAGGTGAAAGTTCCCCAGTCCGCCTTGTTCAAAGCCCATCTGGGCAGGCGTCCATTGCCTGACGCTGGGGCAGTGACAGGAAGATGGGGACGTGGTCACTACCACACAGGTCGTCATGTGCTCTCCAGTGGATAGATGGGAGAAGTCCTGGGCTGCAGATTGATAAATCAATGGCCGAGTAACTACCATGAGCCACACCGAAATGTGTGGTGGCCCCAGTATTTAAGAGGCAGAGGTCGAATTGCGTCAGTAAAATTTCGACATCTCTGCCTCCGCCAATAAGCATGATATTACCACACAAGGGATTATGGGCATTAAAATCTTCCAAAAGTAGAAAAGGAGTTGAGCAATCAGTGCAGTTAATACATTCAGGGGTACTGCACCATCTGGAGGAAGATATTCATTGCAGACAGTTTATTTCCTGTGTAGTGTCACCACCAGACACCACACTTGCTAGGTGGTAGCCTTTAAATCGGCCGTGGTCGGTTAGTATACGTCGGACCCGCGTGTCGCCACTATCAGTGATTGCAGACCGAGCGCCGCCACACGGCAGGTCTAGAGAGACTTCCTAGCACTCGCCCCAGTTGTACAACCGACTTTGCTAGCAGTGGTTCACTGACAAAATACGTTCTCATTTGCCGAAACGATAGCATAGCCTTCAGCTACGTCATTTGCTACGACCTAGCAAGGCGCCATTATCAGTTGCTATTGATATTGTAAAGAATGTACAGACAAGAGCTACGTTCAACATTAATGGATTAAAGTTAAGTATTCCACCAGTTACCTCTTTTTTCTGAAGTCTAAATTCCTTGTCCTGTTCCAGACCTCACGCCAGCCTGTGTGAGCTTAAACGCGTGCCTTTCGCCTTCCTCTTACATTAGTGGGTTGGCCCTCCTGCCAATCCACAACATCCTGCATCATTCTGACAGCCACAGCTTCAAGACTGGTTTGGAGGGGCACATGTTCACTACAGACAGAGTTTAGGACATAAAAGCAAACTCCACCAGACACTATTATAGTCACTATGGTTCCTGTAATATCCCTTATAGCTGCAGAGGGAGGGGGGTCGGCATTGCTGGCAACCAGGTTTCCTGGAGCGCAATGCAGATAGCAGGTGTAAAGCTTAAAAGTTGCCGTAGCTCAGCCAGGTGGTGTGTGTCACGGTCTGGCGAGACCTAGGTCCTCAGTGGACGCCAAAATCTCCACTCCATCCTCAGCTGCAGAGCTTGTAGGTAGCAGTGGTCCTTGGTCTTAGGGGTTTTCTTTTTGGATTTCTCTTGCTGCTTTATGGGTTTCCCTGGCTGGGAGGACTTCACTGGCTCAGTTTCTGGGACTGAGGATGAGTTTGGAGCCCTATGATCAGCTGCTTTTGGGCTCTTCAGCCACTGGCGCGTGTCGTCTTTCCCACTAGAAGAAACCTGGGGAGTGACCCAAGGGACCCCTTCATAACGAGAGAAGCTGAATATTTACGCTTCTCCAGCTTGAAAGTGGGGATGGATGTCCCTGATGGTTGTGGCATTGCTCCCAAAGTAGGTGGTGCAGGAGCAACAGGGAGGGAAATTTGCCCCACAATCAAGGGGGCAAGTGTAGTCTTCTGGCTCTGAGAAGTGACCTGGGTTGGTGGAACTTATGCTGTCAGAACTGTTGTAGTGGCAGCGTAGGACTGTCATATGCACAGGATGCAGGCGTTCAAATTTTATCTTAGCCTCAGTGTAGGTCAGTCTGTCCAGGGTCTTTTACTCCATGATTTTCCTTTCTTTCTGGAGAATCCTGCAGTCAGGCAAGAAAGGCGAATGGTGCTCTCCACAGTTGACACAGAAAGAAGGGGGACACATGGAGTATTGGGATATGACGGGCATCTGCAATCTTGGCATGTGACGCATAAGGTACAGCGGGAAGACATATGGCTGAACTTCCAGTACTTAAAACACCACTTACGCAGAGGGATATAGGGCTTTACATCACACCGGTAGACCATCACTTTGATCTTCTCAGGGAATGTATCACCCCTAGAGGCCAAGATGAAGGCACCAGTGGCAGCCTGATCATCCTTCGGACCCAGTGGACACGCCGGACAAAATTTACACCTCGCCACTCTAAACTGGCGCACAGCTCACGTCTGACTGCAGGTGGTCTGTGATATATGATACCATGGACCATATTTAAGCTCTTATGGGGCGTGATGGTTACAGAAACATCACCCAACTTGTCACAAGCGAGCAACCTCCGTGACTGGGCAGAGGGTGCTGTTTGATAGAGACTGACCTATATCATTTTGGCCAAGTCCTCCACCTCTTGTCCTCTAAATGCTCAACAAAAAACTGAGGCTTCGTCATGAAATATTCCCCATCAGCTCTCAAACATACAAGGTACCGGGGCAAATACGATCCGCTGCCAGCCTGACACTCCTCCCATGGTGAGGCCAGGGAGGGGAACGATTTGGGGTCGTACTTCTGTGCACTAAATTGAGCTCGTGATTGCTTAGAGACTGTTGGTGTTTCACCACCAGCAAGAGATGACGGACTACACTTCACTGCATGTCATCCACCCTGATGCCACCAACCAGGAGCCCTCCCCATGGGCGCCACCCAGCCACAGTTAAGGCCACCTGGCAGAATGGCCATTGCCACGAGTCCCAATGCCCCATGGAGATGGGCATCTACCCTTTGGCATACGTGAGCAGCTAACGGCGCAGTCATCAGCAGAGCAATCCCCGTGTGGTCAAGGGGCTACAACCAACAGGGTACATGGCGGCCCTACCACAATGGACTAGCTACCGTGCTGGGTATCAGGTGCAAAGTAGTCACTGGTCATTGTCGACGCACAAATCAACACTGCATAGTGCGTGGAGGAAAAGCATCCAGGAAGGTGTCCTCACCCAAGAGAGAATGGGCAGGACTGCAATGCGACAGTGAGAAAGTGGGCTAAAGGTATCAATGCACAACGGATACGATGCACTTTGTAAGGCGCCTTTCCCCAATTGGCTCGCTCTTCGGGAAAATTTTGAAGAATGGAGGTCAAATCCCTAGAGGGGACCATCACAAAGGCCGAAATGTGATACTCCATTTAGTCGCCTCGTACGACAGGCAGGAATACCTCGGGCCTATACTAACCCCCAGACCCGCAGGGGGCGGCTCCAATGTGTGAAGTGTCAACTATTTAGTAATTTTTATCAGTATAGTTTACAACTTTCTCACTGCATCTACAGCACAAAATGGGCCAAGATCCTTTGACCAAAGTGCAGGTGAAGTCGAAATTTCTAATTTTGACCATAATCTGCTGTGGTCTTCAAAACTCAGGACGATATGGCTAATGCTGATGGTTCTTCAGATGCAGACAGTCCATAATTGAGGCTACATCGCAAAATATCAACCAAAGGAGAGGGCGACAGAAAAGTGTAACTAGTAAAATTCGACAGGCCTGAGAAACAGAACGACCGCTCTTTGCAGTTTTCTTTCATTAAAACGTACGAATTGGTTAACCAGTGTGAAAGATAAAACCACATGCCATAATGTAAAACATCATGACAGAACATTTTCTACATTTATGTCTAGTCCATTAAGCAGAAACAGAGGATAACATGAAAGTCAGAAGACTGTGGCCATGCATTAACTTTACAAGCCCTCTCCCCAAAATCACACATTTGGAAAAGGATTTTCTTACTTTCACAACTACGACCCACAAAAATAAATGTACATCTTGCAGGTCTGAAATTCTTTCATGCATGTGAAATGTTGCCCTTCATGGCAGTCGATCCACATTCCGATGTTCAGGTTGTCACAATTCATGGGTTATATAATCGTTTATTAGTATAACTATACAGTTGTGCGTAGTAGTTTGCTTCAGAGTATCATCAAAGCTGTCAACCTGCAGCGTGTGTTGCAGCTGTGACGTATGATACAGGTTAAATAGAACATTTTCCGAATCCAGCAACTAACAGCGAGAGCATATGGGTTTCCTTCAACACTTATTTGTTGAAATCGTATCAGAGGGACTACACAGAGGCATTTTGCTATGTATTAGTTTGAAAATTAGAACATTCCTCCATCGTGCAGTTTGGTAACACCAAAATAGTGACATCACAGCAAAACACCAGATTACTAAAATGCACTTTACTGTAAGTGGATGAGCAATGCAGAATGGACGGCATCACGCATATTTTCATGACTAAAAGTTGAGTGCTTGTATGTTCCACACAAGGACACTATTGAAGTTGTTCAATACATCAAAGGTGTAACTCCAGACCTCCAGATGATAAATGCTCACCTTTGTGTAGTGGATTTTGAATCAAAAATACAATACAGGAGAATACTATAAAAGATCCTTGGGAATTTTCAACTGATCTTGTTGGCGATTGACTGTTGCCTTCCCAAAAAGATTTCATTACAACAAAATCTTTTATGCTTCCGAAATCCAAAAGTAGTTCGAATGTCAATTATGGATTGACTTCCAGGCTAAATCCAGATTACGTGTGATCAAAATGAGAAATTTAATACCAGCAAAATTAGAAATTTTTGATCATAACTATGCCGTTTGGAGTAAGGATCTTAGTCTCTAGTATAATGAGATACACCCTGTTCCTACTCGACACCTCAGCATTAGCAACACGTATCCTGTCCTTTGATTATTCTGTATATCAACTGATCAGCTGGCGCACACACATGCTGTCGACGGGAAGTACCTTTCAGACTAGTCAATTTGGTCAATGCTGTTTATGAGATACCTGCAATTAATACTACAGCAAACATGTTGCCATGGAAATATATGGAAATACTGACATTTAATTTCTGTCCAGAGCGTACACATCTGCATAGCGCAATGTGGCGTATCAGTTCCATATACTGCAGTCACAGTCACAGTCGTGGAAAGTTACAGAGCCGGTTGGTTACATACAGAAAGATTTAACTCTGCAGCGTACTGTGCGCTGATATGAAACTTCCTGGCAGATTAAAACTGTGTGCCGGACCGAGACTCGAACTCGGCACCTTTGCATTTCGCGGTCACGACTCACGACTCACGCCCCGTCCTCACAGCTTTACTTCTGCCAATACCTCGTCTCCTACTTTCCAAACTTTATAGAAGCCCTCCAGCGAACCTTTGGAAGGTAGGGGACGAGGTACTGGCAGAAGTAAAGCTGTGAAGACGGGGCGTGAGTCGTGCTTGGGTAGCTCAGTTGGTAGAGCATTTTCCCACGAAAGGTGAAGGTCCCGAGTTCGAGTCTCGGTCCGGCACACAGGTTTACTGTGCCAGGAAGTTTCGCACATTTGGATAGTTTGCCATCCCAATTTGATTTTACGAGTTGACCGAATCACCTCGATTCCAATGTTGGTTTAGGTCAGACAACCACCTCGCTTCGACAGACCTCCATACACACTGCGTCTGAATGTCACATTGGCCCCATTACCAGAGAGGAGATGGTCCACTTCCCAGTACAAAGAGTGGTAATCTGGCAGTCTCAGTGCTGCTGTGGAGGCCCAATCAATGCTAACTGCTCGGGATGGGTATTCTTGTTTTTGAAGTACATGCATCATCTCCATTACGAAACCCGAATCAACATGAGCAGCTGCCTCTCTGGTACTGCGAACAGCTGACAGCAAGGGGAAACTACAGCTGTAATTTTTCACGAGGGCATGCAGCTTTACTGTATGGTTAAATGGTGGCGTCCTCTTGGGTAAAATATTCCGGAGGTAAAATAGTCCCCCATTCGGATCTCCGGGCGGGGACTACTCAGAAGGACGTCGTTATCAGGAGAAAGAAAACTGGCGTTCTACGGGTCGGAGCGTGGAATGTCAGATCCCTTAATCGGGCAGGTAGGTTAGAAAATTTAAAAAGGGAATGGATAAGTTAGATGTAGTGGGAATTAGTGAAGTTCGGTGGCAGGAGGAACAAGACTTCTGGTCAGGTGAATACAGGGTTATAAAAACAAGATCAGATAGGGGTAATGCGGGAGAAGGATTCATAATGAATAAAAAATAGGAGCATGGGTCAGCTACTACAAACAGTGAACGCATTATTGTAGCCAAGAGAGATGCGAAGCCTACACTTACCACAGTAGTACAAGTTTATATGCCAACTGGTTACGCAGATGAAGAAATTGAAGAAATGTAGGATGAGATAAAAGAAATTATTGAGATAGTGAAGGAAGACGAAAATTTAATAGCCACAGGGGACTGGAATTCGATAGTAGGAACAGAAGGAAAGGTAGTAGGTGAATAATGAATAGAGATAAGGAATGAAAGAGAAAGCCGCCTGGTAGAATTTTGCACAGAGCATAATTTGATCATAGCTAACACTTTTTGTTGTGGACTGACAAGACAGCCAATCCACTGTGACGGGTAGCCGAAAGGCACGCGTTTAAGCTCACGCAGGATGGCGTGAGATCTGGAACAGGACAGTGTCTTGAGACTAGCAAAAAAAGGGTGCGTAGAATCTGGAATACTTAACTTTAATCCATAATTGGTGAACATCGGTGTGACGGTACATGCATCACAACATAAATAGCAAATGATAATGGCGCCTTGCTAAGTCGTAGCAAATGACGTAGCTGAAGGCTATGCTAACTATCGTCTCGGCAAATGAGAGCGTAATTTGTCAGTGAACCATCGCTAGCAAAGTCGGTTGTACAACTGGGGCGAGTGCTAGGAAGTCTCTAGACCTGCCGTGTGGCGGCGCTCGGTCTGCAGTCACTGACAGTGGCGACACGCGGGTCCGACGTATACTAGCGGACCGCGGCCGATTTAAAGGCTGCCACCTAGCAAGTGTGGTGCCTGGCGGTGACCCCACACTTTTTTTAAATCATGAAAGAAGGTTGTATACACGGAAGAAGCGTGTAGATACTGGAAGGTTTCAGAGATTGTATAAGGGTAAGACAGATTTAGGAACCAGGTATTAAATTTTAAGACATTTCCAGGGGCAGATGTGGACCCTGGCCACAATCTGTTGGTTAGGAACTGTAGATTAAAAACGAAGAAACTGCAAAACGGTGGCAATTTAAGGAGATGGGACCTGGATAAACTGACTAAACCAGAGGTTGTACAGAGTTTCAGGGCTAGCATAAGGGAACAATCGACATGAATGGGGGGAAAGAAGTATAATAGAAGAATGGATAGAGTTGAGGGATGAAATATTGAAGGCAGCAGAGGATCAAGTAGGTAAAAAGATGAGGGATAGTAGAAATCCTTGGGTAACAAAAGAGATATTGACTTGAAAATATAAAAATGCAGTAAATGAGGCAGGCAAAAAGCAATGCAAACGTCTCAAAAATGAGACCGACAGGAAGTGTAAAATGGCTAAGCAGGAATGGCTAGAGGGAACATTTAAGGTCGTATAGGCATATATCAATAGGGGTAAGATAGATACTGCCTACAGGAAAATTAAAAATACCTTTGGAGAAAAGAACCACTTGTACAAATATCAAGAGCTCAGATGGAAACCCAGTTCCAAGCAAAGAAGGAAAGCAGAAAGGTGGTAGGAGTATATAGAGGGTCTATACAAGGCCGATGTACTTGAGGGAAATGTTATGGAAATGGAAGAGGACGTAACTGAAGATGAAATTGGAGATACGATACTGCGTGAAGAGTTTGACAGAGCACTGAAAGGCCTGAGTCGAAACAAGGCCCCGGGAGTAGACAACATTCCATTGGAACTACTGACGGCCTTGGGAGAGCCAGCCCTGACAAAACTCTACCATCTGGTGAGCAAGATGTATGAGACAGGGGAAATACCCTCAAACGCCAAGAAGAATATAATTCCAATCCCAAAGAAAGCAGGTGTGAAAGTTAACGAACTATCGGTTTAATAAGTCACGGCTGCAAAATACTAACGCGAACTCTTTACAGACGAATGGAAAAACTGGTAGAAGCCGACCTCGGGGAAGATCAGTTTGGATTCCGTAGAAATGTTGGAACACATGAGGCAATACTGACCCTACGACTTCTTAGATGAAAGATTACAAATGCTAGAAACGTAGGCTTACCATTCCTTAGACTTAGAGAAAGCTTCTGACAATGTTGACTGGAATACTCTTTCAAATTCGGAAGGTGGCAGGGGTAAAATACAGGGAGCGAAAGGCTATTTACAATTTGTTCAAGAACTAGATGGCAGTTATAAGAATCTAGAGGCATGAAAGGGAAGCAGAGGTTGGGAAGGGAGTGAGACAGGGTTGTAGCCTATCCCCGATGTTTTTCAGTATGTAAATTGAGCAAGCAGTAAAGGAAACTAAAGAAAAATTTGGAGTAGGAATTAAAATCCACGCAGAAGAAATAAAAACTTTGAGGTTTGTCGATGACATTGTAATTGTGTCAAGCAGTAGAGGACCTGGAATAGCAGCTGAGCGGAATGGACAGTGTCTTGGAAGGCGGATATAAGATGATCAACAAAAGCAAAACGACGATAACGGAATGCAGTCGAATAAAATCAGGTGATGCTAAGGGAATTAGATTAGGAAATGAAACGAAGTAGTAGATGAGTTCTGGTATTTGGGGAGCAAAATAACTGATGATTGTCGAAGCAGAGAGGATATAAAATGTAGACTAGCAATGGCAAGAAAAACGAGTCTGAAGAAGAGAAATTTGTTGACATCGAGTATAGATGTGTCAGGAAGTGTTTTCTAAAAGTATTTGTATGGAGAGTACAGTGTAGCCATGTATGGATGTGAAACAAGAAGAGAATAAAAGCTTTCGAAATGTGATGCTACAGAAGGATACTGAAGATTAGATGGGTAGATCACGTAACTAAATCAGGTACTGAATAGAATCCAGGAGAAGAGGAGTTTGTGGCACAACTAGACTAGAAGGAGGGATCGGTTAGGACACGTTTTGCGGCATCAGGGGATCACCTATTTAGTATTGGAGGGAAGCGTGGAGGGTAAAAATCATCTCCAGTCTTCCGAAAAGGGTATATATGTAATTATTAATGTACACAAATTTAAAATGTAGTTTTGACGTTTACAAGGTGTCCCATCAGTAAAAGGAATGAAGGAAACGTGTTGGATTGAAGAAACTAATGTTCCATCGTAATTTACACACAATACAATCTTCAGGCATGTGGTAGGAATGATTTCCTTATTGTGATCACGGAGTAATTTACGATAAAGTTCCGATATTTCGAACTCAGCGACAGCTATTTTTGTTTTGAAGCCAGAAATTGTGTGAATCCATAATAAAAGTATGACACGACTTTTCGGTTTGAATCAGACTCATGTTTTAATTGTTAATAGTAATTAGACCTGTAATTACGGCCAAATTTTACTCTTACAAAAATTAATTAGTTGCATCTATGCCTTTCATTCGATAGAACTTATCACCCTTTACACCTGAAAATGTTAGCATGATTTTTCTTTGAGTCTATTTACTATATGCAAATTAACGAAATATATTGTTGCAATGACAAATCAGTTTATAGTCTTTGTACGGAATTATTGATTTATTCTTTGTAAATTTCTATGTAACTTGGCAAGTTGTACGTAAAAACTAACTTTTCTTAGGTAAAATTCAGTATGTAACAGTGATTGTATTTGTTTGAAGCCATATAAATAAAGGCAGTTTGTACGCCGCCATACTTCAGTCTCAGGCAGAAATTTTTATCAATAGCATTTAGTCAGACTTGTCACGGTGTGAACTGTTTTGTAACTGGAACATGTAAATTCTACGAAGTAAAACACGCTCGCCGTCGAACAATTAGCGTGCGAAATAAAAACATTTGTAAACGAGAAAATATTCTACTAAAACTTATTTCGAGCATTTCATAATACCCATGTGGCGATGCAGTAACATAAAAATGAACCTACGACATAAAGAAGCAGCACCCCGGATTACAGATTCACGCAATTGCTTGCAAAACTTATACCAGGTTAACTGAACTTTAATTTTCGAAGTTTTGCACCTAAATCGGTAAAAATCCGATACAACTCGTGGTAATGGTAATTAAAACGTGGTATGAAATAATTAGATAGTGACGGAACATTGTTTCTCGTGTGTTAAACTACGACACACATCACAAACATTAGTAAATACGATTCCTCAGGAAACTTTAAAGGCGATTTTCTCCGAAAACTTGTGAAAAACGTTAAGGACGGCCTGTTTTTGCCACTTTTCGACGGTGCTGCACTCGCCTGTTTGGCTACCGATCAGGAAGCGGCGTGAAGAGCTCAACAGTACACAGACTGCTATCGTACATTTTTGAAATAAAAACTACGTCGCTGAAATACGGTTAAGAAAAACCCTGAAGCCTGTCATTCATTAGAATACCTTCAAGTTTCATTTACTGTAACATAGTAATAATACATAAACAGTGTAAGTACCCACAATACCTAAGCACGGCCCACAATACCTAAGCACGGCCCACAACCAGTGTACATGTTCTACAGCCAAGGACGCAGCCAGGATTTTGTCAAAGGGGAGGTCCGATTTGTTAAAAAGGACATCGGAAAGGCTCATGTTTTTCACTTACTCTGTAGATGCATTTGGTTATTTTGTGTGCACGATTTGTTTCCGGGTGACAGCATTTGGGATACAAGAAGGAAATTCTCAAAAGCACAAATATTTCTTTATTTGGCATTATGATAACTTCACTGTCAAGGAATTAAAATTCTAATATAATGTAGTGCCTCTTTGCACAACACAGCGTCTTCTGAAAGTAGGTTCAGTATCGCACAACAGAAAATTTTACGTTGGGATGAGTAACTTCAATGGACACCTCTTTTGAAAATAGCTGTCTTTCTCCTACTACAATCTTGCATTTAAATTTATTATCTGAAACCAAGTCAATTTCTTCAGCACATCTGAGCAAACTAAGTTCCTCAGTTCTGTCTCTGATTTTACTAGAGTATCTTCCATTTCGTTAAAATTCTCAAGTTTCCTTAAGTGATCAAGAACTTTCTAAATATTTCAACAGTCAGCTTGAAACTGTGGAAATCAAATTTGTTTGTAAAGGAAAAGGAGACCCACGACCAGGACAACACGCGATAGTCGACAAGTCGCCGTGTCATCCCCAGTCCCAACGAGGAAAAATCTCTGGCAGCACCAGAAATCTAACCTGGGTCCTCCACATGAGTGTCGCACTGACCAATCGCCTACGGCGGCGGACGATGTATTTTATAAAGCGAAAGTGAGTACACAGTACAACGAGCTACAGTTTTGGAATCTTAGCACAGATTCAAGCCTTGACTGCAACTAGACTTCTGTGCGACCTCAAATGGTTTAGTGTTTATCCAGAGTAATACGAGGTTTGTTCCAAAAATTCCTGAACACGCCTGCGTTTAATGCGAAAACTGCCGGGAGTTTCATTGTTTTATGTTATTGATCATTGCTTTAGTCAGTACAACGTTGTGTTACGTGTGTTCGCGAATTTTGAGATGCCATAGAGGAGCAACGCGTCTGCATTAAGTTTCGCGTGAAACTCGAGAAAACCTTTACAGACCCCAAACGATGCAGGAACCCTACGGTGACGAGTGCTTAAGCCGTACTTTGTGTTAAGAATGGTTCACACGGTTTAAAAATGGCGGGACGAAAACTAAAGACGAGCCTCGTTCAGGACGCCCTCCCACGTCCACCGACGACGCTCGTTAGAGGAAGGTCAACGAAACTGTGCCTGCCAGTTTAAGAGTAACTGTCGGAGAGATTACAGACGTCTAACATTTCAGTTTGGTCATGTCATGAAATCCTCACACATCTTGGAATTATGGCTTTGGCCTCACGATATCTGCATCCACACTCCGCAATCCACCATACGGTGCGTGGCGGAGTGCACCTCGTACCGAAACTAGCATCTTCTCTCCCTGTTCCACTTCCAAACAGAACGACGGAAAAATGACTGCCTATATGCCTCTGTACGAGCCCTAATCTCTTATCTTTGTGGTCTTTCCGCGAAATGTAAGTTGGCGGCAGTAAAATTGTACTGCAGTCAGCCTCAAATGCTGGTTCTCTAAATTTCCTCAGTAGCGATTCACGAAAAGAACGCCTCCTTTCCTCTAGAGACTCCCAGCCGAGTTCCTGAAGCATTTCCGTAACACTCGCGTTATGATCAAACCTACCAGTAACGAATCTAGCAGACCGCCTCTGAATTGCTTCTATGTCCTCCCTCAATCCGACCTGATACGGATCCCAACCGCCCGAGCAGTACTCAAGAATAGGTCGTATTAGTGTTTTATAAGCGGGCTCCTTTACAGATGAACCACATATTCCCAAAATTCTACCAATGAACCGAAGACGACTATCCGCCTTGACCACAACTGCCATTACATGCTTGTCCCACTTCATATCGCTCTGCAATGTTACGCCCAAATATTTAATCGACGTGGCTGTGTCAAGCGCTACGCTACTAATGGAGTATTCAAACATTACGAGATTCTTTTTCCTATTCATCTGCATTAATTTATTTATATTTAGAGTTAGCTGCCATCCTTAACACGAATCACAAATCCTGTCCAAGTCATTTTGTATCCTCCTACAGTCACTCAACGACACCTTCCCGTACACAACAGCATCATCAGCAAACAGCCGCACATTACTATCCACCCTATCCAAAAGATCTTTTATGTAGATAGAAAACATAACGCACCCGCACATTTATGCCTGTTGGTGCGTGACTACTGCACGAACAATAGCGCACTGCTGCCTCCTCCGTACTCTGCAGACGTGGCCCTTGCGAACTTATTTCCAAAATTGAAAACCCCTTTGCAACGCTGAAGATTTGGAACGACAGGCGAGTTTAATTCGCAGCCGGCGCTTCGCGCGAGCCTGCAAGATGTCTACCGAGACGGCCTGCGTAAGCGGAAACGGTGTATCAATTGTGGAGGAGAGTATTACGAAGGAGACCGTGCACAATAAGTCAAAGCTAAGCGTAGAGAGGTTTTGTGGAAAAGTTCGAGTTTTTGAACAGATCTCGTGCAGTCTTTGATAAACTACGTTGTAGAGACCACAGTACAACCGTACAGTAGAAATATCTCTGGAATAAGGGACTGTCGTAAAATGGAATCTCTTGAAAGAATGTGGGACCCAGAAAAGCCTACAACTGCACTATTTGTAGCGAA